>NC_134206.1:317169871-317472902 GCF_965140235.1 Caretta caretta | reverse complement strand
TGGCCTCTGGGAGGTGTCCCACAAGGCCTGTTCTCGCCTCTCTGGTCATCAGTTTGAATTCGACTGCCCTGCCCTGAGGTGACCAACTGTGAGCCCACCCCTTAAATTCCTTGGGAATTTTGAAAGTCCCCTTCCTGTTTACTCAGTGATGTGTGCAGTGGTCTCAGCACATCTCTCCAGGTGACCATGCCTGCTCCACACACCAGGCTTGGAGCAATGCCGAGCTCCTGGACCTCATCAGCATTTGGGGAGAGGAGGCTGTTCAGTCCCAGCTGTGCTCCAGCCATAGGAATTATGGATATCTACGGACAGTTTTACGATGCATGACAGAAAGGGGCCATGCCCGGGACACACTGCAGTACAGGGTCAAATGAATGTGGCTTTCCTCATCCAAAAGTTCTGCAGCCACTGCTCGTCATCCCAGATGTGCATCACAAAGTGATTCCCACCACTCAGTGCTTGTTTCCCGAGCCCAAAGTGGTGTTCCACTGTCAAACTCCTCTTGCCTTTGTAGTTTAAAGAATAACTCCACTGCCACTCCTGACATGTTAGTGAGAGCCAGCAGCATACTGGTCAACAGTGCGGGATCCATTCCTGCAGACTGAAGAGGCAGAGCGTGCAGTACACAAAACATTGAAAGATGGTGCCAAATGCACAGGGATTGCTGGGATGCAAAGCAATGGATCATGGGGTATTGGGACAGGACCCAGGATGCCCCATGATCCCCTCTGCTTTCCCACAACTCTTCTCAGCAGAAGAAGAAGAGGAAGAGATGCTCTGTGGGATAGCTGCCCAGAGTGCACCGCTCCGAATACCAATGCAAGGCAGCTGACAGTGTGAACACACAACAGCAGTTTCCCTTCAGCGATCTCTGAGCGGTGCTGTAATTGCCGGCACTTTAACTCTGCCAGTGTAGACATCCTGAGTCACTCTGGCCTAGATTTTTAAAGGTGTTTAGGCATTGCTGCACTCAGCGTTGCAACGCCTAACTAATTTAGGAGCCTACATCTCATTTTCAAAAGGGATTTAGGCTCTTCAGAGCCAAAACCCCATTGACAGTTGATGGGATTTAGGCTGTTTTGCTCAGGGTTGTGAAACATTTCATGCCCTCTGTGATATAGTTAGGTTGACCTAACGGTCACTGTTGACGCAGCTAGACTGATGTCAGACTACGTCCATCAGCCTAGCTACCTCCTCTGAGAGGTGGATTAACTACATTGATGTAGGAAACATCTACACTTCAGCACTACAGGAGCACAACTGCAGTTCTGTAGCTGGGCCACTGTAGCATAGACCTACCTTTAGGGCTTAAATGCCTAAATCACTTTTGAAAATGAGATTTAGGCTCCTAAATTAGTTAAGTGTTGCAATGCTGAGCTAAGCCTAAATGCCTTTAAAAATATATGTCACTATCTACTTTTGCTCTTTATTTTACTTTCCTCTCTCATCTGGAAACAAGGAAGAGAACCATCTCTGGCCAGTTCTCTGCAGGCCATCTGCTAGTTTCTGAGCCTATTTGGTACCCCATGTTCACAAGCTACTTAAGATATGCTTAAGTGGCACACCTGTTTTTGTATGTGATTTTTTGTTTCAAACAAAAGCTTTCCATATGCTACCAGGTGCCTCTTGCTTTTATGTACTACATCTGGAGAGCAGATGCTATAATTTTAATGATGAATGACTCATGTTTGTGGAAATATAAGACATGAAGTCAAAACTATGCACTGATTTCTGTTGACCACCAATTCTGGTTGTCCCCCCCCCCCCTTCCCCATTGTTGTAGCAGTGAAGGCAACAAAGTTCAGTTGTATGGCATATTACATTCAAACAAAAATATATTTGGAGGAGGTTTTTAATCCCATTCTTACTCCTGCTTTTGACTGAATGAAAAGCATCCACTAAGTGGGAGAACAAGTTCAAAGAGAGATCTTAAAATAGATATATTTTGCATTCTGGAACTGTTGAGATTAATAGCTTTATAAGAAAGAAAGGTGCATTCATTTTAAAACAACTGCAGATATTTTAGAATATCCATCCTAGGTAAAAGGAGGAGCCTGTCATAATATTTGGATTGAAATGTAATGGCAGTAGATGACAACCACAGTAGCCCAGTAATAACAACTTACCAAGTTGTTAATAGAAAAGGAGTACTTGTGGCACCTTAGAGACTAACAAATATATTTGAGCATAAGCTTTCGTCATCCGATGAAGTGAGCTGTAGCTCACGAAAGCTTATGCTCAAATATATTTGTTAGTCTCTAAGGTGCCACAAGTACTCCTTTTCTTTTTTGCGAATACAGACTAACACGGCTGCTACTCTGAAACAAGTTGTTAATATGACTGATCCTTATATATTGACACCTTGGCTAATAGGATAAAAATGTATCTAGAGCTTTTCCACATGTGTGTGTCTATATTTTCACTGGCTAATAAAATTAGACATGGACTATGTCTGGCAAGCAATGACACTTCTCTTCCATATAGAACTCTTAGGTTTTCCAGACCTAAGGATCAGCTAGTCAGTGAAGAATTTAATAATGAGGAGGGGGTGGGGGGAAAGACAGATAAAAAGAAAGAGGAATAATGTAATACAATGCAGACTAGTTGCAATCAGTATAGCAGAAGCCAGAAGGCCGAAGTTCAAGGAACTGGCTATGTGAAAAATAAGTAGGGAATTACTACTTAGGTGAGAATTACTTCCAGTAGCTCTGCTATTTAGGGACATTTGTACTGATTTTGAGAAAAAAAATTAAATTGGTCCAAACTCAAACTGGAAAGTGTCTGACTGAAATCCATTAGAGATCACATTGTGGCCTATCCTGCATGCATGTGGTAGGATCCCTTACTCCCCTGAGCCAGCTACCCTTACAATGGGTAGTTCAATGGAGGGGAAGAGAGTACGCTAGATGGCCAATACATCTCCACCATTCCTCAGGGCAGAAATGAGAGAGAAATGAGGAGAGTCTGGTATCCACCCTACCCCAATGCACCAGTCAGCAAAGCCAAGCCAGCCAAAGCCATCCCAAGCATGGATGTACACTTCCCCGGATGCAGAGGTGGGCATTTAAGGGTGGGGGCAGAAACCAGGAGACAGATTGTGAGACTGAGTAACATTCTGCCTTCCTAAAGTAGTGGAACTAGGTGAAACCATACTCTGGTTTTGTGGCAGACATATGACTGACACTGTGGAATAGCTTAGTGATCTAAGCATCAGGCCTCCAACAGGGTGATTTATGGAGCTAAAGATTAAATCTCAGCCCACCTGACTCATTTTCACATCCTTTATGTTAAGTAAATTGAGTTCCATGTAGATTACAGTGTGTGTGTGTGGTGGGGGGGTGGGGAGGGGAGAACTCCTTTGGATGAGGCCTTATAATACTCACCCTTGAGTTCTGCCTATTTTTCATGGACATTAAAGAATCTGTGATTTTTTTAATATATTTTTTTGTAAAAATAGGGTTTTTGTTGTAGCAACCAGGCAAGGTACTAACAAACCTCAACAGGACTTTCTTTTTTAAAGTGGAAACCTCTTTCCCAAGCTGCTGCTCTCCTCGGTAGCTCTCACTCTGTCTCCTCAACTTCCCCCCCATGCTTCCTGTTTCCTGTCCTTTTGAACAAGTTTTCTAAGTTCCTCTGAAACAGATTCCCTGACTGAAAATGGTAAGCACCGTAACTTCTGTCATATAGGCATCACATTATTCTGCATTTTAACTTTATGCAGAAACCCATAAGCACAGCCGAGTTTCTCCTCAACCTGGTGTTGGGTCCCAGCTTAAACTGGTGTGTGTACTGCAAGAGTGCTTTGTGAGGAAGATCAATTTGTGCATTAACTACCCTGAGATTTAAAGCAGCCAATAAATCTCTGCCAAGGATAGGAGTGTCTTTGTGGGCAATGTAGAACTCTGCAATTACACAGTAATCACCAGAAGTAACTATTGCTGGTGGGCAGCCATATACTGATATATGGTTTTTCAAATAGCACATCAAGTGAAGTTTGGGTTCAGTAAGAGGTACATCTTTAAAGTAATGCAAATAGATGGAATCAGGTAGTATAGATACTGCTGAGCCAGTGTCCAACATTAGCTGAATAGAGTGTGATATGTCTGAGGGTATGGCGGAAACGTTTACAGTGCAATTTATTTGTTCTGGAATATGTGCAGTAGTGATTTTGTCCACGCTCAACACAGTAACATCTGGTATTGTAACTGCATGCACCTGTTGATTGAACTGGCTGCTGTGACATACTTTAGCAAAATCCCCAATCTTTTTGCAGTGATTGCACTGAGCTACTTTTGCCGGACATCCTGTGTAGCTTGCAAGGTGTTGTGGGGATCCACAGCGAAAGCATGCATTTACTGTATTTTGAATTTGCTGATTCGGTGGTTTTCCATTAGTTTTCCTCTTGTAATCATTTGTCTGAAGCGATAGTGAACTTTTCTGCAAAGAAGTCACAGCCTGGACTGTGCCTCCTGTATCCATGCTCATTATTTTGGCTTCAGCTATAGCTGGCTCAATCTGAGTAGCAATGGTTATTGTTTTTTCCAGTGTAAGTTGTGGTTCTAGAAGTAAGCGTTCTCTTACATGAAGCATGGTTGTTTTCTCAATGAGCTGGTCTCTAATCATCTCATCTGCCATATTCCCAAAGTCACAAGTTACAATCAGACTCCTCAGGGAAGCAATATACTGCATTATAGTCTCCCCTGTTTTCTGCTCACGCTGGCGAAATCTGTAGCAATTAGCTACTACATTCAATTTTGGCACAAAAAAGTTCTTTAATGCAGTGAGTCCAGTCTCATATTTATCATCTGCAAGGGGAAAAGTATAAAATATATGCTGCCCTTCTGCTCCGAGGCAGTGGATTAGCAGAGCACGCTTTCTTACTTCAGAAATCTCTGTAGCACTGATTGCAAGCAGATAAGTCTCAAACATATGGATCCAGGCAGTAAAAGCAATTGGAGGCTCACCTGGGCTTTGCAGAAAGGGTGCAGGTGGGTTCAGAGGCAGAAGATCCATCCTTGTCGCCAAAATGTTTTAGCAACCAGGCAAGGTACTAACAAACTTCAACAGGACTTCATTTTTTTAAAGTGGAAACCTCTTTACCAAGCTGTTGCTGCACCCTCGGTAGCTCTCACTCCGCCTCCTCAACTTTCCCCCCTCCTTCCTGTTTCCTGTCCTTTCAGACTCCCAAAAGCCAGTTCTTCCACTTCTAATAATTACAAGCACAGTTTTGCACTAAAGTCTTTAGCCAAAATGTCCCCTCTCCCATCATTGTGCATTATACCATGTGCCTGTTGTCTACCTGATTGCTGCCTCCACTCAAGAGATGTCTCCATTTTATGGATATAGTTTATGAAAAAATCTTTGACCTTCAGAATGGACAGTGAGGCATAAAACTAAGATATTGTTGAGATATTTTTGTTAAATTCAGCTCCCATAGAGGACTGGCATTCTCCCACCCAACAGACCTTTCTTTTCCTCAAGACCCCTTGTCCCATTCTGCAATAGCCCTCTTATTCTCCACACATCAGGACATTCTCCCACTCACTCACCCATTGATTCAGTTGTCCCTAGGTACATAGTTCAAGGCCTTCTGAGCAAGATGGACCCAAATCTGTGGTCAGATCCCCGAATTCTCAGGCACTTTTGTGGTAGAATGGAGAATCTATAGCAGCAGCATTTAAACGATAAAAATGTTTAGAATTTGATTGAATTAAATATTCAAATAAATAACATAGTCAAGCCAATAACCCTGTTTGTTTGGATATTAAAGGCAATTAGTTTTATGCTGTCCCCACATCTTTTAGGTTTTTTTTTCCAAAATGCTACAGATTTTTATAGGCAATATGTCACAACACTAGAAAAGCTATCACGGCGGGCAGGGGAAGAACTAGAGGCTTTTTTGCTAGGAATAGAAGGTACTTTATGCTTATAGGCATAGACCAGAGGACTAGAACCCAGGTCTACAGAGCATAGGGTAGCTGTTATTCCCACAGTGCCACTGGGAGGTCATGTAGAAATGTAGGCAGGGAGCACTGTGGAGAGTAGGTGTGACAGGACGTATCGCCCATGAGACCCAGAGTGACAGTACTCTGTGGCCCTCTGAATGGCCAAGTGCCCCTATTTAGCCCCAGGAGGTTGTTTGGGCAATTACGTAGGCCGGTGGTTCCCAAACTTGTTCTGCCGCTTGTGCAGGGAAAGCCCCTGGTGGGCCGGGCTGGTTTGTTTAATCTGCTGCGTCCGCAGGTTTGGCCGATCGCGGCTCCCACTGGCTGCGGTTCACTGCTCCAGGCCAATGGGAGCTGCTGGAAGCGGTGCAGGCTGAGGTAAACAAACCGGCCCGGCCCGCCAGGGGCTTTCCCTGCACAAGCGGCAGAACAAGTTTGGGAACCACTGATGTAGACCTTGGCATGCTGCAATGCCAGCCTTTGCTTTGTCTCCTGAGCTCTGACTCCAGCCTGACTTTGAGCCTGATTCCTGTCTCTCGATTCTAAGCTGGTACTGTCTCTGACCCTGACTCTTGTTTATGGGACTTGGCCTTGTAATTTCTCCAACTCGAGCCCAGTGACTTCAGTCTCTGATGGGGCAGACGTCAATCCAGCTATGCCTGCCTATGACCTGGTCCCTTACAGTGTGGAGCAAGTACATTTAGCTTTATGTTTTCTGCTAAAATCACCAGTAGCAAAATAGTTGACATTTAAAATGGCATGGTTGCTACAGGTGTCCAAGTTAGTAAGTGCCTGGGGGCAGGAACAGACTCTCGCTCTGTGTAGGTACAGCACCAAACACAATGAAGCCCAGTTTCAGTTAGTCCCCTCCAGCTATTAGTGTATTATTAATATTAATATTACATATTAATAATAGTAACAAGAAGTGACTGAGATGAACAGAGCATTTCACACCTCTCCCAGTTATTGTTTCAGACTGTTAGCAGACTCAGGCCCCATTCCTGCAATGAGCTCTGTTCAGCAGATTCCTATGTCAATGCAGACAGCATTGCAGAATCAGGCTTTACTAAGAGCCCTGTCTTAGTTTACACTTGGTGATTGTTATTCATTGTTGTAATGGCTTTTTAATTTTTTTTTAAATTGAAGTTTAGATTCTGCAGCACAATTCTACCACAAAGGACAGGCAACGGGTCGGATTCCAACAGCAAATTCTGAGGCTGCAGAATATAGATGGCCCTGGGTGTAGCTGCTGCTTTTGTTTATCACTGCTGCTTTTGGCCTAAATTCAGGAACAATCAGCTGTAGGGTGCTTCTGAAATCACAGTGCATCTCTGCACTACTAAGTTCATTTAATAAAGCTGCAGCAACAGCTACTGCTGCATTAATCAATATTTAAAACTCATTTTTGTATGCACAATTTTTCTTTTTTGCAGAATTTTAACTTTCCTCAATTCCCTGTTTGTAAAATTCCTATCCCAGTGTGGGGACTCCTGCTGAGCACTACTATTCGGCCTGGTCCAAGCCTCTTGTAGTCAAGACTGCCATTAATTTCAACAGGCTTTAGATCAGGCCCTTAGTACAAGAGACATGAATCCCTTGTGGTCCCTGGGAGGAATGACCAGGTATCACAAACTCTCCTAATCCAGCCCCAGCCATTTTCTGAGCCAGTGAACCCACTGTAAATCAAAGAAGCCTAATTTACAGTGCTTGCCAATCACCCCAGTGGCTGTTCTATAGCAGCCTGGCTTGACTCAGCCATACTCCCTTTGGCCCCAGTAATTCCTCCACGCCAGCTGCAGGAACTAGTCTGTAGGAGGAGATGTAATGCTGGCTCTATGCCACAGAAGTGGCTCCATTCACTCAGAGTTTAGTTTTCTGTGGCTGGCTACAGCTGGGAAAATCTGAGCCATGCTTTTTAACCTGACAATGTGCTCCTTCATTGTTTTTTTTATTTTTAGGATAAAATCCTCTCAAACATGGAGTAAGAGAATTCACGCCAGTGTGGAATGGCAGAGAGCATGGCGAGTGAGGCATCGAGAATTAAATGAAAGAAGGAAGCAGGTAAAGTGGCTTAGCAGACTAATGCTTTTATCCATAAGACCCTTCAAGCAGTGTGATGCTCCCAGTTGTTCATAGGATGAAAGGGAGGAAAATCTGTAATCCTGAGCAAGAACTAACAATACAAAGCTAAAGTACAGAGAACACAAGCATTCAAATAAAACTGAAAAATAATTTCCAAGGCATCTCTGATTGGTGAGGAGGAGAGAGCAGAGACATGCCCCAGACTCTTAACAATCTCACCATGCAGAAGCAGTGTAATTATCATTTACTCTCCATCTTCATTTGCCACATAGTCACAAAAGATGTCATGCTATTATAGCTTACTTGGTGGGTAAACAATAGTGAGTGCCGTAGACACACCCATTCTTTCAATCTGCCATTGAACTTTTGACATTTTTGATCCCTGCTATTTGTTCAGTCTCATGTTAACAAACATGGTTGTGATGACAACATATTGTAGGCAAATCACAAGCAGTGGATCATATGTAAATGTTTTGTTTGCAAACAAACTGATGGTCCTCGCAGTGAAGAAAATTTGATGTCATTTTGCTTTCCTCCAGGAAACTGGCAATGTGCTGACACGGATATGGGAGTCGGATCTAATTTGTAAATATTTGTGCCTGTTGCTATATGCATTCTAGTAAAATAACCCCAATGGGTTCAATGCTAGAGCATTTCTGACTAATGTCAATTGTTTGTACAGAAATAATGTAGTGACTTCTGAGTTATATTCTGAAAATTATCCAAAGTCCATCGAAATATATTGAAAATTTGCTATTGATTACTATGGGCTTCCAATCATTCCTTAGTGGTCCAATGGATGTACTGGGGAGCTGAACTTTCCTCCCTTCTGCTGTCCAAGCTTTCAGCCAGCTTCTTGGCAAGCAGGAGTCTCATGCCAAGTCTAAGGTAAGGGTGATTTGGGATGATCATATCACAATCTTCAGGACAGTGTAGTGGAACTGATTCTGATTCGGTTCACTGTCCTGGTAGCTATTCAGAAACAATAATTTTGGGCCACATTCTGTGCACACAACTCCTCTATAGAAACATCTCACTCACTGAGAAAATTAATTATTCCATCAGTGACTCAGTACCTACTCCAGGCTACGAGAGCAGTAACAGTGACTGATTTGTAATCCCTAATATTGTTGTTCCAGTGCCCTCTTGTGTCCCCTGGCCCCAGGGCCATTACCTTCAGCATGCCAAGTGGAAGGGGAGATTGCAGAGATCTGAAAACCCACTTTCCTTTGAAACTTTTAGTGGTGAGAGATCTCGGTGGGGTGAGGCAGGGTCTGGGTGGACTGGGAGAAAGGACATCAGGCAGAGGTAGAAATGTTTAGAGAATTCTTTTGTCAGAACAGACTTTGAATTGCTGTCAGATTTTAGACAAAAATTGAAACCTCAAATTATGACTCTGGTAATATCTGGATCTGGATCCAGCTACCCACTCCTTTGTCCTATGTCTAATGATTTCCTTTGATTCACACACAATTGCTGCACACTAGCAATGAATATTAAAGGGTTGGATGTTGCATTCAGATCAGATTTATCATTTGATTGGCATTTCCCAAAAGGCTTGCAGACTTGATTTGGAGAAGCCTCCAAATAAACTCAGCCAAAGTTATGGAAATCATGCTGGAGACTTCATGCAAACTGGCTTTCTTGTGAAAGGTCCAGCATTTTCTGGCTCCCTCTGCATTGGAAATACTGCAGAAATAGTCTTCCACTTCCACAAGAGCAGTGTGCAGTTGCGGCAGTCTCCACCCCTCAAACTATATACATTACTATGATGCAGTAAGTCACACCCTCCTGGTTACATAGCCTCTACTCCCTAGGCGTGACTGATTCCACTCATAGAGTCTGTCCCAGGCTTCCTCTTTAATACTATTATTGCCACCTCTTTTATAGTCAGGGTGAAGTCTAATGCACCACACCTGCCCCCAGTGAGTAACTGACAGCTTCTGGCAGTGTTCCAACATGTGCTAGGCTGAAGCAATAAAAGAGTCCTCCTGCTGCAAGATGGGCTATGTAACGAAAGTTCACTGTGCATTTTCACCTAGCTTTAAAACAAATAGGCTTGGGCCTGGTTCGGTTTGAGTTTTGGGCAAAGCTACTGTTCAGTTCAGATTTGACCCATCTCTAACACAGCAATATCTTCTTCTCGGCAAGGTGCCCCTTCGATGGGCATTGCCCCGGTGGCACTAGACAAAACAGCAGTATGTAGATGTGCAAACCGGATGTGGTTAACTTTACAGGCGGAATCCCTGCAACTTTGCTTTGCAGTTCAAGTTCAATGAACTCAAATGGCCCATGTTCACATTCCACAGGATGGGGGCAGCTGGGTTTGTGGGATGGGGAGAGGTGGCTGGTGCAGGAAAGGTTAATTGGGTCTATCTGTACAAACAACCTCAACCCACTTTTGAACTTTTCAGAAACATAGACTGAGGTTTTCAAACACAGACCCTCAAACCTAAGAGTGTGTGAGTAGGATTGTGGTTTGCAGATGTCAGGTTTCATTATTATTCTGTGTTGGGGTCTATACTATAGTCACTCGTGGTGGTCCCAGTTAGGACCCCATTAAGTCCCTCAAGCCCTGTACAAACACAGAGTAAAAATGGTCCCTGTCCTGAAGAGTTTACAGTCTAAATGTGGGTCTGACTAGGGTTAGATTACTGCTAGAAAAATACAAAAACTTACAGAGCTACTGTAGCAGCACTAGTGTTTCTTGATCTGCCTTTTACAATGATGGATAACTACTTTGTATACATTCTCAATCTATTTATGGGAGTGTCTGTGGCCAAGTTTCTCTAGTTTGCAGTTCATTGAGTTGAAGTCAGGGGCCAGATTGGCTCCCATAAGTAGGAAAAAGTTGCTGAGAGAAGAGAGTGCAAGTTTTCATTGCGCTGAGTAACCAGGGCGGCAACATTTGCCTTGTCTCATCAAATGAAAGGGACGTCAGTACTCTAAACCTGTTAAAAGTCCGGTTGGTGGTAAAGCGGGGGAGGAAGGCTCCCTGCCCTGCTCCACGCGCCTCCTGGGAAGCAGCCAGCATGGCCCTCCGAGTCTTGGTGGAAGGGTGGCAATGGGGGCTCCACACACTGCCCGTGCCCTGAGTGCTGGCTCTGCAGCTCCCATTGGCCAGGAACAGTGGCCAATGGGAGCTGCAGGGTGGTGTGAGCAGGCAGGGGCAGTGCGCAGAGCTCCCTGGCCACCCATGCACCTAAGAGCCAGAGGGACATGTCACTGTTTCCTGGGAGCCACTTGAAATAAGTGCCACTCAGAGTCCACACCCCTCAGCCCTTCCCACATCCAAACCCACTGGAGCCCCCCCCCGCACCCTGATCCCCACATTTCTGGCCCCATCCCAGAGCTTGCACCCCCAGCCCAGAGCCTGTACCCCTCCCCACACACCAACCCCATGCCTCAGCCTGGAGCCCCCTCCCATACTTCAATACAGCCTGGAGCCCGCTCCTCATACTTCCCACGGCCCCATTCTCCAACCCCCTCTTGCACCCCAAACCACTCATCCTTGGCCCCACCCCAAAACCTGCGCCTCCAGCCGGAACCCTCACTCTTTCCAGCACTCCAACCCTGTGTCCCAGCCCGGTGAAAGTGAGTGAATGAGTGAGGGTGGGGGGAGAGCGAGCAACAGAGGGATGGGGGATGCAGTGAGAGGGGGATGGGGCCTCAGAGAAGGGGCGGGGTAGGGATGGAGCCTCGGGGAAGGGCAGGGCAGGGGGTGGGACAAGGGTGTTTGGTTTTCTGCTATTAGAAAGTTGGCAACCCTAGGGTAAGGCCATTAGAATCATTGAACTGGAAGGAACCTCGAGAGGTTATCTAGTCCAGTCCCCTTCACTCAAGGCAGGACTAAGTATTATCTAGACCATCCCTGACAGGTGTTTGTCCAACCTGCTCTGAAAAATCCCTAATGATGGAGATTCCACATCCTCCCTAGGCAATTTGTTCAAGTGCTTAATCACTCTGATAGGAAGTTTTTCCTAATGTCCAACCTAAACTTCCCTTCATGCAGTTTAAGCCCATTGCTTCTTGTCCTATCCTCAGACGTTAAGAAGAACAATTTTTCTCCCTGCTCCTTGTAACAACCTTTTATGTACTTGAAAACTGTTATCATGTCCCCCCTCAATCTTCTCTTCTTCAGACTAAACAAACCCAGTTTTTTCAATCTTCCCTCATAGGTCATGTTTTCTAGACCTTTAATCATTTTTGTTGCTCTTCTCTGGACTTTCTCCAATTTGTCCATATCTTTCCTGAAATGTGGCACCCAGAACTGGACACAATACTCCAGTTGAGGCCTAATCAGCACAGAATAGAGCGGAAGAATTACTTCTAATGTCTTGCTTACAATACTGCTGCTAGTACATCTGAGAATGATGTTTGCTTTTTTTGCAACAGTGTTACACTGTTGACTCATATTTAGTTTGTGATCCACTATGACCCCCGGATTCCTTTCCGCAGTACTCCTTCCTAGGCAGTTATTTCTCTTTTTGTATGTGTGCAACTGATTGTTCCTTCATAAGTGGAGTACTTTGCATTTGTCCTTATTGGATTTCATCCAATTTACTTCAGACCATTTCTCCATTTTGTCCAGCTCATTTTGATTTTAATCCTCTCCTCCAAAGCACTTGCAACCCTTCCCAGTTTGGTATCGTCTGCAAACTTTATAAGTGTACTCTCTGTGCCATTATCTAAATTATTGATGAAGATATTAAACAGAATGTTCACACAGAGGCTCAGTTCTTCCTGCTGGCTATCCTGCTCACAGCTTTCCTAGGTTTTGTGACAACCTGTCTCTTTAAGTAACCATGCTCCCATCAGCTCCCCTGCTGACTGTGAACCTTCCTCATGGACGTGGGCTTTTTCCCACCACAAAGAAGGTGAGAGAGTGGTCCTGCGTTTACAGAGTTGGAGTCAGCATTATCTTACTTGCTGATTCACCATGGGATTGAGAAGGAACAACTCAGCAGACAGAAGCTGTCATCCCTACCCCATATTTGCTGTCAACCTACGGAGCTCATGGGAGTATCTGTGAAGTCAGCACTCTTTCTTGTGACCCTTCCCCACTGTGCCCCACTTGCTACCACCTGCCCTTAGAATAAGGAGGCCTTGTCTGTGCCTGCTGGGGGGGTCATATCCCCAACTCCACCAGCTATGAGTGACACAAGCACTTCTCTCTAAGCCTTGCAGGCCCTGCTGTCACTTTACCGAGTAGCAATAGGCACACTACAACCCTTGAGCCCTCCGAGCATCTCCATGGAATATCCAGCCCCTGGGTGACTGGGTATTCACAGTATTCACTGATCCACTGCTTCCAAAGAAGCAGTACACCCCAGCTTACCAGAGCCCTGCTCCGTTTAACTCACAGCACTTAGATTTGTTTATAGGGAAATTAAGTAAAAGTTTATTTAACAAAGCATAGAGATTCAACAGTAGCAAGTAGAAGTATGTGAAAAAAATGTCTACATATGAAATAAAATCATAACATGCATTCTAGAGCCTAGTCTTAATTCACAAGATAGTCTCATATCTAACGTTTAAGTCTCACCTAAAATCCCTACAACCCTTTACAGCCAGACTGACTGTGACCCTTCTTTCATGAGACATGCACTCTTTAACTTGCCTTGTAGGTGAAGGATCCACTATGTCTCTTTGGACCCAGATATACCAGACCAATCCTCTGTCTGTATTCATAAACATCATGCCACTGCTATTAGTTTCATCCTTTAGATTTCCTCTTGTGTAGATTTCACAATCTCTCAGTTTGCACCTGGCTCAGTATGCAAATAGACATACATCGTGAAGCATATAATACACAAATGGCTAGACCTGGAGATAGGTGTTAGTTATCTCTTGCCTGAAAACAACATTTCTGAGGTTTATCACCTCCTGGTGACCTGCCTTAACTCCAAGACCTTAAGAAAATAACTTTCAGTATAGATACATAACTTCTTACATGTTATCCGTATGTAAGCAGAGTCTGAATGACCTCTCCCCCAATATCTAGTCAAGAGCTGTGGAAAAATACTTCAGGAGCTCATCTCATTTGCATGGACACACCCACCCTGCCTAGGTGCTCAGCATGATGGGATTGCTTGCCCAAATTATGATTTGTGGCTGGTGTTGGATCCCCAGTCTCCTTGTTATTGGGGCAGGAGTAATAAAGCGTTGTTATCCTTGTTGTGTGAACCGAGGGCAGCAGAACTGTACCTGGCATACCCTGATGTAGGGACTCACCCTCAACTGAACAGCACTCGCTAGGCAGGGGACATGGGTTCCAAAGCCCACTGAGTTGAGAGAGGATGTGGATAGGTATTTGTAGGTGTGGGTTTTGTTTAAGAGTCCTAGACACCATTTGACCCTTTCTCTCTCCATGGTATAATAAAAGAGCTTATTTAAATTCAATTGAGAGTCTTGTTACATGCTGCAGAGCTGAAATCACTGAGAGCTGTGTTAAGTAGGGGGCCCTGAAGACATGGGGGCCATTCGGGTGGCTGGCAGAGAGGCATGGCAAGCAGCTAGTGGGGTGGCTGGTGGAGAGGTGTGTGGCCAGCAGGGAGGCTGGTGGAGAGGCATGACCAGCAGGACGGCTGGCAAAGAGGGCCAGAGAAGAGCCCTGCAGAAATGTGTGGCAATCGGCCATTGGGGTGATGAGTGAGTGCCCGAGCAGTGGAGTGTGTAAGGTGCTTCCTTATCCCCCACCTCCACGCAGGGTGGGAGATGAACTCTGCAGATGCACTGGCCAAGGACAGCAACTGTGAGTGGGGTACAGAGAAGGGAAGGGCACCATAAGGAACTTTTGAGTGGCTGGACTTAAGAACCTGAGGGGAAAAGGATACTGCCCAACTTACTTGGGGGTGGGTCTTTTGCTCATGGCTTATATTTATGGACCCTAGTTGTGGTGTTTTCCCAAATTAATGCTGAGTTACTTCCGTCCATTTTATTAAAAGTTTTTGCTACACTCAGACTCTGTGCTTGCGAGAGGGGATGTATTACCTCTTGGAAGTGCCCAGGGGGTGGTGTGTAATTGTCCCAGGTCACTGGGTGGGGGCTCAAGCCAGTTTTGTGTTGTATTGTTGAAAAGGAACCCCTAGACAGGGCCACCCAGAGGGGCGGGCAAGTGGGGAAATTTGCTCCAGGCCCCGGGCCCCACAGGGGCCCGCAAGAGAGTTTTCAGGAGCCCCCAGGAAAGTTTTCAGGGGTCCCCAGGAGAATTTTTGGCAGCACTTCGGCGACGGGTTCTTCAGTACCGCTGAACACACCCAGAGTGAAGGACCCACCGCTGAAGACCTGCCGCCGCTTCTTCTGCTCCGGGTCTTTGTCGGCAATTCGGTGGCGGGGATCCTTCGCCGAGCGGAAGGACCCACGCCGCCGAAGACCCCAGGTTCCCTGAATCCTCTGGGCAGCCCTGCCCCTAGATACTGAACCTAGCCCTTGTTGCTGCTGGTGCCGCCTGGCAGAAGGGTTACATGTACATACATTTTGCAATGATTAAGTTAACCCATGGACTACTCTCTCTCTGTATAGACCTCACATGCCACCATTCGGTGAACTATTATGCAGATAACCCAGAGGATCACTGTAAAACCCTATGCACCCCTAGGACTCTGCCTGTTGGTGTTCAGGGGTCAATGGGTCACATCCATCCTGATCCATCAGAACTAAGCCCCTGATCCAAAGCCCAGTGAAGTCAATGGAAGTCTTTCCACAGATTTCTATGTGTTTTGTGAGCCCCCACTGTTTGTAGAAGTGAAGAGAATGAGCTGCTTTTTAAATTAATTAAATAAAACATGTTTTTCCTCTTGCAGTGAATTCTTGAGATTTTTTTTTACAAGCTGGTGACCTCCTGCATTGGAATTCTATTTTCAAAATGTAAAATTGTGTTTTCATAACAGTCTGTCTGATTTTCCCCCTGGCATTTCTGGTATTCTTTCTGCAATGCCACATCTTTCTATGGGAGAAAACATTCAGTACGTCAGAGCTGAGTCCACACTGTCTTTGGAATGTTCAGCTGAAAACAGAAATAGATGTTTTCTCTGTATGTTGTTATTTAGTTACCCAGAGCTGCTCAGTGGGGAATATTATAGAGCAGCATTTCTGTGCACTTAGCTCCTTGCATGACATTTTTAACCTGTTGAAGTTTTGCAATGCTGTTTACCAGACATACAGCACATTTTCTGTGGGTACATTTAATAAGATAATCATTCTCAGAAATGTTTCTGTGTTTTGTATTTTTAATTATTAGAAATATGTAATCTTTAGTTTAAGGTCTACAATGGATTTTTAAAAACTTTTTCTGCACCCTAATTTAGTCATGATGTAAACCAAAGCTATTTAAGGTGCAGATTGAAGCAATTAAAAGGTCTTCCTTTTCTAAAGTCATAATATGGTAACTAAAACTTGGCAAATAATTTGCAACAAATAATTTATTAAAACAAATGTATCCTCTTTTCTCCTTTGCAATTGTCCACAAGTTGTCTGTGAGACTGATTCATTCATCATACTAAATTATTTGCTAAATAAATATTTAGAGAATAGAGAATAATTCTTAGTCTGTAGATTGGGACTGAGCAGTTTGTTGGGAATATTTACTATTTGAATTTGGAGAGATATTGGTCAAATTATGTAGTATGTTTCTAGTCCCAGATTGAATGAATGTGCAGCTGAATGAGGGATTCTGTTCCTTATACAGATACCGTAAAGAACATCAGACTGAGATGGGATCATAGAAAAGAGTCAATGCAGATCTTAATCTGCAGTCAAGCAAAACTTTCTGCTGCAGTTATCAGTCTGTTGTTTTCCCAGTTGATGGACATTAATTGAGGATGATAATATTGATCTCACTGCTGTTGGTATGCTTGTTCCTGCTCTCATAGATGTGAATGCTGGCTAATGGGGGAGGGATAACTCAGTGGTTTGAGCATTGGCCTGCTACACCCAGGGTTGTCAGTCCAATCCTCGAGGGGGCCATTTAGGGATCTGGGGCAAAAAAATTGTGGATTGATCCTGCTTTGAGCAGGGGGTTGGACTAGATGACCTCCTGAGGTCCCTTCCAATCCTGATATTCTGTGATTCTGTGAACCTCCCTAGGTTGCATTCCCTTCCCTAAGCAACTCTCTGTGGTGCCCCTCCCTCCTTTAGTCCCAGGATGTAACCGTGCATTGAAGAGAAGATGTGGAGGGAGAGCCATGGAGGCACAGAGCCTCTTTGTGTACAGCTCCAGCTCCCCCAGAAGCCCAGTTGACAGTAGGGAATCTATGGAGTTTAGGGGATACACCGTTGGGGATGGGGGGAAAAATCTCATTTCTCCCCCATCCCCCACCTGATGGGACAATGTGGGAGAAAGTCCACAAAGAGAATCTCTTATAGTTCCCTATCCCATGAATTTTCATCTAGGAGGGGCAGACTCATCTCAGGGTTGCCCACAGAACTTTTGAATTGCCCTGTTGTATTCTTGAGTTATTAACCAAAATAACAAGGAATCTGCATGTCATAAATAAAAATCAAATTCTGCTCCCACTGAAGTGCCATGGATTTCAGTGAATGAGAGAGAACAGGTGGGCTCCCCATTCAAATGCATATGCCTTTGAAATGGGTGAGATGTACCTACATGTCCCTTTATTCTTAGCATGCAATTATATTTTTGCTTTATAGCTGTCCATACACCCCTTGCTTTCTATGTAAACATAAAACAAGGAAAGAGGAAAGGGTCTAAGATCTTATATTAACATTTGAACTGGTGAAATAATGGAGGGGAAAATAATTACAAGTACATTTCAATTGGTGAGGAGGAAATTGGTTGCATGAATCATTTGCTGAATATTATTTGAAAATGGGGGGAAAACCCCAAAATAAATGTTATGAACCATGGCAAAATGTGTCAGATAATTAATCTGTAATGAATTTAGAATTCAAACAGCTCTGTTAGGAATTTGAGCCTAACCCAAATCCCACAGAAATCGATGGAGTCTTTTGATCTCATTTGTCAGTGCAGGCATCTTACAGTATATTGGAGCAGGTTTCAGAGTAACAGCCGTGTTAGTCTGTATTCGCAAAAAGAAAAGGAGTACTTGTGGCACCTTAGAGACTAACCAATGTATTTGAGCATGAGCTTTCGTGAGCTACAGCTCACTTCATCGGATGCATACCGTGGAAACTGCAGCAGACTTTATATATACACAGAGAATATGAAACAATATCTCCTCCCACCCCACTGTCCTGCTGGTAATAGCTTATCTAAAGTGATCATCAGGTGGGCCATTTCCAGCACAAATCCAGGTTTTCTCACCCTCCACCCCCCCACACAAATTCACTCTCCTGCTGGAGCAGAGTCAGAGATTCAGCGTATTTATTTGCTGATATAATCTTTGTACAGTAATCCTTTCTTATTGTTAGATGAAACAACAGTAAAAATATTGAACCAATATACTATGATAGATATTCAGGCTGAGTGAAAGTTGTAAACCTTTCACTGTAGAATTATGCACTTACACATACATAAGAACAAACCACAAAATTAGTGGTAGATGAGCTGCTAAAGCTATGTTACCAAATGGTACCCCCAATACTCCTGCTCTTACCAGAGCCATCATCACTCTGAGCAATGAAGTTGGATATGGTATATCATGGTATGGTATATCATATTTATATGATATCATGGTATGGTATATCATATTTAGTATTTTATATCCAATTCTTCAGGGAATCATATAAAAATACAAAATATCCAGAGCGGTTAGAATGAAATTTGTTCCTATGCAGAGGCCTGGCACAAGGCTTATGCATTACCCAATTTAAGCTCTATTTTGAGGGCTTAAATGAGATTCCAGCATATCACAGGTCTTGTGCTGGCCCTCAATTTCACTCTTCAATAACAGCGTGCATGCAACAAACTGCTCCATCTATTGTAGGCTTCCAGATACCCAGTGTTAAAGGACAAACCAAAGTCTGCAGAAATCAGTACAGCTAAGCTCTGTAATAATGCATGTCAGCAATAAAACACAAAAAATGAAAACAGTGGAACTGAATTACAGTTCAGTTGGGATATTTTCATACTCTGTAATATAAAAGTTAGTTTCAAAGGACTTCAGTGCATGTTTTTTAAAAAAGGGCAGACAGTTTGAATGGTGTAGTCTATAAATGAAGTGGTGGAGACCAACCTTAGGCACCACTTATTTACTTTCTGTTTATAAACCTTAATGTTTGTTTTCCATGCATTCTGCTTCTTGCAGATGATCACTAAGTACAAGAGTTCCTTTAAAATCAGCAGCGACTGTGGTTTGGCTCTTTGCAACAATGTAAATTTATAGCTTGGTGGAAGGCACTCCAGACTTTGCTGCTTGTTTTTTGTTTGGGTTTCTGGAGGACTGACATTGCTGTTGTGTGTCCCCGTTAAAAAAAATGGAACATCAGGATTTATATAGCCTTGAGTGTACAGCATTTTTTAAAAAGACCGAAACAGCCCAGAGCAGCAGTCAGCCTAGGGTAGAAGATACAGTAATAATTTGATTTGGGACTTGCCTTTAAGCCTCTGTATTATTGATTTCTGACAATTGTGTTCACAGTGTAGTAAGGCAAATAAGCACGGTCACTGTAAATGTACATTGGGCCAGTGAACTCTGGTTTTCCAGATTGAGATTGAAATCTGGCCTCCAATTTCCCCCTGCACTGGCTGTATGGAAGGGGGTCGGGGGTTAGGAACTGCTGTGTCATCTCTGGGCCAGTAGAGGATTGATTGCCGCGCACTGGGGTGATCATCCTGTGAGTGGGCTATGCTGGCTTTAGGGCTACTCCACACCACAGGAGGAGAATCTGTATCAAAGTGGTTAATGCTCAGAAGCCTGTCGGTAGAGAAAGGGACACATGAATACTGAGAAATGCATTAATGGAAAGCTATCCTAGTCCCTGCCCAGTAGAACACAATCTGCTAGAGCTCTTCCAGAGAGTCACATAGGAAATCAGTGCTAGTTTGAGGTTTAATCTGGATTTCCATGGTCACTTTTGCCAGGGTAACAATTCCTCTTTTCCACTGCTAAATGCAGTCAAATCTTTTGAGGGGAGTCTGTGTGGCAATGGGCTTGAATTCAAACAAAAGTTGACTGTTTTATACATTTCAGTGGAACTCTTAAGCTATTACATAGTAGATAAGCAGCAAAAAGCATAAGCTCATGTTGGTGTTTTGACTTTTTGACTCTTGAACTGGATCACATTTCATCTTCTACAAAGCACTCTGCACTGTGACAAAACAACAAATAGCTTAGGTCAGCAATGCATTATGGCCAAGATTTTCAAACTTGAATGCCTAAAGTAAAGCCTCCAAAGCCATATATACACATATATGCACCTAAAAAGTAGCCCAATTTTCAGAAGGACCAACCCCATTTAAAGTCAAAGGGGGAACCTCCTAGGTGCTCAGCATTTTTAAAAACGAGTCCGCTTATTTGGTTTCCCTAAATACAGATTTAGGACAAAACTGAATGAAGGCAATCCAGGGTGTTAGGGACAGCCCACATGGCCATCCCCTTTTGGGGGTAGCTGCAAGTTTCAGAATGAAAATGAACAGCACCGTTCATATTTCTTGGAGCTATTGTTTCAGGCTCTCTGCATATTCAAAAAAGATTCATATTCATCTCTGTTCATATTTCCAAATTTTTCTTTGCATCTATGAGTGCTAGAAACAATAGATTAAAAAAATAAATAAATGCTGAGATTCTAATCTCAACAAGAGACTCCAGGATTTGGGGTCCTAGACACCTGTCATGTGCGTACTTTACCAGCCCTGATTTAGCAGTCTAACTTTAGGCACTCTTTTAATCTTTGCCTGTGATTTAATTGGTCTTTCACATGTACAGAATGCAGGGTTGCCAACTCTTGTGATTTTATCATAGGTCTCACAAAATTTGGTGTTTTTCTTAAAGTCTCAGTTCCTGGAATCATGTAAATTACATGAGAATCTCAAGTTTTTTTTTTTTTTTGTTTGTTTAGAAAAGTTTCTAGCCATAATGATTGTGAAGAAAAACTTAGAAACATGACCCAAATACAAATAGCTAATATACATTTTAAATCTCATTATTTTGGGGGCCTGACTCATGGGTTTTGAACCTTTGGACTGTTGGGACAGAGGGAAAAAAAAGAGTTGTACAAACAGGGCCTGTCAGTCATTTTACTCTAGATATATCTCAGTAATCAGTCTTCCATTAACCCTTTAATGTTTCTTTGCAAACATTTTCAGTGTTCCTTTCTGTAGCCTCTGAGATCAGGCTGGAGTATTTAGATAGGGCTTAATGCTGCTGTTGCGCAAGTCAATGGCAAAGTACCCTTTGATTTTCAAAGGTGCAAGGTCATGCTGCCACAGAACAGTAACGTTTTCTAAGTATAAAGAGAAAATGTAACCAGGATTCCCCTACATTGTGCCATGAGTTTAAAATATGGAGAAGAGATTTAGAAAATGTAGCGTGGAATAGTTTGAATGAGAAGCTGCAGATTGGTGAAAAGCCTGGACAAAAATATTTGTTTTACAACACTTCCAAAATGTGGCTAGGCTCAGGTTTAAGCGTAATTTAGAAGAGCTCAAAGTCTTTCCATACACAGTTTCATTTTTTTACTTTCTGACTGTTCCTTTTGGAATTAATACTTTCTGCAATTGTCATGTTTTTCCTTTACTAGCAAGTCTTAAAGATTGACCTTAGAGCAGTGACAACTAAAAAAGCCTTTCTAAATTTGTCATTGGACAGTAGGTGGTTGTGTTTTACCATATTTTACATCTTAAATTAAGGACCTCAGTGTACAGGATAGCAGGCTACGTGAATTTCCTCTTCCTGACTCTCCTAGAATAAGCAGCATTTGTCAGGCTTCAGAGGGGTAGCCGAGTTAGTCTGGATCTGTAAAAGCAGCAAAGAGTCCTGTGGCACCTTATAGACTAACAGACGTATTGGAGCATGAGCTTTTGTGGGTGAATACCCACTTTGTCGGATGCATCCAATGAGCTTTCGTGGGTGAATACCCACGTTGTCAGATGCATCCGACGAAGTGGGTATTCACCCACGAAAGCTCATGCTCCAATATGTCTGTTAGTCTATAAGGTGCCACATGACTTTTTGCAGCATTTGTCAGGTCATTCAGTATAGGTTATCTAACGTGAATTGTTTTAAGTGTGTTTTAGTTAGGCTTTGTCTACACGGCACTTTTGTCAGTAAAACTTTTGTCATTCAGGGGTGTGAAACCCCTTGCCCCTGAACAACAAAAGTTTTACAGACGAAAAGCACTGGTGTGGACAGCGCTTTGTGAGTGGGAGAGCTCTCCTGCTGACAAAGCTACCGCCTCTCATTGGGGGTGGATTTATTTTGTTGGCGGGAGAGCACTCTCCTGCTGACAAAGAGCGGCTACACTGCGCACCTTTTAGTAATACGGCTGGAGCAGCACAGCTGTGTCACTAAAAGGTGCGTAGTGTAGATGTAGCCTTATAGAAAAGCAGGAGTATGTAATGCGCACCTTGGTAGCCATCATATTGGCTCCTTATGTGAATTCAGAATCATATCTACTTACTTCCTTGACAAAACAAGATTAAGGGTTTGTCTACCCAGGCAGTTATTCCAGAATAGCTATTCCTCTTTAAATTCATATCTGGCCTTAATCCAGAATAACTCTCAAATGTAGACAAGCCCTTATTTTTTTAAAACTTGCTAGGTGCATTATCTTTGCAGCCCCTTTTATTCCTTTCTTCTTAATATTTTGTAATATTTTTATATACTCAAAGCCTGTGCATATTAACTACTCTTCAGAATACCCCTGGAATGTAAGAGGCTACGTATCTTTATCCCCATTTCATAGAAGGGAAAATAGAGAGAAAGGTGAAGAAGATCTTCACTCACTCAGTTTCTTGTCTTTCTACATGCTGCCGAAATCCCACTTCCAGGGCACTCCCATTCCACCATCTTTTCACTTTTCATGGGATGCCCACAAACTCACCTCAATCAAATACCTGCTGCACTTCCACATTCTACATGAGGGGAGAGAACATCAAATAATAAAAACAAGTTATAAATACTTATACGGCCTCTATTACCATATTGTATGAGGGCCTCCCATATATTTATGGATTTATCCTCATAACATTCCAGTGAGGGAGGTAAGTACTATTATCCCCATTTTATAATTTTGGGATTGAAGTACAGAGAGATTAAGTGATTTGTCCAAGGTCACAGAAGAAATCCATGGCAGGGCCAAACATTAAATTCAGACCTCGTTATTATTATTACAGTAGTGCCTAGATACTCCACCAGAGGCCAAGGCCCTTTTGTTGAAGACGGTGTAAAAAACCCCGAGTGGGAGCTCATCTAAAGAAGATAAATCAAACAATAGGGGAAACTGAGGCACATAGGCGTGAAGTGCAATTGTCTAAGGTCACCTAGCAAGCAAGCAGATTAGATGAAAATAGAACCCATGTAATAATTATTTAATGGATAAAGATATACAGCAGCTGCTTCAATAGGTGTTTATTTTATTCTATATAGGCTCTTATGCCACGCTTACCACCATGTCTTGCAGTAGTGCATTAAGCAAAGTGACTATACATCAGTCATGTGTTTGTTCTTTCATTCTCTCCCCAGATGCAGAAGCATGTGCAGTGGAGTGTATTGTTTCGACAGGATTTGCTATGTGTTCATACTAGAGAAGGCAAGGTCAAAGAAATGCACCTTGCAGGCGGAGCAGAAAGTTTGCGGGTTTGTGACGATCCTTGGTTTCTTGGGGAGCTCATTTCGCAGTCTCATACAGGCCCCCACATAAAGTTCTGAGTCCCACACAGATGAGCTGTATTTTTTTGTTGCTTATTCCACTGTGCCAGAAGAGCAAAGTTGTCAACCATGGCCTTCATCCCAGAGCTCTAGACAGTCTTCTAGGCATCTTGGGCCGAGACCACTGAGTGCTGTGAAGATAAGGCCCAAGACCTTGATTAGAAATTGTACGGGAAGCCAGCAAACTGAGTGGAAGGCAGGTGTGATGTGCTCACAGTAACCTGTGTTGCTGATGAGATGTACTGCAGCATTTGTAGTAGTCTGAGTTTCCTAAGGGCTGAAGGCTTTGTGCCCAGGTGTATCACTTTGCAGTAGTCCAGCTGAGGGGTAACAAAGGCATGAATAACTGGGTCCAGGTCTTTATCAACCAGGATGGGATGGAATCTCTTAGGCAACCTGAGATGGCAGAAAGCATTACTCTCAGCCATTGCAATGTGGTAGCTCAGCATCTGTGAGGAATCTCAGAGTTCTCCTGGACTTGAGTACTCCTAGTACATTTAAGATAAAATTTTGCTCGTAAGCAGGCAAATCCCATTGTTTTGCCTTAGAGTTTCACTTAAAAATTAAAGGCAAAATTCTGCTACCTTTATTCATAAATAGCACCTTATTCTATAAAAGTTCCCATTGATTTCAACTAGGATTTCAGTGGGAATAGTTGCAAAGAAAGGTACAACTTAATAGAAGTAAGGATGGCAGAATTGGGCCCTGCATGATTAATAATAATCTTCATTTTTTTCTTTGATGTAGTGCCATTGAAGTCAATTGAATTATATACCAGAGCTGAGCATGGTCTAGAAAGAGAAACCAATTTGTGTGGGGCACCAGCGTCTAATGGATAAGACATGAGTCTAGTAAATAATTACTTAAGAAGAAAAATGATTGTCCATGAGGTTTGCATTTTTCTTTCCTTTCTGGACCCCTTTCTGTAAATGGATATAGAAAAACAATTTGTTTTATACATGATTAGTTAAATTCATAATAATAGTACAGTGGCTTTGTTGTAAATTGTGCCCATCTTTAATTCTGCAGCAGATTTACCAGTTTCTTCTCAATCTGACACAAATTCCTTTTCCACTGAGTGCCCCTGAACAATTGGTATCTGTTTAACAAAGAGCATGCCTATGGCTCTGTGAGTATAGGGAGTACATTTTAACCCTCCATTAATAAAAAACAGAACTTACTGTTCCTCGAGTGAACTCATTAATCTGGCCTTTTGAATTACATGTATATGATTTTTGCCTGGACATATTGTATGTTTAATCGTTCTTCACATTTCATCTCCTAATCCTGCGTTCAGGACTGGTGCATTGTTTATATTCCTTATGTTAAAACAAGTTTTTACGTTTACTGTTCTACAAGGAACATTTCATAAACCGGCTACTGTATGTGTGAACACTGACATTTCTGTCTCCAGTGTAGCTCAGGAGGACAGTGGGGGTTCTGTCTTTCAGGATATATGTGGAAGCAGAGCAGAACTGCTGAAAGAAAGCCTGTACTAGATTGTTTAGTCCTTTCCTAACTCAGAGCCCAGTTCTGCTGCCACGACAGCCAGTGGCAAAACTCATAGTGACTTTAATTATAGCGGTATTAGTGCTTTCACTCCTAAAGGTCAAAACTACTGTGCAAATTACAATCTCGTCCATGGTGCAGGTGAATGAGATCCCCGGCCAAGATCCCCACAACTTGGCCTCTTTATCACACCCAGATGGATGCAAGGCTTCTGCCCTTCCCCCTTCTTCCCTTCTTCTGTGCCTCTCACATTAGAGGAGCGAAGAAGGATGCTGATTAGATGGCAGAAGGGGAAAAGTGGTGTGAGTCTCAGCTACCAGCCAGAGAAACCGCAAGGAGCAGGAGGTGGAAGCAGAATATTGGTGCGTCTGGTCAAAAACTATTGGTTAGGCAGATCTGGTGTAGATGGGGTCTTTTCTGTACCAAAAAATAGTGTCACCAAAGTTATGTCTTTAAAATTTCCCCAAATGTAAATTTTATATGTGCAAATTGTATGCAGTTTTAGGCATTTTGCAGCACCAATCTAGGCAGGCTCAGTCTGAACTTTCCGATCTACATGCGAGCTCCCGCATTCTAACTTTTTTTATTCTGATAGTTTTTTCCTATAGTAGTGGCACTATCTGGTGTTTATAATGCAGTTTTTGTATATGTCAGTGTAACTGGTTCTTTGTTTGGTGTAAAAAACAAACAACCACCACCAACCACAAAAGCCCCAGGGTTAACAGGGAAATGTTTGGTGATGCAATTACCATATGTTTATAATCTTTTGAGGAAAAATAAATTTGTGATTTTTCAAACTTTGAGTATTGTAATGGGCCAGTACTATATTAAAATGGTTTGTATTAATTTCAGGGTAAAATAATTGAATTAACTGTATTTATTTAAATTGAATTTATTATTCTAGGTATGAGAAAACATCTGTTTGAAAATCACTTGCAAAGTCTGACCCAATGGAAGCTTAATCAAATGTACAGTGTTAGATGTGCTCAATAGTTTAATATTTTGTTTGAGTTGGAAATTGTGTAGGAAATGTTATTTGTAAATGTAAGGGTTTTTTATATTACTGAGGTGCTGGCAGTGGCTCGATGGTGCGTGCCAGATTGGACAGGACTGGTGGCTGAGATTCCCACTTCTTTTCCCCTTCTGCCATCTAATCAGCACCTCTCCTAACTCTCAGCTACTCTAATGAGAGAGACACAGAAGCAGCTAGGGGAAGGGGAGAGTTTTTCCACTTAAATATGTATATGAGTTGCAAACGCTCATAGAAGAAGTCTGCAGATAGTTTGCACTCATGCAGGTTTGGATGCTGATGGTGAGTATGACCAGCAATGTTGAACATAGGCATATGTTTGAAAATTGCACTTTGGAGTCCAGCCCTTAATTTCCTGGTATATCTTTGTTCAGTATGATGAGGAAAGTCCAGCTTCCAGAGTGATCTTGAAACTCTCTCTTCCCCAAAGTGTGAACAAATATCAGAGAGAACAAATCTTGGTCTTCAGAGAGGGACAAAGAATGTACCAATCTCAGAACATCCAGTGCTAGGTTGAGTCCGAAAGGGATATAGATAGAAGCCTCTTTAATGGACCATGCATTCTATGTATATCACTGAAAAGAGCATGTTGCATTGATGGTCCTTTCTAGGGACAGCAAATAAAGGGCTACACCCTGACTATACAATCTGCCTCGTGTAAAGGGAAGCACATTGTTGTGCCGGAAAGGGAGTGAATGTCACCCAGTCTATACCTGGTGTTCCCCAGTGTGTTCATGTAACTACACTGCTTGCCATGTTGAGGGGTCGGCACAAAGGTGCCATCCAATACCCACTCCATTCTGTCCCCTCTCACCCATCTGCATGAGCAGGGGACAGAGTGGATCTGAGGAGCCTGGGTCCTTCAGGCACTGCTGCCTTTGGTGTGAGTAGCTGGCACAGCAGTATAAGGGATTTGCTCCACTATCTGGGCCACAGTTTGGCCCAAAGAGGAATAAAATATAACATCTTACGGAGAAGACTCTTATAACTGACTAATTTATGCGTGATTGCTGAAATGAAAAGGTAACACCCTTTAAAGGGAAGCAATATTTTACTCAACATTCAATTAACATATGAAGCTCACTGTGGCACGATATTATGGAGTCAAATAGCATACTTACTTCCCCAGAATGACTTAAATTCTTCACCAAAAAGCATTTAAATGTATCATGCTGACAGTTATAAGAATAGAATCTGCAGTTACAGTACTATAAAGCATAAAGACTATTAACCGCATGCTTCAGGGTATAATCAGAGCTGCAACTAGGGTCAGAAAGGAATTTCTTCCATGTGGTTATGGTACAGTACTGTTAGATGAATCTATGGGAGATTTATATCCTTCTTGAAGCATCTGGCCTTCAGCACTAGAAGAAACAGGATACAGAACTAGCTGGACCACTGGTCTATTCCAGCCAGTTATATATTATGATTAGCAAATAACTTTTCAGTCCAGAAGTTGGCGTATTACTGAGCCATATCTAGCTACTTTATATTAAAATCCATAAAGTGGGAATTCCTGCAAAACCAGTAGGGGAAGACAACTAAATGGGCTTTTCTTCTGGGGGAGAAGGGGGGAAGAAAAACAAAACCTTTAAATACAAGTGAATTACACAAAGTTCTATTCTCTCCCTTCCTTGTTTGGCCAGACACAGTGATACATCTTTTTCTCCCTCCCTGACAGGTTTCATTGCAATAAGTGCCAATAACAATTATGCTGAGTTTGGCTGAATGCAAGCCATGACATTTTTCTCTCAGCTTTTTAGACTTTGACAAGGCTATCAGTTCAGCACAGACCACCTGTTTGTTTTGTAGTGGTTGCCAAAACACATAAGTGTTAATAAGAAAAGGAGATGCTACTTAATAAATGTTTGTGTGTGTGTGTATTTATATAATATATATATATAAATGCACATATATTTCTTCCTTTCTTTGGGATGTGGGGAGATCAACATTTTGAATTGCAAAATATGATTGTTTCATTTCTTCTTTATTCATCTATGATAAATCCTCATGAAAAGATACATTAGATTTATCATAACCTCATTAATAAGATACCTTCCACCGGAATATTTCAAAGTGCTTTACAGATTCAGTTACTGTACTGAATTCAGCCTCACAATAGTGATATGAGGAAAGTAAATGTAATGGACAGATTCTCAGTATATATTGAGGTTAATAAAGCTATGCTGTTTTGCAGCATCTGGGGGTTTGATCCAATGCTTATTTTATGGTGGTTTAAACTGAGGCATGGAGAGGCAAACATTTTCCAGTGTCCCTCAATTTTGATTCCCCAGAGGGCCAGATTTTCAAAGGTACAGAATACCTACAACTCCCATTAACTTCATTGCTGTTATTTTTGGCCCTAATAGCAATTAAACCTGTCAGGTGAAAGAAAGAAAATAAATATGTGTCCTGTGTCTGGCCAAATATATTTAGGAAGGAGAATAGAATGGTTTACAGAATATTAATAAAATTATCCATCTCCGTGGTGTGAAATTTATAGAAAAGGCAGATGCTCAGCATTCTGAAATCAGGCCCCAGGTGTTGCAGATAGGCCCCCAGAACCTAGGGTTCTGGGAAAAAAACATCCACTTTCACAAATGTTGACCTTAGTAACATACCCTAGGTCACACAGAGAGTCCGTGCCAGATCTTAGAATAGGACTCCAGATTCCAGATCATTAGATCCAATCACCAGACCACACTGTCTCTATTAAGTCTTACAATTTTTGCTTTCCAAATCTGATTATGGAAGATCACTTTGCTTACCGCATTTGAGGAGTCTGAGTTAATTGCAATTTAGAATTAAAAGCTGTGGACTTATGTCTTTATTTTATAAGTAGGTAACATATAAACAGATCGTTCTGAAAACAACTAGTGAACCAGTGAACCATGCTTAGAAAAATCAGAGGACAGGGACTGAGTGGTTGCTGTTTTTTCAGCCCATTGCTGGTATTTTACGGCATGGTGTCTGACCACTTTTCTGACTTGTTTGACAACGTCTGTCAATCCTGAGAAAAATCTAAGGAATATTTTAAAACTTTGAGACTTTGATCTGACATATTCTGAGATTTTCCCCAAGATTTATCTTTATTTTTATACCAAAACTTGAAGTTCTCTGCTAAGCATAGATCTATTGCCTCACCATTTAATCAGAACCGTCTACAGTCCCCATATGATAACAGTATGATGTGCTACCAGCATGTAAATCTTAAACATATTCTAAGGGAAACATACAGTTTAAAGCAAGGTTTGTTGTCATGCTCCTTAGGATGTGGGTTCATTGTAAAGTGCAGGTGTGATTGCAGCACAGATAGGCATACCCAGGCTAACTTTAATCTAGCTAGCATGGGTGACCATAGTAGTGAAGTTGTGGTGACACAGGTTTCAGCATAGGCCAGCAACCTGAGTACAAGCCTGCCCGGGAGCCTGGGTATCCTGGGACCCATCATATGTGTACTCATACTGCAATCACACCTCCACTGTGCAGTGAAGACATACCCTTAGTGATTTCAGGTACTTTTCTCCTTTATTCAACTCTTTTTAACTTGATCACATTCCACCCTTCAGCCCCTGTGTGTGTGTGTGTGTGTGTTTCTATCCTTAAGATTAACAACTTCCTTTCCAAATCATCAGCCCCAGGAACATGAAGTTATAGCTTATTGTGTTTCCAGTGTTTTTCTTAGCTGATTCTCCTGGTTGTTGAAATGTACAGTTACATAGCGATAGAGCTGGCTCAAAGTTTTCATTTTCATTCTTTTTCTATGAAGAAGTGATCTTCTAAAAGTGAAAACTCTTGGTTTCTGGTTTGGTTAGTCAATGGAAAACTGAAAACATTTCCTGGATTTTTAGTAGTGTTTTGTTTTTTAAAATTATTTTTTAAAAAGTCCATGAAAAATAATTGCCATTTTTTACCAGCTCTCCAGCGCAGAAACCAGTTCTACCAAACCATTGGGCCACACATATGGGATACAGCTATGAAGTCCTGTTCAGTCTCAGTTAAGAGGTGAAGTACTCTGCTTTGCAAATTTAAAGAAGTCTGTATTAATGTGTGAAATAAAAGACACTACTCCCATTGACTTCAGTGGGATCAGGATTTCACCTGTTTGATGTCTGCAGCTATCATGGAAGATCATGATGCTAATCTATATGTCATGCAAGAGATCCGGAAAAAAGAGGGTCAAGATAAATATGTCAGAGGGGTAGCCATGTTGGTCTGTATTCACAAAAACAACAAGGAGTCCAGTAGCACTTTGCAGACTAACTGATTTATTTGGGCATAAGCTTTCATGGGTAAAAACCCACTTCTTCAGATGCATCTGAAGAAGTGGGTTTTTACCCAAGATAAATATAGACACAGACATCAGAGCTACTGAAGTACAGTATTTCAATCACATTCCATCATCTAATGATGTCAATACCCTATAAATATGGTAAATTGTTGAGACAAGGCAATGCAAAATCATTCTAAGCTAGAAAAGATACTATGCTATACTTATAAGTAGTAGAGGTTTAACTGTTAATTACTGAAATCAGAGACTCTGAAGTGAAACCTGTCCAGTCCTCCTAAGCAAGAAGGATGGTGGCTGCAGCACAGGGCATCAGTACCTTTAAAACAAACTGCGGGCACGTATCGAGCAGGATGGACTGTCTGTGAGAACAGAACAACTACTCTGGAATATCAGAGAAACAGAGAGCTCTGGTGTGCCCTCTGCCTTGATCTCTTAGGGCAAGCCATGTGGCATTGTGACTTGTCAGTTTTTCATATTGCACTATATTCCCACCTGAGGCCTCTGGCCTTTATTGAGTCAGGTTTTAAGAGGCAACCATAATGTGATATTTCTTTATGGGTGACATCATCTTTTGGTAATATGGTTTAATTAAAAGTTGTCTGTAAACTGTAGTTCTTGAAGAAAATATGTGAAATACAAACATCCATAAAATGCAAATAAAAATTGTTTACACATTTTATATAAAAAAGGATTAACGTTTGAAAGAAATAGAAAGTAACAACCCGCTAGCTCCTGTTTAATGTGCTGAAAAGTGCCTTGGGTTTTGAAAAATAAATCTTTCCTTTCTTTCCTAGAAAGCATGATCGTGAATTCAAAATGTTACATAGTCTATTCTCTAAATGTTATGGGAATGCTCCGAGCTATACGAAGATACCTCGCTGGCAATTTGTTGGACAGATTCCAAGACAATTAATTAATATTTACTGTCTCCTATGAAGTGTCTTAGAAACTGCTGAGAAATGCAAATACAGTGTCTGAGAGAGCTCCTGCATCCAACGAAGTACAAACAGCCAATGAGGGCACACTGGAACAATGAATCAAGCAGCCACAGCATCAAATACCTGTTTGACTTCCATCCAATGATGATGTGGCACATATTCCTATATACAGAAAGAGAGGGGAAAAAATTCCAGGGCGCTGCTTGGAAATGTTCACCTTTACTCATCTGTTAATTAAAACAAGTGGCCCCAACTCAATGCAATTTATTTATGAGCAGTTTATACAAGGAATGAAGAAAATTATTTCAAGGCTAAGTGCTGCAAGCTTCTGCTCATTTAGAAAAAAAATCTTGACATGTATTCTTGCAGCTCCTTAACGTATTTAGATGAAAGCAAGTGTTGCACTAGCAAAATTTCACAGCATTGGAAGCAAACTATGGGCTTTTATAATTTATTCTAAGTGAGGGTGGGGAATCAATAAGGTGGATAAAATGACTGTTTAAAAGCTCTGACCATTAAACAAGTCCCATCAAGAATCAGTTAACACCAGCAATTTTGATAAAGAGTGGTCTGCTTTCAGCTATTTGACCCTTTTGAGTTGACTCTTCTTAATAACGGGCAAAACAACTCTCACACCGGAAGCAGTGGGTAAAGTGAGCCATATCATGGGGAAACAGTGCTCTTGTCAAAGCATTTTTGGAGGAATTACTGGAAGCACAATTTCAGGATTTCCTTCCTTGTGATACAAACAAGGCAGCATAAACCTTCTGTGGCCAGTTGATACAGAATTCTCAATCCTATGTGGTTTGAAAAGAGAGGGTCAAATATTTTTGCCAGTGTAAATCCATTGCAGTCAAAGGAGTCACACCAGCTGTTTACTTTATAGGATTTTTCTAAGACACTCATCATTGTGCTGTCTGATCTCACAGATGTTAATGAATTAGGACCTGATCATGTATTGTGTAGCATGAGGGCAGGTTGCTACACTCACAGAGCCCCATGGAATTCCTAGATTGAATGTCTGATCTATACAGAAGTCAGTGGGGCTCTGCATAGCACATTAGTGCACCTGGCACAATGCAGGGTCTCAGGGTGTTAATCCTTACAACCTGTATGGAGGAAATAGACATTATCCCATCTTACTGTGGCATTTTGTCCAAAGTCACACAGGAACTCCTTGCCAATCAGGGTCAAAACCATATTTCCCAAATCTCAGTCCAATAGATTGACCATCCTTCCTTTCAGTATATGAGCCAACAGCATGATGGACTTACAATACAGATTCATTTTCACATTCATCTTCATTGCAAATTAATCTGTAGCAAGTTAACATTTATACAGTTTAGAGCATTTTTTTTTGTTGGAGATCAGTATTTCCAGAAAATATGTACATCATCATTATTTGGTGTTATTGTACATAAAAATAAATTCTATATGCTGTGATAATATTTCATAGTCTCGCTGTACAGTGTGGGCTTTACCGTTCTGATTCAGTCTGAACAAGACAGGTGTCATTTGAAATATATTTCTCTGAAGATGCACATTACCCAATGCTCCAGACCAAAGCTTTAGACTGTAATAAAAATGAGATTTTAAGAATCTTGTGGGAATGCAACTAATAAGATTGTATTAATAGGAAAATTAATGAAGGAAAAGGGCGGTAATAGTGAAGCAAGAGGAGACAGGGTAGATGACAAAGAAGTAAGGCAAGAAGTGAAGAAAGAAGGAAAGATGATCAACTTTCTCTCATCTAATGTCAGAATAGCACTGATACAATAGCACTTCACTAGTTTAAGTCTGTATCATGATAGCATACAGCCTTCCTTTTATTAAGGCCACCACAAGCTTTACATGCCCACACAACGTATAGAGACGGGCAAGGCATTCCTTCACTCCCCTGCATGGGCTGTGCAGCCAAAGGCTCAGAGGGCTGCCAGTTGCCATCCTGTGCAAGTAGGTGGGGAGTGGTCAGAGCCGTGACCCTTCACTTCTCCACAATGCTGCACCCATTAGAAGCTGAGTCTGTATGGAAGGGGAAATAATCTGCTATCGGTGCAAACATTCTCCGCTCGTCCAGAGCAAGGGATCCAAGAAAGGAAATATGACCCTCAGAGGAAGCAGTTCATTCCCTGGGATTTTCAGGTGGCAGCACAGCTACACACTGCCCCTGACTCAGCACAGATTAAGTCACAGGCTTTGTCTTCTCTGCAAAAAGGTGGGAATGGTGGGGTTTTACATCAAAGAGCCATAGATCTCAGTGTCCTAGTGGAGACAAGGCCCAAATAGTTTTTATCTCATTGTCGCTAGTGGAGGTCAACGCCATAACCACCCCCTGCGCGGGTCTAGGGTTGATCGCAACTAGCTACGTTGCGTATGTCTATACAACAGCTGGGAGTGTGCTTCCCAGGGCAGGTAGACAAACACATACTAGCTCGAGCAGAGCTAGCTCATGTCTGCCTGCCCATGCTGAGAAGCACACTCCCAGCTGCTGTATGGATGAGTATACTCACTGAGGTTAAAAATAATCGGGGCCTTGTCTCCACTAGGATTTTACAACAAGATAGGTGTCTTGATGTAAAACGCACCTTTTGGAATGACAACATAGCCTCAGTCTAGCCCCTGTATTTGGAATAAGGAGCACTCTTGATTTGTGATAGATCTTTGTAGTAAAAAATGGAATTTTAAATAGCCTGCCTGTGGCAAGGAGGATGGTGGAGCTGGGCCAAAAAGAAAAGAGAAGTGGCTCCAGTTTAGGATCAGTGCAGGTGCAAGAAAATAAACCTGATTGTTTGCTTTGGAGTTCTTAATAATGAGCCTTTTAAGCGTGAAAATGAAAACGTGAAGAGAGAAAACTTCCTTATTTTCATCTGCTTATTCCCTCCTTCCCCCTTTCATTAGTATGTTGAGAGGAGAGAGAGCACTTCAACTAATAATATAGAAGGGTCTATCAGTGCATTAGTATGTATGTATGTATGTATTTATTTATTTTGACTATTATTTATTTATTTGAAATGGAGTAGCACCTAGGATCTCTAGGCATGGATCCAGACCCTCATTGTGCTAGGCACTGTACAAACAGACTGTTCCTGTCCCAAAATGTTTACAATCAGGTGTAAGTCAAAAGACAACAGGTAGATACAGACAAATGGGGGAGCACAAAGAAACAATGCGGCAATAATTTTGATGATTTTCTATTTGTTATTAAAATATTCACCCATGCCAAGTTCTGCATGCATTTTGAATGTAGCAATAAGGACATATAAAAGAAGCCCCTCCCAAAAAGATTCTTCAGATCACCCAAGAATTAATGTATAGTAACCAGCCAGATCACTTGCTTATTTTAAACCATTTTGTAATTCAAAATGTACTCCCGGAAACCCATATGATATAATTTATAACCTGGGTATTCAACAATTCAAAATATTTATCAGCACAACACATAAGTGAAAATGATTAAAATAGTTAAAATACAAGGAGGGATTTTATTCACTCATATTCAAAATTTAGATTTTTTAAAAATTCCATGCATGTTAAATGTATGTGTGCAGGGTTTGCACATACTAATTGGGACGTGAGATGTCTAATTGCTGCATTCACATTCACAAGTGCCCATTTTCTCACAAAAAGGATTCATAATTGGTATGTATGTAAATTTAGGTCTTGACCCCTGAAAACACAGAGATGAATGAGGTCTGATCTAAAATGCATTGACATCAATGGAATCCATTCCATTGATTTCAATGGGATTTCTATCAGGCCATTGAATAGTCTCATTAAGTTCAACGGGTCTACTCACATACCTGAAATTAGCACATGCTTAAATGTTTCCAAGATCACCCTTGCCTTAGATTGTATATTTTGATGCTGCTTTGACCCCAGCTGAGAGTCATGTATGTGAACCAGGAGTATAGCAATAAGATGCCTTTTCTGGCTTAAGACTATTATACTGATATTCTATAATATCCATCATTTCCTGTGAAAAATCCTTTCTAAAGCCATTGCAGATATTTTACAGTAACAATTTTGAATCCCACAGTTTACAGTGGATTTACTGAAGTGTTTCGATCTATTGCTAAAAAATGCTGTTGCAGGAGGCTAAATGGTCTTGTGGATAAAGCTCTGGTCTAGGCCTTAGGATGATGGTTCTATTCCTAACTCTGCTGCTGGGTGACCTTGGGCAAGTCATTTCCCCTTCTTGGTCCTCAGTTTTCCCCCTTTGTAAAACAGGGATAATGATACTTGCATCCCTTGTAAAGCACTTTAGAGTTACTGAAAACAGTGCTGTATAAGAACCAGGTATCATTTCTTTTTAGATGCATTACTTATATATATATAACTTTGAACACTGCAACTTTTGAAGTATAATTATTCATTCACAGTTTCAAGAAGCAGTTCTCTGTGTGCTAATGTGTACTCCTCTTTCTTGCAAAGTATTTGTGTACAGCATGTCTATCCTGTTCCCTGAACAGGATATTATCATAGAATTGTAGGACTGGAAGGGACCTTGAGAGGTCATTTACTCCAATCCCCTGCACTCGTGGCAGGAGTAAGTATTATCTAGACCATCCCTGACAGGTGTTTGTCCAATCTGTTTTTAAAAAATCTCCAATGATGGAGATTCCACAACTTCCCTGGGCAATTTATTCCAGTGCTTAACCGCCGTGACAGGAAGTTTTTCCTAATATCCAAACTAAACTTCCCTTGCTGCAATTTAAGCCCATTGCTTCTTGTCCTATCCTCAGAGGTTAAGAAGAACAATTTTTCTCCCTCCTCTTTGTAACAATACCTTTTATGTACTTGAAAACTGTTATCATGTCTCCTCCCAGTCTTCTCATCTACAGACTAAACAAATCCAGTTTTTTCAATCTACCCTCATAGGTCATGTTTTCTAGACCTTTAATCATTTTTGTTGCTCATCTCTGGACTTTCTCCAATTTGTCCACATCTTTCCTGAAATGTGGTGCCCAGAACTGGACACAATACTCTAGCTGAGGCCTACTCAGCGCAGAGGAGAGCGGAAGAATTACTTCTTGTGTCTTGCTTACAATACTCCTGCTAATACATCCCAGAATGATGTTTGTTTTGTTTTGTTTTTTTTTTGCAACAGTGTTACACTATTGATTCATATTTAGCTTGTGATCCCCTATGACGCCCAGATCCCTTTCTGTCGTACTCCTTCCTATGCAGTCATTTCCCATTTTGTATGTGTGCAGCTAATTGTTCCTTCCACAGTGGAGTATGTTGCATTTGTCCTTATTGAATTTCATCATGTTTACTTAGTTATGCTATCTTTGTTTTGTTATGTATGTGTGAAAATTTCTCTATCTTCTTTTTTCCATTGACTATACATTATCTGTTACCTTAATTAATTTACATTTTATTGTTTTCAGGGCTGTGATAAATTTCACATCCAGTGCAACATAATTAGGTTGACTTAAACCCTCCACTGTAGACAGAGCTAGGTTGACAGAATAATTCTTCCATCAACTTAGCTCCCTGCTCTCAAAGAGGTGGGTTACTTACATCAGCGGAAAAATCACTTCTATCAGTGTAGGAAGTGTCTACACTACAGCGTTATAGCAGCATAGCTACAGCACCATATCTGTGCTACTGTAGCTGCTGTAATGTAGACTTGCCCCTTAGGCTATGTCTATATTACAGAGCCTATGCCAGCATAGCCCCTAGTGTAGACACAGCACACACCAGCAGAAGGAATTCTTCTGTCCCTGCAGAAACACCACCTCCCAGAACAATAGCTATATTGTCAGAAGCACTCTTCCGTCAAAATGGATGAGTCTACACTCGCGGCTATGGCAGCATAGCTATGTTGGTCAAGGGTGCCTTAGGTCTACTCTATGCTATGGGGGCTATAATGGCAAAGCTATAGCACCATGACTCTGCCAGACCCAATACACAGCCTACATCTATGGAAGAGATTTTTCCATCATTGTAGGAACACCATTTCCCTGAGTAATTATAGCTAGGTGAACTGAAGCATTCTTCAACACAGTTGCATCTACACCGAGGGTTAGGTCAGCATCACTACTAATAAAAAGAAAAGGAGGACTTATGGCGCCTTAGAGACTAACAAATTTATTTGAGCGTCCGATGCATCCGATGCATTCACCGGTGCATCCAATGAAGTGAGCTGTAGCTCACGAAAGCTTATGCTCAAATAAATTGGTTAGTCTCTAAGGTGCCACAAGTACTCCTTTTCTTTTTGCGGATACAGACTAACACGGCTGCTACTCTGAAACCTGTCACTACCAATGTTACTCATCTGGTATCAAGATCGTTTTGAACCTATGATCTTCACTCTGACCCCTGTTTTTCATTAGTTGTCCCCCGCATTCACTTGGTCCCTGGGTCCAGTGGTCCCCCCTGCTGGAGGAGGGGCCTTTAGAACCTCCCAGGTTTCCAGTACAACTAATGTCAACTGTAGACCAGGCCTTAGGCAGTCCTGAGGGCCTGCATACGAAGGGGCGGCTCTACCAATTTTGCTGCCCCAAGCAGTCGCTGCCGAATTGCCGCCGCCAAAACAGTGGTGGAGCTGCCACCAAATTGCCACCGCGGGACAGGGATGGCCGCCCCATTCTGAATGCCGCCCCAAGCACTTGCTAGTAAAGCTGGTGCCTGGAGCCGGCCCTGTGCATAAGGTAAGGCAGCTTCTCCAGCATACCTATGGCCTACAACACTGCCGGCAATCTCCACAGCACTATGCACTGTGCCCCTGTGGCCAGGACTTGAAAAGGGGTCTTTGGAAGGTAGCCTTATGACTCCTGTGCTGGGGCATCCTTCCCACATTGTTTCCAAGGTTTTTAGGGTTACTTTCCATAGCTTCTAGCCTTTTACCTGGCATAAAGGAGCCAGAGCAGAGATGAGGATCTCATCCATAGATTTGAACCCCAGAAGGGACCATTCTTATCAAGTCTGAACTCCTGCATAGAATTACACCCAGCAATTCCTGCATCAAGCCTCTAAGTAATTTTAAATCATTAGTAACTAGTCTTGTGTTAAATGCTATATCTATAGCAGCATAAAGTCCCCAGAAAAAAGGAGAAATAAATTACATTAGTGCTCTTACTCCAGTCAGATCCTGGCCCCATTGTGATAGGCACTGTTCAAACACATCTGAACACATGGACCCAAATCAAGGTTTAGGTTATGTTCATATTTGTTTTGTTATGTACAAATAATTGCATCCATTCCTGCCCCACAGAGTTCACAATATCAGGCCTCAACCCTGCAATTGATAGTACATGGGCAGACAGCTTCACACACATGGAGCCCCATGGAAGTCATTGGGGCTTTGAGGGGCACAGCAACTTGCCCACATTTATCAACTGCATGATTGAGGCCTAACAAAACAAGTGACATCCAAGGGAAGAAATTTGTTAGTCTCTACGGTGCCACAAGTCCTCCTTTTCTTTTTGCGGATACAGACTAACATGGCTGCTATTCTGAAAACAGTCAAGTGTGTGTGTGTGAGTGAGAGAGAGAGAGTAATATTTCAGTGTTTGTGCGTGTATTGCCAAAAGACAGAAGAACGGAAAGTTACCCCGAAGAAAAAAATAAGAGGAAAAGATGGGGCCAAAGCCAAGAAGTATTTGTATCCAGTATTCTAGTTTGGGCTTGTCTCTTCCTGAAAAATTCAGTCCATTTGAAATATCTCCCACCCTCTCTTTTCTCATGTAATTCTCTGAAGGGTAAAAAGTAGTCTGCAGGAATATATTTTCACATTGTAAAAACATCTTTTTATAAGGTTGAACAATCAAAAAGGTTTCATAAATCCAGATTTCCTCTGCTGGCTTTCCCATTCCACACACTGCACTATATTGTTTCTTGCTCTGCACACTGTCGTTTTTTCAGTTTGTTGTTTGGTGTTTTAAAAAGCCCAGAAAGTCAATTAGCTTCAAAATATACACTGAGGAATTTGCAAAATATCCATTGTAGTCAGAGTAACAAAGTCCAAGTCAACACCATCAGACTGAAGAGATGAGCAGTTCCTCAGGTGATGTAAATTGTCATAGGGGTCGACTTGGTGCATCTGGGTGATGCATGCTAGTCTAGTGGGTAGAGGGATAAAAGGGAAAATACAGCTTGCATGACATTGTCTCCTTCCCACTTTCCTGAGGGCATGTCTACAGTGGCACAGCTGCAGCACTGCAGCCATAGTGTAGATGCTTTTTATGTTGATGAAAGGGTTTTTTCTGTCAGTGTAGTAATGCCTCTCTCTGAGAGGCAGTAGGTAGGTTGACAGAAGGATTCTTAGCTGCGTCTGCACTGGGGGTTAGTTTGACCAAACTATGGTGCTCAGGGTGCATGATTTTTCACAGTCCTGAGCTTCTAAGTTTTCGGTGAAGATCAGGCCTGTGACTTCATAGAAGTCCTTCCATTATGTCACTGCACCTGAAGATTTTGGAGTGGACATTGAGAGGAGGATTGGAGCATGGCATGGGATGACCCAGCCTACATCAATATGAATTTTACAGTAAAATACACACACATATAGATGTGTCCATTTCAGCAATTTGACATTTTCTAGGCTCCTGGTATAAAGATATCTAGGTGCTGAAGTAGGTTTGAAAATTTTCCTGTAAGAAATATTATTTCAGTGATACCATATATAATCCTTTCCTTTAATTAATAAATGACATAGCTTACAGATAAAGTTAGGGTCCTGTCAGAGTGTCCTGTAGTATAGTATGCAAATATCGCCATACTCCAGATAAGAAATCATGAGTTGGACCCTCTCAAGATATCAAAAATCATAAGTCAAATCCCCCCAAATTGTGAGATTGGCCCCACAAATCATGACATTTAAATCATGAGATTCAAACCATGTTTTTTAGTCTGTTTTTTTTACTCCTCTCTACTCTTCTGGCTATGTGTGTGATCATTTCAGTTTGAAAAGTCACCCTTTAAATGTACATAAAATGTATGCCTCTCCCTGACTCGGCTGGAAACCCCGCTTAACCTCTCCTCATCCTTCAGGTAGGGGAACTGTCATCCATTTCCTAATACTCCCTTGACTATCTCCTCTGCCTCACTGACCCAGTGGCTTCTTCCCTTTCCCAGACCCAGCAGGTGCTTTCCCGTGACTCCCATTCCTTTGCTTCCCTCTGCCCCATGATCCTCTCACTGCTAGAGGACCATACAATCAAGGCAGCGCTCAGTGTTAGGGGAGTCTGTGTCCACAGAGGATCTTGCACAGCTCTGCCCACCAGGAAAATCATGCGATTGGAGCAGCTGCTCACGTCATCACAACAGCCCCTCCTGCTGGAACCGTGACTTGTGATCAGTTCACGTGAGCTGGCAACACTGCCCGGGCAGTACTGCCTTCCCCTGGTTGCTGGGAGGGAACCCTCAGGCTGGGAGAGCTGCCATTCTACCCTTCCATCTCCCACCCCCATCACTGTCCTCTTCATCCTCCTCAGCCTCCCTCCTGCCCCACACCTCTCCTTGCTCCCCATTCCTCTGCAACCCCTAAATCTGCCTCTTGCTTCCCCTTACTCTCCACATCCACTTTTCATAGTGTCTCGTCTGCTCCTAATAGTCCCTATGTCCCAACTAGCCCCCTGGACCATACAGTGGCAGCAATTTTGCTTGTGGGCCTCACTTCAATCTCATTGAAAACAGTATGAGGTGGCAGTCAACTTTATTAAGGACAGCCTCACTCCACATACAGATAGATTGTAAGGAAATGACAGCCATCTGGTTGGCTTCAGACCCACTGACAGTAATAGGAGATTGTGGCCATTTTGAAGAAGGGAAAATTTGTGAATTGATGCTTTCATCATGAGACAGGTTGAAAAAATACTCCAAAACTGCTAGAGTCATAATATTATTGCACGAGTTGGCAACACTTCCTGTCTGGCCTTGAAATGTACAGGAAAATGGTTCTGCTAGATGCATTGGAGTGAAATTAGCCCTGCTACTCGCTCATGCAAACCACAAACTGAGCCATGGGTAGGATGCAGAGCATTTCACTGACAATGTTTAAATCAAGATTGGATGTTTTTCTAAAAGATATGCTCGAGAAATTATTTTTGGGGAAGTTCTATGGCCTATGTTATGCAGAAAGTCTTGGCCTTTGAATCTATGAAACCTCTGCTGCCTCTTATGTGATTAGATATGGACAGTGATTCTTGCACACATACTATATTGGGTTCTGTGGACACTGGCATTGAATAATTTTGGACTCAACAGCAGTTATGCAGCCCTTCACCTCCTTCAGTGCCTGAACAGGCAGCTCCACTGCATGCAAAAGAGTAGAGCTTTGTGTATCCTCTGGTCAGCTAGCCTCTTCCGTGTAGTAGAACCACTGAGTCGGGGGCTTTATTTCATGGGTGAATTCCACCTCAGGTGAAAATGATGGAGGGAGGGGAGTTTGATGTGGTTGCTGGGGACAGCTGCTGCATCCCTGTCAGACTAAGTAACAACTAGAGAAGCAAGAGAAATTTTGTATACTCCCAAGTTCTCAGAAAAGCTGAAAGCAGAGAATATTTTAACTTAGAGAGTTTATACGGTGGTTCAGGAAAAAGTACAGGTTTCTGTGGTCATATTATATCAAATATTAAAATTAATTTATTGTAACATGACAAGTTGCATATTGGTTGGCTGCTTATCCACTATAATTGCTAATATTTATTGGTCTTAAAAAGTAATTCTAAAATAAAAATATTTTGAATTCAATTACCACTTCACTTTTATTTATTCATATCAAGTTGGGACAAGGTGGTAAATTTTTCCACAAATGTGGAGGTGTTTCCTTTTGCTAACACTTCCTGTTTGTTTTTACAAGGAACATCTCCTACCTTCCAAAAAATCCCCATGCTTTCACAAGACAGATGTATGCAAATTACTTCTGCTGAACGAATTTGCAATTTTTACTTTCCCCAGTGCTTCACCACAACGCCTTTCAGCATGCAAATGTTGTTCTCTGTGGAATTACTCAGAACTGGGTTGGTGAGAGCTCTATTTGCTCATTATTGGAGGCCTCATTAGATAAGACTAACTGGACATACATAAGAATGGATTATAAGCACTGGCCAATGTAATTTAATACTCTGTTTATTATATAAACATTATTATGCAATACTGTTATTTGGTACTGCCTTAAAAATACCACATAAACCTCTAAAACATTAGTTGTTAATAATCATTACATAAAAATAGCCTAGAAAGTATTCATCAATATACTTTGTGTATACATACTTATGTATGAAAAGTATGGATATAGGTAATAGATATAGGATAAACATAAAATCAATGGCTTCTACTGGAAAATGGGTTTGGCTATAAGTAGAACAAAGCAAATTGTTATCAACAAATAATTTGATGAATAAACCAATGATTTGCAAACAGACTGTGAAATTCTCAAATATATTCATTATTTGCAGATGTTTTCAGGAAATAATTACCAGGCTGCTGCTCATTTGTGAATAGTTAATTTGTGAATATTCAAAAGTTTCTACATATACTATATTGTTTAGTTACATAAGTCATATTCTATTGTTTCTGTTCCCTGACTGGGTAATTTATGTGACTAATCAAAACAGAGTGAGTTGCAAATTTTAAAGTTTACAATTAAATATACAGTTCAGCATTTGTTTTCAGTTAATATCTAATCATTTGAGGTTATACTGTTTTTGAGTTTCTCTGTTAGTAAATATTGAGCATGTGCTAATGCTTCTGGAAAGCTAAAACAAAATGGGGTGAACATGGTCAGATCAAATTTCACTTTCAAGTTTGAGTGAATATTAGTGAAATTTTCTCCACATTGTTCACTCAGCCCTAGACACAACTTTTTTTCCTCAGTTTGCCTCCTACAAAATCAGCTGTTCTTTTAGCTTCTGATAACTCCTTTTATGTCAGTGAAGATTTTTCTTGTGTTGGCAGAAGGGTGAGGGTCTGGTTTATAAAATTCATTTGTTTTCACATTTAAACAAAAACACTTCCTCATAACCATAACCTAAACAGGGAGGCAACATCTCTCAGCAAATATACTTCTGTTAAGTCTCATCTCTGGAAATCTTTATTACTTTTGTTCCTGGAAAGTACATTGAGAATGACATGTTCCAGTGAAGAGATTCATCTATTCAGAGCCTCACAGCTGTGCTTAATGACTTCTTTGTTTCGGTTTTCACCAATGTACGTGAGTTAAGAGCCGGTTGGACAAACACCTGTCAGGGATGGTCTAGATCAGTGGTTCTTAACCTTTACTGCAGCCTGCACTCCTTTAGCTCTCAAAATATGTTCTCGCGCCCCTTATCAAATTTCGTTGAAGTAGGTCAGTTGTTTAAACCTAGATATATTTTTGTTTGTTTATTACAGTAATCATTAAAAAAGTATAATGTTAATAAATACATAGGTTTGATGAAACAAAGTAGTTGTACTTACGTGCCTGTGCTTAATTTGTGTTTTCGATGATTTACCTTCTAAAAAAATCTGGCATGTCTTGCACCCCCAGAAAAGGCATCTCGCACCCCCAGGGGATGTGTGCACCCCAGGTTAAGAACCACTGGTCTAGATAATACTTAGTCCTGCCTTGAGTGCAGGGGTCTGTACTAGATGATCTCTCGAGATCCCTTCCAGTTCTATGATTCTATGACTTCTGTGAAACTCTGCACAGCCTTAAGGTCTCCGCAGATGGATCCCATCCCTTTATATAGAAATAACATAGAATTATTTCCAACATATGCCATTGGGAATGGAGTCAGGAGAAGGATGTATGAAGGCCTTGTAGAATTGTGGGTGTATTTCCCCTTCCTAATGAATTGTTTAAAAATATCTTATACATGGGAGAGACAATGTGGGTGAGGTAATATCTTTGGTTGGACCAACTTCTGTTCATGAGAGAGACAAGCTTTTGAGCTCACATGGAGCTCTTCTTCAGGTTCTCACACCAATAGAAGTTGGTCCGCTAAGAGATATTACCTCATCACCTTGTATGTGTAATATCCTGGGGCCAACCTGGCTACAACAACACTCTTCTACATGGCACAGTTTGATGCTTTCTGAAGGCAAAAACTAAACTCTGTAGGAGTTTTTTTGTGTGTGTGTGGGTAGGTTAGCAGTATCCACGAATAGTGTGAGGTCCAGCAGAGAGACAGAAATAATTCAATCCTTCCCTTCAAGAACATCACTGATATGTATAATTGTTATAATATCTACATACATACACAGACACACACACAGACACACACACACACACAGAAGATAGAGGAGGTTGACTAATAACCAAAATATTAGGGTGTAAGTAATTGTATTGTTGCAATATTTCTGAAGAATCCTGTTACAAAAACAAAATTTGCATGATGATTGGATGACTGGAATTATGGAGTATTTACATGGTACTGTCAACATATCTTTTGTAACTAGCATGTTTGAAATGATTCTCTGGAGCTCGAATTTGAAACTTTTGTCCCTGAATGACCTCAGGGTTCTTCAGCAGTATTAGAATATTGTTCATAAGTACTGGATTTTCAGTGCCATTCGCTGATATCTTTTAAATAGCATTGAAGCTTTTGTTAGTTTAGTGGAGACTATAATAATCTCCATGGAATTTTTTTGAAAATCTATATTAAAATAAAATATAGTTGGACAAAACTTAGTGATTTCTCTTTAAATTATCCAAACAAGCGATCCCTGCCATTCAATGGTTATTCTACCTCATGAACTTTCATATACGTTCCTCATTTTCAATTATTATAAATGCTGTAAGCTCAGCCAGGTATAGTACCAGAAAATCTAGATTTCTATGGTTTTGGTTTTTTGCTTTGGACATTATCAGGAAAGATTTTGGAACTAAAAATTAGCAGAAAATATAGATGATGCATGAGGGGAACTATTATATCATTATTAGTGCCTATAATTCCCAATCAGGTTTACTGCTTTGCTATGCTAGGCACCCTACAAATATACAGATAGGCACTGATCCTATCCCAAAGAGTTTACAGTCTAATTTAGAATACAGTTTCCCCTGCTACAACTCTACTCTCAGAAAAATAAACGGATACCAATAAGCAGGTACATAAAGCACAATCCAGCATGAGTTTTCCCAGTATTGGACCGATTTGGAATATATACTGCAGAAGCAAGGTGTGTCCTTTCAGTCTCAGGCTCTCCTGGGCAGTATAGCCACAATTTGAGAAGAGACCACAGCTTTAGAATTATTAACTGTACTCTTCAAACTGGTGCTTATTTTGTGCCAGGGCTTGGCATAAAAAAGTGTTTTCTGCTGGAAGCATTTCCTTCTCAGTTAGAACTGTAAAATTGTTACAGGACCCACGTGCTGTAAATGGCGGAGGTAAATATAGTGCAGTGTGTACAATACCCTGGTCTTTAGAATCACAAATGTGTAAAACTGGCACCTGATCCAGCTACATATGTATGTAATAGTAAGCAGCTCTTCAGTTTTATTCACATTCTATCTGTATCTCAGTGATTGGTGTAAGGGTTTACAGAATTGAGCCTGTGGAGCACAAATGACAATTCAGCAGGAAAATTCATTGCTGTGTAACTTTAGCGCCCTTGTGGCCAAGATGGAGTCTGTTCTGCAGGAACCTCTGGAGTCCTGGGCAATGTTCCAGTCCACTGGTGAGTCTTGGATGCTCCTGGTCATCTTCTGCACCAGTGAACTTTCAACAACAAAGCCCTCCAGTGCCCTCTTCTGCCTCTCTCTGCAAACACACACAGACACCAACCTCCCCACTTAACTAGCTACAGCCACCCTCCTTATTTCCAATGCAAAGTCACAAGCCCTAGTACTCACAGCCCCAGACAGCTCTGGGCAGCAGTGATACTAGGTCCACCTCCTGTTTGTCCTTCTCGGGTGATTCCACCCTGGCCCAGTGCTCCTCCTGTCTCCTGACCTGGGGCAGCCCCAGTCGACTGCTCTGTCCCTCCCAGGCTTTGGGCAGGGTCTTAGCTCCATCACTGTGTCAGGGCCTGTTTACTGCAGCCCTTTGGGCTGGAGCTCTAGACACACATACCCTCTCACTCCCCGTCTCCATGCTCCCCCCCACCCCTCAAAAAACCCAGCACTTCCTCTTCCAGGAACAATTATCTCTTCCTCCCCACAGGAAAAAGATTGCCCATGCTCTCTAAACCCCAAGGGGGTTACATTCTCCCCCCTGCGAAAGAAATAATCCTTGATCTCCCCAGCAAGGTAGAGAAGTCTAGGACATGGATCCCCAGGGGGAGATCCAGGGCCTCCATTGGTCAGGAGTATCCCCATCATCCAATTCATTGGACCCCAGGAAGTGGAACAGGTTTCCCATGAGTCAACTCACCCCCACCTGTGGTACCCCAGAGATCTGCAAGTCACTAGGTTCCTCCAAATGATCATATGCAAGCACACACCTGGGCTTCTGTTCCCTGGAGGAATCTCTAGGCTAGCTGTCAGGCATTGGCTGAGGTGACACCACTGAACATGGTGGCAAGAGGATGGGTCCTTGAGGCATGAAATCAAAGGTGCCTGGGTTTAAAGTGGCTATTTGGAGTACATGATTCTGTTCCCGTACTCTGCCTTCCTCATCTGACTCTTGGGAGTTCTCCACAGCTTCGGCCAGTGGGACCTCGGGTTCTTCCTTTTCACCATTTCTTTGTGTAATGACAAGAGGATGCATTATGGGGAAGGGGGTCCACGGGAGGGAGGCTCTCCAACAGGATGTTTGCCATACCCCATCTCATCTTCACTCTCAGAGGAGTTGGCTGTTTGCACAGACCCGGTATATCTCTGTTGTCAGGACCATGTCTGACTCACGGAGCTGGGAGGCTCAGAATCAGTGCAAACATCCTCATGGGAGAATACTTGTCCCACAGGTAAGATGATGCTGATTGAGAGTTTTGGTGGGACCGTGACTGCCCTCTGGACATATCTGATATCCTGGTAGATCCCCCAGTTTCTCCTCTATAAAGTACGGGTGTGACTCCCAACAATCTGCAATTTTGTTTTTTCCCTGTAATCTGAGATTGAGCCAAAACTTGATTGCCAGTCTGAAGCTCTTGTTGCCTCACTTGCCAATCATATTGGGTTTTGTTCTTTTGACTCTGGTGACCTGAAGCTTGCGTCGCTGTCTGATATGTCTCATTCAGTTGTCCCTTAGGTGAGTCATATACCCCAGATGTGTTTCTGGGAATGCCCCATCTGAAGACACTCCAAAACAGACTTGACAACCAGGCTTTTTGACTGAACATTAGCATGTATAGTATGTACCCAGTTGCATCATGTAGACTGCAGTTATAGGTACGTACCAGGTGCTCCACATACCGGCTCCAGTATTTCTTTTGCTGAGGCTCCAAGGTTTCCAGCATGTTGATTAGCGTGTAGTTGAATCGTTCTGGCAGTGGATCCCCTGGTGGATGATAAGGGGTAGTGTGTAAATTTTTTTTTAATCCCCATGATCTTGCAAAGTTCTTTTATTAATCGACTCTCAAAATCCCATCTCTGATCTGAGTGTAGTCTTGCAGGCAGTCTGTAGTGAATGAAGAACTTCTTCCCACAGGATGTTAGCAACTGTGGAAGCTTTCTGATCTCTGGTGGGATAAGCCTGGGCATAACAAGTAAAATCAGTCACCACCAAGATATTTACAGTGCCCCAGAGATCAGGCTCTAATGACAGAAAGTCCATAAAGACAAGCTCCATGGGTGCCAAACTGTAATGCTGACAAGAGGAGCTGTCTGCTCAGGCAGAGTCTATCAGATCCACCTGGTGCAAGTGTGAACATGGTGAGTGATGTCACCCCACATCCAGGGCCAATAGAATCTCACCTTAACTGGGAATAGAGCGGTTGGAAACCCTAGATGCTCTATTCAGTCGTGGCAGGCCTCCAACATGCTTCACTGGACTTCTGCAATAGCACCAACTGCTTTGGGTGAGGCCTCTGGGGATGCTTCTGCCCATGATAAAGTCATCCTTCTAGAACTTATAGGCAGTTCCATTCCTTTAGCAAAAGGGCCTCCCCTGGGTGACTCAGCCGGATAGCCTTGGGGTCCTTTCTCCTTTCCAATGTGTAAAGGACATCTTTCATCTGTGGATCGGCTTGCTGGGCACGATCCACCTCTCAGTCCTTCAGTCTGGGCAGCTGATGGTCCTGTATTCTAGTAAAACTTGAGTAGACTATGAGTATGGCATCTGGTGCCGCCCCTGGCTCACTCTCCATTGGCTGTGGATTTTTCCGCCACCATGGGTACCGGTTGGTGGAAAGCTCTCAATTCAGGGGTCCACACATTCATCAGATCAAGTCCTTAGTATGAGACCAATGAGACAAGAAATTCGCATCCATGTTTGTTCGGCTGGGTTGGTACTGCAGGGTGAAACCCTAGGCATAGAGTGCTGCTAAACCCCAGTGTCCCACTATGGCTAATTTTGCTGTTGTCTTGACATACATCAAAATATGTCAGTATTTACAATGAACTTGGCCCCACAGAGGTAGTCACAGAACCTCTCTGTCATGGCCTACTTTAATGACAGGAACTCCAATTAATGAGCAGGGTAATTTTTCTCAGGGGGCACGAGGCCTTGACTTGCACAACTACTGGTCAGAGTTTGTCCTCATGCTCTTGATAAAGGATGCCTCCTAACCCGGTATAGTTTATATTGGCATGGAGCTCATATGGCTGGGTGGGATTGATTTTCACCAAAACAGGCGCTTGAGTGAGATGTTGAATGATTTTATGGAAAGCTTCTTCACACTCAGCAATCCACTGCTTTCTGAAAGGTGTTCCCACACTAAAGTATTGATTCCCCTTCTTATTTGTGTGTGTAGAGCACACATCCCTTGATGAGCAATGACTACATACACAATGTGGGGAAAATTCTTCCAGAACCTGCGGTAGTAGCCACAGAATCCCAGAAATGACTGTAATTTCTTAAGGGTTGTTGGCCTTGGAAAGGTCGTTACTGCCTTCACCTTCTCCGGGTTCATAATTATACCATCTGCAGACACTTGTGTCCCACATACCATTTAAGCCAGCAAGTGTAACTTTAGTGCCCTCACGGTCAAGATGAAGTCTGCTGTACAGGCAGCTCTGGACAATAAAAGGCACGTGCCCCTTGCACTCTAGGGGCAACTGTTCCAAACCCCCCCAGAGTGAAAACACACACACGCACATGGGAATAGTACAGAGAATATAGGAAAGGGAAATATTTATTCAGAGGGATGAATGGAGAAAAGAAGGGGAAAGATAGGTGGAGCAGGGAAAAAGGGTTACATTCAACATAAGGGTCCACAGTCCCAGTGGTACCAAAGTCTGAAAGGTCAGACACCCAGGAGTGAGTCTGCACACAGAGTTCAGAAGTTCTGGCCAGAGTTCCAGTCCAGCAGTGAGTCTTGGGGCTCCTGGTTGTCTTCAGTGCCAGTAAACTTTCCCCAAACCCCTCCAGTGCCCTCTTCTACCACTCTTTGCAAACCCACACAGAGACACAACTTCCTCACTGAACTGGCTACAACCTCCTTCCTTACTCCCAATGCAAAGTCATAGGCCCCAGTACTCTCAGCCCCATACAGCTCTGGGCAGCAGGGATACTGGATCCAGCTCCGGTTTGTCCTTCTCGGGTGATTCCTCCCTGGCCCAGTGCTCCTCCTGGCTCCTGTCCTGGGGTGGCCTCAGTTGGCTGCTCTCTCCCTCCCAGGCTTCAGGCTGGTTCTTGGCTGCTTCACTCTCCTAGAGTTCCAGACACACACACACCTTGCTCTCCCATGCTCCCCACCAAAATAGCCCTTCCTCTTCCTGGAATAATCAGCACTTCCTTCCCTCAGGACAAAAGATTTAAAGGGCCATGCTCTCTAAACCCCAAAGGGGTTAGACCTATTCAAAAATAAATGCAGCAGCTTGCTTGCTGTGTTTGCATCACCAGTAGGAATCCCATCTATTGATCTTCCATCCTAGTAATCTTGTAGATATTTTCTGAAGTACTTATGAGGATTATATGATGTGGCTGAGGGATAGGTGGCTTACATGTGCCTGACCCAGTACTTATTATGATGCTGACATTTTTCAGAAATGTTTAAATCCACTCCACATTCCAGCTGTTAAAGTGTATTAATGATGTTGAAGTGGTGACTGCATTTCTGGTGTTCACCACTGTTTCATATTTGTATGCAGGGAACCCATTTTACATTGCTAATTTAAAGAATGCTCATTCAGTGAACTTCTATGGGTCCCTTTCCCAGGCAGAGTTGTTAGATACCTGGCTGTTGGCATTGGGAAGCCTCTGAAAATAATTATGTAGGCTTTGGGCTGTGTTTACTTTTTAAACTTGTGAGTCTGTGAACTGCCAAGAATCTGATTTGGCCCCAGAATAACGGAGGGCACAGGGGAAAGGTTCTATAAAAAGAAGCCCTAAAATCCTTGATCTTTTCTTTAAGAGAGATCCACTGCTCTTGTTTCCTGAGGCCCCATCAAGTCCTTAATGAATCACTTAGCCAGGTGTGGAAGCATTGCACGCAACCTTTTCTCTGCTTAAGGGATCCTTAAATGGCAAATTGCTGATACTTGTTCTGTGGAATAGGAGCTGTCTGGCTGATAACTCATCTTGCTCTTCCTCCTCCACTTTTCTTCTGCTGCTCATTCATACTAAGAAGCCGTAATCCTCTAAGGACTTTACAGTCTTATGCAATGTGAGTGATTTGGATGTCACAAATAGAAGATTATTATAATCTTAGTGTAAACAAGCAGGAAAGCATATCGGGAAGTCATTTTAACACAACTATTTGTGCTAATGCTAGTTGTAAAGCAGAGAATAGAAAAATCTGTTTGACAAGGACAGAAATTTACATTTAAAAGTTGTCATGCTATATATATATTTCTTTGACCACTATATAAAATCACCCACAGAAGGATTACAATAATAGAACATTAAGGTTACAGAGACAAATATCAAAAGTTAGGAAATGCCTGAATTAAGGTTGCCTGTGCAATCTTAATTTGGCCTCCTGTGCCATAGGTGCAGACCAGAGATTTCCCTACACTTCCCCCCCTACCCCCCCGTGAATTTCCCCAGCACCCCGCCCCCTCCAGTTTTGTGAACTAGTTACATGCAGTGTTGCCAATTTAGTAATTGTTTGGAAATTTGAATTGAAATTGAAACATTAATACACACTTTAAAAGCATATACAGTGTATGATAATACATGTATCTGAAAAAGTATAATAGATTCGAAGAGTATGAACATATAAGTTCATAGTATGAACTTCCTTATACAGCTGTTTATGACAATTTCAGTACATTCATTTTGGTGATATTGGCCAACCTAATAATTTCAAACTATTATTTGTAAGCAAAGTCTAAATGAGCTCTCCCTGTCAGCTAGTGATGAGCTGGAGGCTGGGGGAAAAGGCTTCAGGACCAGATTGTATTTACATTCACACCTAATCTACCTAGGTATGCAGCAAACAGAGCTGTATTGCCCAAGTGATTTTTGTTGGGGTTGGGTTACAAATCACTTGACTGCTGGGGTAATGAAATGTTATTCTTATTGTATGAGTAAAGGGCAGTAGAACTGTACTTAGCCTGTGCTGATTGAGGGCATCAAGAGAGGGTGGAAACAGGTGTTTTGCTTGATGGTCTGCCTGAGTCACAAGTATGATTTGACCTGCCCCTCTCCACTGTTTAAAGATAGAGCTGATTAGGCTCCATAGAGAGTCTTGTTTTGTTAAGTGACTGCTACAGCTGAAATCAAGTCTAAGTGCTTAGACCTGCTGTGGGACAGCGTTTCTGTGGAAGAGATGACCCAGTTTGCACTAGCAGCGAGGTTCCCCCATTGAGAGCTCAGCTGAAATCACTGTGAACTGGGTGGAACCTCAAGAGACCAACTTGCAGAGGTCACAGTGGCAGGAGGCAGCAGAAGGTGACGGTGCAGGACCATTGGCAACAGAGCGATTGAGTGAACGGTGGCACAATGAACAGTGGCCAGAGCGAACAGTGAGTGGCTGGAGAAATGAGCAAGGTGCCTTCTTGCCCCCCATGTGGGAGGTGAACTCATGTGAAAGCACCTCTGAACTCTGATTCTTCACTGACCAAGGAGAAAACCCGTGAGTGCTAAGGAGGCTGTTAAGAATGCTGGAGACACAACACAGTTCATGCAAACAAACATGGCATCATACTTTCTATTTAAGCAAGAGATACCACACACTACAAACTGGAGGCTAATGTTAAGTGCATTGTCACTTGTTCATCCTGAAGTTGAACACTGGTTCTGAACAAGACCAGCAAATGCTCACTATTTTTCTGCAAGAAACTCGACTGGCTAGAAACATGTGGTGCAACAGTGGAAGACTCAACAGTTGAAAAAGTGAAGAACTCTCTCACCACATTCAAAAAATTTGTATAGATGGCTGATGAATGCACCCATGCAAATGGACATCAAATCATTGTGTATGTTACCTTGATGTCAGTTATAGGCCAGTAGATGCATTTCTAGATATTCACGTTATAGAAGACACATTGGCTGCATCTGTTGCAACCCACATCTTAGAAGAGTTAAATGCTTGTCAATTGGACCCCAAACAGATGGCTGCTTGTGCATTTGATGGAGCTGCAAACTTTTCTGGAAGACATGGTGGAGTACAAGCTTTGCTCGGAGAAAAAAGTGTAACACTAATCTCTCCTATACACACTGCAGAGGCCATCTACTCCAACTAGCACTAGTACGAGCTGCAGACTCTTCAAAAGACATTAAAAAGCTATAAATTTAATGTCTTCATTATATTGTTTTTTTTCAGCAAGAGTCCAAAAAGACTGAATATCTTGGAAAATAAAGAAGTTACACTGGGACTGAAATTCAAATTAGTCCAACCTGGGAAAACCCTCTGGCTTTCTCATGAGTGATTCTTGGCTGTTGTCTTAAAATTACTCCAGCCATTATTACTGGCTTTGGAAAGTATCTACCAAGATGGGATGGATCTAAGTAGTGAGGCTGGTGGATTACTTTTGCCACTACATTCAGAGAAGACTATTGCCATTTGCTCTCTTGTAAGTCTACTGTTGACACCACTTGGGTCATTAAACAATGCCATCCAGGCATCTGATACAACAGTAGTAGATCTTTGTCCAGCAATAGAAGCTACATTTGGATCAATCAAAGAGCTATCCATTGAAAAAGTACTCGAAGAAGCAAAGACTTCAGTCCAGAAGTTAACTAATGAAGGCATTTATATTGAATCCTTAAGTGAAGAGGACAAGAAGTGTTTGTTAAGACAACTGAAAAAGTACACAGACTTGATTCAAAAATATCTACAACAGCGACTTCTAGATTCTACTCAACCTCTACATAGCTTTTACAGATCCCTGTCCTATAAAACACCGACAGTTGAGTGGAGTGAGGCACTACCAGCAATTTGAGAGCTGGCTCGCTTCTGGACCGCGCCAAGGAAACATCTGTTCACACTCATGTTCCACACCCTTCACATCCTCACCCTTGCGTCCCATCCCGACACGAGGTGGTGGGACCTCCTACCGCCTCTGGAGGGTGAGGCACCCCAGTGGGCCAGCCTATACTCCACCCTGGTCACGAGGTCCGATGGGGATATCAGTTGGCAGCTCCTTCATGGGGCCGTGAGCATGGGTGTGGTCTTGGTGCAGTTCACCCCCACCCTGGACACCTTCCCCTTCTGCAGCGTGAGGGAGACCCTGGCACACATGTACCTGGAGTGCGCCAGGTTGCAGTCCCTCTTCTGGCTCCTCCAGAAGCTCCTGCTGAGGTTCTGGCTGCACTTCTCCACACACTTGTTCATCTTTGCACACCCTATCCATGACCCCACTAAGTCGTGAGACCTCCTCCTGGCACTAGCCAAAGTAGCCATTTTCACCACCAGGAAGGGGATGGTAGACGAGGGAGTGCTCTGTGACTGAGGGGCCTACTTCCGCTCCTCCCTGGTCTCACACATCTGGGAAGAATTCCTCTGGGCAGCGTCCGCTGGCTCCCTTGACGCCTTTGAGGAGTAGTGGGTGCTGTCTGGGGTTCTCTGTTCGGTGTCCCGGTCTGGTTCCCTTCGTTTAGCCCTGTGACCTTACTCCCATCCCTGTTCTATTTTCAGTTGTCCCCCATACTTAATTGAGATCCCGGACCTTGTGGATCGTCCCCTTAGGCTGGGGGAGGTCCTTTAGTAGTGGGCGGGCTCCGCCTGCCCATCTCCAGGATCTCAACAGACTGAAGCTTCTACTACTCTCTTATATCCTTCTGGTCTGAGTCTGTCACAATATATAATTCTCTGCTGAATTCTGTGGAAATTTTGTTTAGTGATATTTTGATGCCTTTTGTATGTTTAAATAGTAACGTCGAATGACTTTTCGTGCACAGGCTCTGACTTTCCAACGTGCCAGGAAGTGCTCGACCCCAGGCCCTGTCCCCCCTTCCTCCCCTTCCCGCAAGTCCCCACCCTGCCTCCTCCCTGCCTCTTCCCGCCCTGTTCTGTCCCCTCCCTGGAGCGTGCGGCATCCTTGCTCCTCCCACCCCCTCCCTCCCCAGCCTCCTGCATGCAATGAAACAGCTGATCGTGGCAGGCAGGAGACATGGGGAGGGAGAGGAAGTGCTGATCTTGGGAGAGGCACTGCGGGAGGGGTAGTGGGTTGTTAGGGGGGCTGCCGGTGGGTGCTCAGCACCCACCATTTTTTTCCCTGTGGGTGCTCCAGCCCTGGAGCACCCAAGGAGTGGACACCTATGCTTTTCAGGGTCTCTCTGGCAACTTCCTACTATGTGCAGTTTGCAATACTGTGTGAGAGCCACTCAGGGAGCCTGGGCCAGTGTGGGGAGCCCTGGACCCTCTGTTTGCCCTGGGTGGCACACCCCGGGGGGCAGGGATATAGGCTGGAAACTGCTTTCAGGAATTTCAGCCCCTCTCCCAGAGCAAGGTGATGGGTCCGGGGCTCCCCAGGCAGCTCTTATCACTGCCTAGATCTGGCTTTGAGCCTGGGCAGGGCCTCGTGGGGAAGAGGAGGAGCAGGGGTGGTGCCATAGAAAGGGGAGGAGCCTTGTGGTCTTCCCACTTCTACCGAGGTTCCGGCGTTCCTGCTGGGGGGCCCCAAATTGGCTGGTGCCCCTGGACACAGGCCCCATGGGCCTATTTGTTAATCCACCACTGTCCTTTCCCTCCCTGCTGGTGAATCCAAGGCCCTCAGGTGATGGTCTGTCCTGCTTCCCAGACATGACTGGTCCCTGGCATGAAGAAGAGACACCACTGCAGTTTCAGCAGGTGAAGGCCCAGCTGCTGGCATGTGGCATGATGCAAAGCTGGTCCTGGAAACTGACTGGCCCTTTGCTGCACCTTCTCCCACCACTCCCCTCCCCTCTTGGGTCTCCAGCGCCTGTGAAGGAAGTACAGTGCTGACATAGGACTGACTGGGACTTGGTGCAAGCATGTGAAGACGTCTGTATGCAAAGCAATTAAAAGAAGTGGCACACATACACCTAAATGCCACTGGGGTGCAGTTGCCACCCCCTGATCCCTTATTCACTCAACCACGGCTGAGCACCCAACAGCTCCAGTCAAGGCTAATTAATGGTCATGTGGATTGAAAGCCTCTGTTTAATCACAGAAAAGTACAGCATAGAAGCTGAAATGGAATCTTCTCCCTTACCTTCCTGCCTACCTACCTTTTAATGTGTCACAATCAGACTCATATCTCATTTCCAGTCCATTAAATTCATATTGTTCATTAAGAGTGGCGGAGTCAAGCAAAAGCAGGAAAGATTTGACCCAAAGTTAAAATAGCCCAAACCTTGAACTTTTGTGAAGTTCAAAAACATCCCAATAACTTCTTTTCAGTTTTTTAGTATGCCAGTATCAATACTTTGAGAGAGAGTAGTCACAGTATTTTCTACCCATCCAGACCCAGGAAGAAGCACTAGGTAGCTCGCAGGAAAATCATCTAGACCAAAGAGGAATAGGTAAGCATTCCGGCTCTGCTGATTATCCACACTTGATCATTTGAAATTCACCCATTACTACTTTGAGGGGAGTGATAGCTCAAAGTACAGGAGTGGGAGGCAGGGTGGCTGAGATCTATTCCTGTCTCTGCCACAGACTTGCTATGTAACCTTGGGCAAGTCAGTGTCCCTCTGTAAAATGGAGATAATACCCATATGATAGGAGAAAATAATACACACATCACAGAGGCATTGTTCTCCTCACGCACAACAGGTGTTTAGCGTCCTCAACCCTGATTTAGATGCCAAACCTTACGTACCCTTATTTGAAAGCGGGGCCCATTTTTATGGTTATTTGTATAGTATATAATTCTTGTTACTGAAGCAGCTGCTCCCTTCCTCCGGTCCTCTCGCAGTTCAGTTTTGTGATTGGCAAAGGAGGCATGTTCCTATGAGAACATCATCAATCATACGTATTATCTTCATCTTTTGTTGCTGTTGTTGAGGAGCGCTGACAGTTGCAGCAGTAGGTAGTGGAGTCTTATTTGGTTAAACTACTTGTGAGCCTGCTTTTGTACTTGCATTTAATCTACAATGATGCCTTATGAAAACACAGCCACACAGTATGCTCTGTGCTGTCCTGGAGGAGGAAATGACCCTGTCCTAGAGCAGCTTACAGCCTAAGAGCAATGAAACATGGCACAGATAGACTGTGCTGGGTGATGGGAGAATGGAAACATCACAGGGCAGAGTGACTTAAATATATGTATTCACATGTAAGAGAACTCCATTTTATATATAGGACATGAATACATCCCGATTTCGGTCATACTATTTCTAAATTAACTTATACAGTTACAAGACCAACAGTCTTACTACTATAGAGGGATGGTGATGGTGAGGTCGGGATTGACTGCTGCATAACTGTGGCTATGCCGTGTTTAAACACCAATAGCATGTTGCTTGAGCCAGCTGCATTCAGGGCCTCTCCTGTGGCTTGATGACACATACCCTTCTCACAACAACCAGTAGATTTGTGGTAACGATCAAAAGGCACTTAAAATGCTTGGAATGTGGTTTAGAAACCCGCCTTGGCATCCCGCTTTTCATGTCTTAGCATAAATGCCTCAACTGTTTTTATTGTTCTTGCAACTGCTCGTTTACATCAAATGAAAGAGATTGGGCTGCAGTGTTTGCATTTGACACTACTTGAAACAAGATGTTAAAGTCTCTTTTGATTATGCTGGTAAAATATTTCATATGAATAATGCCAACAGCTGGGTCAAACCTTTTGGTTTTAAATACAAGATTATTCCAGGATCACTAACAGACAGATTCTTTTTTTAGAGAGAGTTTCTGATAAACTGCCAAGCAGAAAATATGTTACAGAATATAAATGTAATTTCTGTTTAAGTTACAGTTGTGCCACATCTGTATGCATCTGCAGTTTTTCCCCATTACAACTGTAATTTAAAAAGTTTAAATAGTGGAATCTCCCGTATTGGATGAAAAGACAAGTAACTATTTTCAACAGGGAAAAAAAAGAACAAGATTTATATGAAATACACTAACGAGCAAATTATTTGAGTATCAACAGCAACGAGTTTATGGAGCTACAAAAAGACAAGTGTCACGTAGTCAGTGAGTGTCCTTAAAAATCTATAATTCTGAAAATATCATATGGTTTCAAATTTGGCCTGCCTAATCTTAAATTCTGTGGATAATGTTTTTTCTTAGAATTGAAAAAGCAAGCAAGTAAGTTATCTCATCTAGGTCACATTTTATTTGATGACTATGGATTAGGGGAGATTTTCTCATGTCTTATTAGGGCTAGATTCAATATAAGGATCCACAGCCTTCTTCCTCATAATGTTCAGATCTTCCTTCACTTTGGGCAGAATCAGGTTTGGCAACCTCAGGGTGCATAGGATATGGCTCCCTCTTTCCATGTTATCCATACTAGTTCTCCTTTAAGCCGGCCACTGTTGCTAAATGCTGTCCCAACTTCTGTGTGTTTTATATAGCCCATCTCAGTGGTTGTGGTTCAATCTAGGAGGTCATATTTTGAACAGTGAAAGTGTCAAATATATTCCTGACTTCATAGCTAGTACAAACTTTGACTTGACCTAGGCAGTTTATTTGGACTACTCTAATTTAAGGCTAGGACTCATCCCCTTAAGTTTTTTTTTTTTTTTTTAAATCACCATAAACTCTGCCTATGAATCAATTCTAAATTTAACAATAGCAATTGGACAAATCTTAAGAGAGGCTTGCATGTTAATTGCAGCTACTGTCTTTGGACACATTCTAGAAATAGGCATCACCTATCCTTGGATATGGTATCTTTATGGTGCCTTTGCTTTCACAGTTACACAATTGTGACAGGCCCTTCTGTGGACCATACATGTTGAGGGGGAGAGGAAAGTTTCTTTCCATCCTCCTTCCTCTTCTCCCCTAGCTTTAGCACCTGTAAAAAGATCTGTCACAATCTGGCCCTACATGCCTGGGAAGTGTATTATGTTATACATAATAGCAGAATAACACCAGCTGTAAGAATATAAAGTCACATAAAATACCAAATGGACCTAATTCAACCTACTTATAGCTAAACTCATTAATATTAGAGACGTTGGAAAGAAAGTTAAGGGCCAACAGAGTGCGAATTACATGTATGACAAATATTCACATATGAAAAAGTTTTACAGTATGTAACCTGGAAAACAAATCAGGAAAATTATAAACCATCTGGAATATATATCTGAAACAAGTGGAAAAAACAAAACACAGGAGGAACATCTTAAAATAAGGAAATAATAATACTTAACTCTTATATAGCACTTCTCACACATCGATCTCAAAGCACTTTACAACAGAGGTCAGTGTCATTAAGGTATCCCAGAAGGCCAGTAGTAGAGCTGGGGATAGAACCCACATCTCCTGAGTCTCAGTCCAGTGCCTCCTAGGAAACACTGATTTCCTAAAAGAGAAACTACATGTGGTGCACAGGAACACTCAGCCTAGCTAATAAAATGTGCTTAATTTTTATTATTGGGCACCATATGTAATTTTGTTTCTGTTCTTTGAGACCCACTCTTCAAGTTCTTACTTAGGGTAGGTTGTGCCCTGGTGCCCTAGGCATGCAAGTAGCATACTGGGAGGGGACACACTGAAGCTGACTCAAGCTGAATGCTGCTAGGGCAGGGCACCCCAGTGTGATGGCACCCAATCAGCTGTCTGGATGAGACAGAGTTGTGGAAGAGACATGACTTTCAGGGAGCTAGTGTCAGTTAGGGTACTAAGAGGAAGCATGTTCTGTGCTCACCAGCCATATTGAGGCTGACCTCTGAAAAGAGTTCTGTGGGGAAGAGAGTCTTCTTACACACACCTCTCTCTATGTGCCTCTGGATGGGTCAGCTGCAGTCAGACCCTTAGTTTTTTACTCATTCCCTGTTCCGACAAAAATTTCCATTCACTCCCCTCCCCCACCACCTTTGATTGCTACTTGTCCTGTTGAAATCTAGGCTCTTTAAAACAGGAATTTAGTTTTCCTGGTGTGTGAGGCAGCACCAGTGACATTGTGGCTGGTGCTGAAATACAGATAAGTAATAATAAGTAAGAATTTGGCTCCTGCTGTTAGTTATGTTCTGTAAGTGATTATGCCAATAGGAAAAACATTCAATACGAATGCATTGTATATTATTATTTATTATAACTGTTCATCAGAGGGATTTGGTACAAAGGGAAAGTCGTGGTGGCAAACAATGGACTAGTGAGCAGCTAAAAACTAAACAGGTTAATTAGAATGAGATGTGATGTCATCATATTAGTATGTGGCTGATGACACACAACCTGCCTCTCTTCCCTTTCCTGGTGTTTTCCATTTGCCCAATATAAAAAGAAAACTGAAATGCTGTACCAGTTAAACCTGCCTGAGTTCCTTATTGCCACCTCTTTCTTGATTGGGAAAAATGGAAATGAACGTAAACCAGATTGCTTTGCTAAGATTGAAGTGGATTGACAGGGGTTGTGGCAATCAGTAACCAGAATTTGGAAATGGCTATTCGCAAATACTAGGCCCTTCTGAAAAAATTGCATATCTTCAGGAGACTTAGCATAATTTGAACATACTTCACATACACATTTGCATAATTCAGATACATTACAAAGTATAGTAAATATGCTAATGCCCCATAAAGAGCAGCTATACGGAAATCCACTGTATTTTCCTTCATAGACAAATGACAGAAACATTGCTGCCACTCAGCCTTTCAGAGCTTTTTTCCAGTGAATTTGCATTATTTCCCTTAGTGACACATCTTTGTGGCCTATCTTCAATATATGCAGGCATTGGGGTACATGTCTTTCCCCCTTCATAAAATAATTTCATATTCAGAGACTATATCTCATATCTTAGAGTTGCCACATGTTCAGCATTTACTGTATAAACTACACATCTAAATGTATAACTATATTGAACAAATAATTCTGCGTGTGTGGAGAAATTAGAATGCTCATGCGAAGATGCTTGCTGGTAAATGCAGTCACGAGCAAGCACAGGTTTTTTCATAGATTATTCATAGATTAGAAGGGAATCATTGTGCTCTAATCTGGCCTCCTGTATAACACAGATAATAGGACCGTCCTGAATTAATTCCAGTGTGAATTAGAGTATGCCTTTTAGAAAAACATCCAGTCTTGATTTTTGCTGGTAAAGGAGAATCGATCACAACACTGAGTTAGTTGTTTCAATGGTTAATTGTCCTCCTGGTTAAAAATATGGTTAAACTAAACAGACTGAGCTCCTCTTTATAAGGCATTGTCACAGGGTGGCTGACTGGCCTCTTAAGGGGAGATGGGCTTCAGTCTACCTGTGATAAGTGTAACTCTCCTCCCCAGGAGGGAAGAATGAAGGTCATGTGACCAGCAGGTCCGGTGACCCAATAAACCCTATAGTAGATGAGGAAGAAGCCTAGAGAGAGAGACGGGACTGCAGGTGGGTGCTGACAGACGTAGATGCTGCAAGGAGTGAGAAGGCTCTGCTGGGCCCTGAGTCAGCAGCAGGAAGTCACCAGCAGAGAAGGTATGTGGAGAACACCAAATTCCAGGCAAGAAGAGCAGGAAAACAGACCCCTTAGAAGAGGAGCAGAAGAATGCTTGAATGGAAGAGAGGAAGAGAGGCTGTGCCCAGCTTGGGACAGGGACAAAAGAAAGGACCTCTAAAGGGAGGACAGATGCACAGCAAGGAGGAGCTAGGCCCAATGGGAAATGGGGAGAAGACTTTGTAGGTTTGAGTTCTCTTTTGAAAGACTCTGTGCAAGATTTAATAAACTGAACCTAAGAAGGGGAATGTTTTGAATATCTGGAGCGTGTGTACTTTTTAATCGATCCCAAGCAGAAGGGAAAATTGAAGCAGGGCACCCCTGGCCAGCAGGGAGTGCTACTGGGCAGCTGCACCATTTTACAGGCTTGTTTTCCATACTTGAATCATTCTTGTGTCTCTTCTCTGGACCCTCTTCAGTTTGTCAACGTTCTTCTTGAACTGTGGAAGAACTTGACATGGTATTCCAGTAGCAGCTGCACCAGTACCAAGTACAGAGGTGATATAACCTCCTCCTATGCAAGATTCCCCTGTTTATACATCTAAGGATTGCATTGGCCCTTTTGTCCACAGCACTGGACCAGTAGCTTGTGTTATTCTGATTATCCACCCTGACCCCCAAATCTTTTTCTGAGTTACTGCTTTGAAGCGGAATATTGTAAGGGGGGTGGGGTGGGAGAGGGAGATTTCTCCTTCTCCTTATGACCATTCAGTAGTGTCATGATCCATGATTGTGTACCCAGGCAAATATCTACACTGCACAAGTTAAAGAACTAAGATATTGGTTCTTGAGAAGAAAGATGATGCTTCTAAGGCCTAGTCTACACTTGATGGGGGCACGCGGGCAAGCTAAGTCGGTCTAAGTTACGCAACTTCAGCTACGAAAATAGCTGAAGTCAACGTATTTAGAGCTACTTACCTCGGTGTCTTCACTGTTGTAGGTCAACTGCTGCCACTCCTCCGTCGACTCCGCCTATGCTTCTCACTCCGGTGGAGTGCCGGAGTTGACGGGAGAGCGCTCGGCAGTAGATTTATCACGTCTTCACTAGACACGATAAATCGACCCCCGGTGGATTGATCACTCCAGAGGTAAGTGTAGACATGCCCTTAGTAACTGCTCTGAGTCCATAGGGCTGAATGGAACGTTGACTCTTTTGCCGCACAGATGTTAACTTAATACAAATGTACCACACTCCATTGTCAGTTTAACTAAATTAATATCACTTTGCATGGCAGATGCAGAGCAGTCACCTTAATCTGCTACCACGATTCACCTTAACCTACACAACAGCATAAAACTAAACTTTCTATGAACGGGAATAACCTTTCTGTATTTCTCTCAATGGGGCTTTTCCCAAGAAGTCACAATTTCTTGTCTGCTTAGAAACTGTGCATGTGCCAAACCCATTCAGTTTTCCTATTATCAGGCCAAGTTGGAATATTTTACTGTAAATATAGTGCAGAACTGTAGCCATCTATAATTTTTCTTCCACACATGTTGTCCAACATCTGCTTGATGACCGATAGTATTTTATTTTTCTTACACTACTTTTGTTTTGACAGTAATAAATTTAACTCTCCATAGCAAAATCATCTAATGCCTCTAAATACATGGTTAATGCATTTTGTGTGTTCCTTTAATTAAATCAAGTGATTATTTTAATATATAGTGCAGAGAGCCTGATTCAACCACCTCAGCATTCAGTGGACGTTGTATCAGGCCCATAGATAGCAGACCAAGTTGCTCCTACTGAAGACCCAATTTCATATAGTGCATTTAGTTTTTGTTCTTAGCTAACCCCTTCTAGTGTGTTAAAGGTGTCAGTATTGACTTGCATAGCTTTCCCCTCTGAGTTTGGAACCCATCTGTGGAGGACTTGAGGATCCGTGAGGAAATCCTCTCAAAGCACAGCACTTGAGGCAGTCCTGCTGTGGATCAGGGTTTGCAGGGAATGATGGTACAGAACCAATGTATAGAATCAGAGCTCTGGAAAACCAAGGCCTAACAAGATAAAAGGTTCAGGAGACCTCACCCCTGTCAATTGCGAGGGAAGGTGCAAAATTTATCTGCAATAGGACAATGATGAAGAAATTCGGCAAGTGCAAACTAGCAAAGTTTCCTTGATCCTACCTGGGGAATATAAATGAAGACAAGCATTAGAGCCCACTCTCAAAACACTCTCATGTCTTATCTGACCCCAATGAAATGAAAAATTTCTAATATTCCATAAGATGCAGCTCTGACAGACCAGAGTAGTTCATTTCCATCTGGTGCAAGCAGCTGTCAGGAAATAAGGCGGTAGAGGGCACAACACTCCTTTATATAGCCTCACCCTCAAAACACTGGTGGATAATAAGATGAAAGGTAGGACGGGGCGCATGTGCACTCTAACAGGCGCTGTTTGTGGAAGGGTTTACAATTGGGCTGCACCATTTAGTGCATCACACATAAGTGTGAATGTACAGAGTCCCCTCTCAGAACTCTGGTTACAAGTAAATAACCTTCTTATCTCTAACTTTGTATAAGTAGTGATTCTAACAATTGCGATTCTAAGTGATTCTAAGAATTGTACTTTGTCTTGATATTAGGCAAACCAGTACATGTCATGTAAAATCCTCTTTAGCCCTTAATTTGTGATTAATACCAACCTACATAATGGTTGGTGTGGCTTCCATTCCTGTCTCATTTTTGTTAAGTATAGGCATGCTGTCCCTTCCGTACATAAATGACTCATTTAACAGGCTCACTCTTGTTTATTGAAACTTTTCTCTGAAAGCATATAGCTTCTCTTCAATTAATGACTTGAGTTAACTTTATACAAGCATCTTAGAATTATACCTTGATAACACAGTGACTTTTGACTACAGTTTTTACTGCATTCATTTAATCAATCTGATGTTTAATAACATTAGCACTTGCTTAAGATTACATATGAAGGGCCTGATCCTGATATAAGTTCCATGCATGTAACTCTTGGCCCTGTATAATTAATGTATTGACTCCATTTTATTAGAATACTTTATTTGTAGGAAAACCTTCCAGTTCCTAAATAGGATCAGTTGGTATGGTATCACCCTGTAACATACTTCAGGGTTACAAAAATCTGTGCATATTTTGTAGCAAGCAAGAATGTTTGAATATTAAACTGTGCACAAGGCAGATGTCTCTTAGCTATCAGGTAATACATTGAAAGTTCTTCACAGACAATGGAATCTTGCAGCTGAAATTTCCAATGAAGACAATGGGAGTTTTGCCTCTGAAAGGACTAGAGGATTAGGCCCCAAATCAGCAATTCAGTACTGCTAACCAGCCTATAAAACCTAATTTTTTGCTTTATGAGAGCTTTTTAAAGAAGGGTGTTAAAGCCTATTTATTTTATAACAACAATAAATTATTAATAGCGTACAGTACTTTGTCAATACATAATTAACATAATGTTTCAATTAATGTTATGCATTCAGGTTGTTTAATCTTGCTTTAAAGCACTACAAAATCTAACAGAATATTAAATACTATCATGCATTGGCAGTTACCACAAATTAATATTTCTGTGTAAAGTACAGAAAACAAATGTGCTTCCAAGCAGCAGCAGAAGGCTTAAGGTGTGTTCAAGGGCGTAGATATGGAATTACAGCATGTGTCACTCCACACTGACTTCTCTGGGAAATATGCTGCATTCCATAGTTCAGTTCAAGCATAAAGATGCCACAACTGGTTTGTCATGTTGAACATGGCAGGTGCAACACCTTATGCAATATGGCAATTTTTGTTTTCTTACTCATAGGTATTCACGTAACAGTTTGGAATGTTCTGTATTTATTACCCATCCTGTGGTTTACATTTACAATCCAGGAATGAGATTTTTCACCCCTGGGCCAGTCCCTGTAGGCTGGGTAAAAAGTCCAAAGTGAGATAAAGGGTTCTAAAAAGTCCAGAGTGAGATAAAGGGCTCTAAAAGCCCCAGATGCAGCCAGGGAAGAATTTCCCAGTGCAGGAACTGAGGGCAATCTTTGCAAATGCCAGCATAGAAGGCATGCCAGGGTTGTGGGGCTGGGAGGGTTGTCAGGGGATAGTGAAGAGGCTGTCTAAATTATGAAAAGGGCTGTTCTGGCCTCCTGAGTAGCTCAGAATTGGGAGTGAACACAGGGGGCTTAAAGCCACCTTAGTCTCCTCTCTCTATGTTGTGCATTCTGTGCTGTTCCAGAATGCCACCCAAGGTTCCTTTCTTTAGTCTTATGCAATCAGCCCTCAGTGCAGACCTCATATCACCTGAGGATAACACTACACTCAACTCTGGGCCCATATTGTAAATACTCACTGAACAGATACACACGTCTATTGTAAAAGTAGCACTAATGGGCACATATAGGCACTATTTAAATCAAAGGGAGTTTTGCCATTCAGTGAGAGAAGAATTACAGCAATATTCAGGTCAGGATGATCCCAGGCACATCACCCAAACAGATTATTCCTGCTAGGAATAAGAATAATTGGAAAAAGGTTGTGTTTAGGGGCAAATGCCAGTTCAAAGGAGTACATGAGAAAATATGTTGGTCCCTATACCTTATGTGCAATGTCCTACCAGAATTTGGCCCAGATGTACCTGTCAATACTCTGTACGCTTTCCATTGTATACTTCATTATTGTTTGTGTGTCTCACATAAGGTTTTCCTTTCACTGAGTTTTGGGTAAAATCTTAATATGTCAAAAAAGAGACATACATATAATTCTGTACTAATTCTGCCACTTTTTAGATTTGAGGTTAGGGGATCTACAAAGCCACACCTCAATGAATGAATTTCAGGAAAGTAATTTAGTTTAGTTCTAGAAAATGAAAGAATCATTGTAATAATTAAATACTGGAACCCTTTATTTGGACCACATAAAATATACTATTTCAAGTTTGAAACCTCAAGGAAAATAAATCAGAATTACGGTATGCTGGCTGGTAATACAGATGACTGTATTGTTTAATATGTTTCATTTTCTTGATTTTTAACATATTTTTAACGTCCTGTATCTAATAGCTCTTTCCCTAAAACTCTTGTATTTGTTAATGTACTCTATGGAGTATAATTCTGGTTAACAATAACTGGTGCCATTGGTTTTAGTTTAAACCAACATTTGGCAATTCAAGACTGGCTAAAAGCAGATTTAAGTTACTGGTAAGTATCAGTTTTGCTAATAAAACAAAACACTCAAACAATTCAAAATTATGGTTTGTTTTGCTCCATCAGCACTCTCTTTCACATGACTGTCATTCAGCTACACTGGGAAATGGCTGAGGATGGATCGCCTGGATCATGCTCACCAGCTGTGAGTTGTAAATAGCAAACTGTAGTACAGACGTATAGCCTTCTTGTTGTCTTCTTAACGGTTAATGAAAGCAATGGAGGCAATGTGATCTAAGCAGTGTGGGAGCCAGGAACTCCTCAGTTCTAATCCCAGCCCTGATGCTCACTGTGTAGCCGTGAGTATGCCAATTTTGGTCAAAATTTAAAACCGGTGTGCCTAGCATTAGTCACTTAAAAATGTTTTGGTGCATATATGACACTGGTCTGATATTCAGTGGTACTGAGCATTTGCAGCTCCAATTGATATCAATGCAAAATGTGATTGCTGAGTACCTCCTGAAAAGAGGCCACTTCTATTTAGGTGCCTAAATATTGATTGAACAACTGGATCTCAGTTGGATTGAGACATTGACTAAATAGGTTTCAGAGTAGCAGCCGTGTTAGTCTGTAGCCACAAAAAGAAAAGGAGTACTTGTGGCACCTTAGAGACTAACAAGTGAACTGTAGCTTGACTAAATAGGCAACTGGATCTCATCCCCCATCAATATCTTTGAAGTGGGAGTCAAAATGGTCACAAAGAAGCGGTGGGTCTGTCACTGCCCAGTGATGGAATTTCATTAATTTGTAACAAAAATGTGATAAAATTGCTCAGACAGCTTGTTTAAAATGTAAATACACTGCTTTCCAACAACTCACCTGCCTCAGACCTCAGTTGTATGACTGACTCTGCAATCCTATATGTCCCAATTTCTATAAGCCTTGCCTTGAAGTTCCTTTGAGGCCTTTTAGCCCCACATCTAGAAAGAACCATTTTTATGAAGCCTGAGCTATGAATTATGTATGAATTATAATGATTACTTAAGAATTCCCAGTAATCACGCTGAGGTTTAACAGATTCTTGTCCCAAGGTCAGGCCCAGCATTATTAAAATTACTACATAGTTTAGAACCCTTCTGTATTTACAATAGTTTATTCATGCATTTAGCAAAGTCACAAATATTCTAACCCAGTACGGTAGATAGAGATACTACAGAATGTACATATGCACATCCATATACTCACACCACCCTTGCAATCTGAAATGTTAGCCATCATCTTCCTCATCACCATCACCTTCCTCATCATTACTAGTGGTCATATCCTGGCACTTCCCAAGCGCTACATCTCTCTCTCTCTCCTCCTGCCCACAGGCTGGGATACAACTTTTACAATCTGTTACGGTGACACCACTATGTCTAATGCATATTTAGTAGGGGTTTCTCCCCTCTTCCTTATTTGTATTTCCTCACCCTACTAATGTTAAGGTGCCCTTCTCCTATAGGTTAATATAAATATTAATGATCTCAACCTATTATCATATATGCCAATTTGTTGCCATGATACTCTTGTGGTCAGATATCTGAGGATGTTCTATCAAAAAGCCAGTGTTAGTTCATGTTCCTGTGGTTGGCTGGTGTCGTTATTGACAAAAATCTCCCTTACTCACTCTATTTCCAGTTACCCAAAACTTAGGGACAACAGTTAGTCTATTTATCTGTGCCAAAGTTCATAGTTCTCAAGCCTTATTCTAACTACCGAAGCCAATGTCTTATAGGATACAGGCTGGTAGATTCCTTGCAGTACTGCTGAATAAAATAAATGCTAAAGATAGCTCTATGGGGTACAATTAATTTTCTGTCAACATATGCTCATGTTCCTGTTGTTTTGTGTGCAGTCCTGTGTTTCTGTCTAATGAGCTTGGCTCCCCACAAGTGTGAATGACATAATTCTAAGGGAGACATGAGGGAAAGTTTCAGTGTCTTATCATCAGCTGAGAATTGTCAACCTCCTCTCTGGCTGCCACTGGCCAGTTGGAATACCATAGAATTGAGTACTGCAAGGTAGTATCTCAAACCAGATGTGGTGTAAAATCTTCCACATCAGGGTTTGTTGTTTTTAGGCTTTTGGATACCTTATCAAAGTCATCTAGGAGTTTAAGTTGAGATATATGCATTGAGCTATTACATCCTGAGTAACAACAGAGGTTTAGCTTTACTTATGTGAATCTGATTTTACCCAGGGTATAAGACTGTTGCTATTTGACATACCTCTTCTGTGACAATATATGTTCATCAGAAGAAACATAACAAAAACACTGCTTTAAATTTCCCCTAAAACTCTAAAACTCCTGCCATACCTCTTCCTCCCTCCCCCTGTTCCTTTTATTGTTTGTTTCAAAGATAAAAAATAGTTTTTAAATTAATAAATATTGTTCAAGTGTTTAGTTTCTTAGTCTTCAATCTATCTCCCCCCAAAGAAACTTTGGAGTCTACAATTTATCAAAAAACAAAAACAAAAAAAAATCACAGATTTGTTAGCATAGTTGCACAGTTCCCATGTTGTTAATCTGAAATGACGATAAAGGCAAATACTTTGGTAAAATTACCTCCCTACGCAAGTCATAAACAGTAGAGGCAAAGAACACTTTTCTCCTTCCCAAGGGGCTAAGTGCGTAGTTTCATTTACTCAAACTATATGTTTCTTTAAAATAAATAAATAAAAATAAAGTGTAAACGCCAAAGTAAAATTAATGCTTTTAAAGCTGGAGTCACATCTTTTCTGGCATATCTGGAGTAATAGGAAAATCAGCAAAGCAGGAATTTTGCATGTAAAGTCTGAAAAGACACATTTGTTTATTTCTCAAAGTTAAATTACAGGGGCAGCCTTCTAACACTGGTGATGACAATGCTAGGCAAAAGTGAAAGGATAGATAGATATTAGCAGAAATTAATTTTTTAACTTCTAAAATAGGGACCTGTGAGTTTCTTGTTACCAAAGTGGGACTCTGGAGTTTACCTGTCCCACTTCCTCCAATCAATAAGTGAGTATTCAATTTTCAACTTCAAGCCTAAATCTAGGTCAAAATTTGGTCAAAATGTTCTGTATTTTTTCAAGGAAACTTTTAATCAAAAATTCTATTTTTAACCCTCATCAAAAAAATCAATACGGTGTTTTATAAAATTGTTTGGGCTTTTTTGACCAGCTATAAAGCTGGTTGACATTTTTAGACCATTTATAAAATTTGTTAACATTTTGAAAAGCTAGTAAAACTTTTCCAAACATTCCCATAGAAATTGTTTGTTTTTTTCCCAACCATCTGTAGCAAAATCAGATTTAACTATGAGCTAGTTCTTCACTTAAGAAATATCTTAAACAGTAAAAAAAAACACCAAAAAAAACCCCCACTGTTTTAAAAAAATCCCATAAACAACATTTGTCAGAGGCAGGACAGGAAACTATTACCTCATCATTGTGGGAATTTTTGGTCTTGAACAGAGGACTTCCAGGAAGAATCCAGTTCATAAGTAAATTGAAAATGATCTATTTGTTTTTTTCCCTGTACTAATCTAGCACTGTTAAGACAAAAATGTAATGCTAGCATTCTGAAGAGGGATTTATAAAAAACCCATCATTCAAAGGCAGCCTGGGCTGTCTACATCCATCTGATCATTGAGGGGATGGTAGTCAATGAGTGAACCAAAATCAAGGAGCCATCACTGTAAATGTTAGCTACATGGACCTTCATCTACAGAATCCACAACATGGAAGTCAGCTTTACTGCATGCACAATTGTTTACCTAAATAAGTCAGCATTTCATAGTTACCACATAATAATATCTAATATCCTGATCCAAGACCCACGAATACAGACTAACACGGCTGTTACTCTGAAACCTATCAAAATCATTGAGACTCTTTCCACTGACTTAAGGGCCAGAAGCAAAAATCATCAGATAGCGTAGTTTTCCCTGTGCTTAGCATATGAAATAACTGTATGGTATCTTTCGGTAAATGGTGACTTTTATGGCAAATGCTATGTGTTGCTTTCACTGAAGTTTCCCTATTGCATTTTAAAGTGGCATTGCTCAAGTTTTTCAAGGGTGGGACCAGACATGGTTGAACAGGTAACTGCTAAGATCCTATTTTCATGAACAGACACTTTGTAACCTGTCACACTGGGTCTATAAAGGTGTAGAAAGAAAATGTGAAACTTGCAAAAAAAACTACACCAAATTCCTGATTTTTTGGTGAAGCTTTGTTTAAAACATTTTTAGCATGCTGTGACAGTTAACATACTATATCTGCTCCTTCAGACTCCCCTAAATCAACCTTCTTTGGTTTTTCCAGTTCTTTAAATGGCATAATAGTGCTAAACAGGTGTATTCTGTACCTATTCCATTCAGCAAAGAGTCTATGTGTAGTTACATCATGCAGCAAATTAGGAAATCATGTTTAGGATATTAACTCAGTCTACTACACATACATATTTGCCAAATGTGCAGGATAAGGGGTCAGCTTTTGTGAATCCTTAACAACTCCCCTTCTTAGGAGATCTATGAGGAATCAGCAGCAGTTAATAAAAAGTTAAATTACTGCAACTGAATCTGTTGATATTGTAGTACAGGTAGCATGCAATAACAATAAATGACCTAAGCCCTGCATGACAGAATGAGTTGATAACAATAGGCCACACCTCTTCCCACACCTGACATTCTCTCCCCTGTTTCCCCTTGGGTTGGGAGGGTAGCTTCTGACTCAGGGGGAATTCTTCAGGGGCAATTTGTGTCCACTTTCATTCACTTTGCTTAAGTGAAAAGTGAACTTTGCAGTCCACAGAATCAGGCCCTGTCTATTTGTTTCTTTTATTTATTTTAATGGTAGGTTTTGTTTATGCTTTGATAAGTGATATAGAATTAAAATATATTTATTTATTATTTGTATGAGAAGAAAAAGAAAAATCCCTCATGGAAGTGCAGGAGAGTTGTTTCAGTGGACCACAGTGGCTCTTTTACTTGTCAAAATATGTATGCTACTGCAGAAATTATAATATTATAAAATGTACAGACATTATAAAGTTGTCTAGAAACATTTCTATGATTCTATGAAAACTGAATGGTTGATCTGAATAATGACAAATGCCTTTCTAACTCTCTCAGAATGAAGGCCTACTTGAGTACTCACCGCTACTGCACACAGATAGTTGACCCAGCAGAAGCTATTAAGGTCATTATGCCAAGAGCTAATCCAAGACTTTTTAGTCCATAGCTCAATGTTTCTTGAACCCAATATGGTCCATTATGTTTGGACAGCTGCTATATACGCACACATTAACTCTTTACTAAAATCCATTATGATATTTTGATGAGAAGAGGTTGTAGAGCATAGACAGTAGCATTTTCTCCTATTGCTAATGAAATAACACACTTCTTTTTCTCAAAATACCCAAAAGGCAGAAATCCATGGTATGAACTAATGGCCTGGTAACATTTTATTCTGAAGAGTAACACTTTTTTTTTCTAGTTGTAAGACTGCCTAAAGCTTCTGAAACTCTCAACCTCCAAATTTTTAGTTACACATAGGGCAGTCAATTAATCACAGGTAGCTCACCAGATTAACTCAAAAAAATTAATCGCGATTTAAAAAATGAATCACAATTAATCTCACTTTAAATGATAGAATACCAATTGATATGTATTAAATGTTTGTGCATGTTTTTCTATATTTTCAAATATATTGATTTCAATTACAATGCAGAATACAAAATGTACAGTGCTCACTTTATATTATTTTTAATACAAATATTTGCATCGTAAAAATTATAAGAGAAATAGTATTTTTCAATTCCACTCCTACAGATACTGTAGTGCAATCTCTTTATCGTGAAAGTGCAACTTACAAATGTAGATTTGTTTTGTTACATAACTGCACTCAAAAACAAAACAAAAATGTACCATAGGCCTGATTCTCCTCTCATATTGTTGTACATGAGAGGAGAAAGTGAGAGGAGAATCAGTCCTGTTAATAATATCTCTCTATTTCACGTTCTTTTTCCTCACTTGCTTTGGAAGCAAAACAGCAGTTTTATAAATAGTGACATACTGGTTTGCAAAAAAAAAAGCAAAAAAAAAGCATTGTTCCTTGATTGAGGTGGGTTGGGAGATCAATATTTAATCTCAGAATGACACAATCTCCCTTGCTTGTTGTTATGTGCCTAGATGATGTACCAGTGTACCAGGCACTGAATTGTCAGTAAGCTCATGACAGCTATATAGCTGTGGTTATGCTCACACAAAATTAGATGAGCACTGTAACATTTGTGAATGAAGACAAGAAAGTATTTGGAAAGTAGACAACTACATGCAGCTAGCCGTGTATGTTGTGTATACACACATGCACACAAAGTGCCTCAAAACTTTGTTAAAACAGTGATAAACTGTCCTATAATTCCTTGTTCCCTTCCAGAATGTAGAGAGTGGATAAACAGAAAACCACGAAATACAGTTAAAGTGCACTACTCCCACACCAAAACCTTAATTCTGCCCCTCGGAGCTGCAAATAGCCACTGGAAATGGTTCAGTGAGGGTGGTGCAAAGGTTTACAAACTACCAAGGGAAAGGTAAATTCTCCATCTCTTGAATTAGTCTAATTCAAGCTGAGTCTCTCCTCTCTCACACTTGTTTCCCCTGGCCAGTTTCTAACAGAGTGATTTGATCTTCCAAGTCAGTAGCTTCCTTTTTTACTGTTAGAATCTTGGACATCAGATCATTCCCCAGGGCCTTAAGCTCCGAGATCAACTCCCTGGTGGCCAACTGATTTTCTTTGGCCTGGTCATTCTTGCTTGTTTTAGCTGCCATTTTTAAACTTGCAGTCAGAGAGATCTCCCATGCTGAAAGCTTAATACTCTTCTTAATGAGGTGTTTAAAAAAACCATCAGACTTTTCGGGAGGGTCCATTCTCTGCAATGTTGTGCTTTGCTTTCTTGGAATCTTTAACAGGTTTAAGGGATCAGTGGAAGTAGATTTCTTTGCTATCTTTTCAGAAGTCAGGCTTCAGTCAGCCTTCTTAGTTTGGTTTCCTGATGGTCCCTGGATATCTCCCATTCTAACAACCACTATTTAAAAGTCTCTCAAACTTTTTATTAAAGATACCAAAAAGAAGGAAAAATGGTTAAAACATTTCAAATGTGACATATTAAATCTTTCAGTTTAACAATATTCCTTATTCCCTTTCTCTTTAGCTATGTTGTCTTATAGAGAGGAAACCCCTGTTTGACTGTCCTGTAGATGATATTAAAGATGGTATTAATATTCACCCATAGTTGGCAATAACCACTGAGAAGGGGTCAGAAAGGCTGGTGCCATAATAAGTAGACATGAACAAGGACTAAGAATGTGCTTTATGTTGTGTTTCACAGATTTGAATACCAGCATTTATCTGCTTGACCTCCAATTGTATTCACTGTTCTAGGTATAAATGTATTGAATGGTGGAGGGATGAGATGTAGTAGCTTGGCAGAACTTGGATTATGATATGAAGATGTTCATGTATACTTTGAAGGATTAAGTATGCCTCATTTCAGTGCTGAACTCTGTGGCTGTATCAGTAGCGGTGAACAAAGATACCTTCCTGCTGTGGGGATTAGAGAGACAAGGTGGGTGAACTGATATCTCTCATTGGACCAACTTTTGTTGGTGAGAGAGAGACAATCTTTTGAGTTTACACAGAGCTCTTCTTCAGGTCCAGGAAAGATCCTCAGAGTGTCACAGCTAAATCCAAGATGGAACAGATTGTTTGGCATAAGTAGTTAACACATATTGTAAGAGATCATTCAAGGTGAAGTGGCCAGTTAATACCTCTGTAGTCATAGGATCAAAAAAGTCAGGGGCAAGGGTAGGTTAGCAGGTTAGCGGGTTACAGATTGTTATAATAAGCCACAAATCCAGTGTCTTTATTAAGTCCATGATTTTTAGTGTCTAGCAAAGTTATGAATTTAAGCTTTTAGGCTTGTCTTTTGAAGGTCTGATGCAGGTTTCCTTTGAGGATGAGGACTGAGAAGTCAGATATGGAGTGACTGCTTTGTGAAAAGTGTTCACCCACAGGTGATAAGGTGTTTTTGTCATTTATAATTTTTCGGTGTGAGTTCCTTCTAGATCATAATGACTCTTTTGTTATTGGAGCATTTACTGCATTGGATGGGGCACATCATGCATTGATAATCATGTGTAGAATACATGTGACAGTGGTCTCCAGGGCTTAGTAAGGGGTAAATGGAGGCAATATCTCAGAAGAAATCCTCAGGACAAGGGTGATGATGTCATAACATTTACAAGACTGGGGTGGTTTGTGTAGAGTAGGCTCGTTATTTGAGTATATGGCAGGCGTGCTAAACCTGACCTAAACATAAGTTTTGTCTTAGCAAATAGAAGGAATTAGATTTTGTCTTACACTGCTCTGTCCCCAGAATGTTCTGTAGTGTCTCTAAGGACTTGTCTACACTTAAAACGCTACCGCAGCAAAGCTGTAACGCATCAGTGTAGACACTACCTACGCCAATGGGGGCGGGAGGCAGGCTGTTCTCACGTTGGTATACATAATCCACCTTCCTGAGAGGCGGTAGCCTCTTTGATATAAAAATTCTTCCATTGACCTATCACTGCCTACACTGGAGATTAGGTTGGCTTAACTATGTCACTGAGGGGTGTAGATTTTTCACACCTTTGAGTGATGTAACTGGGTCGACCTAACTTTCTAGTGTAGACCAGGGATTGGCAAACTTTGGCATGCGGCCCATCAGGGAAATCTGCTGGCGGGCAAGGACGGTTTGTTAACCTGCAGCATCTGCAGGTTCGGCAGATCACTGCTCCCACTGGCCATGGTTCACCGTTCCAGGCCAATGGGGGCTGTGGGAAGTGGCGCAGGCTGAGGGATGTGCTGGCTGCCGCTTCCTGCAGCCCCCATTGGCCTGGAACAGTGAACCACGGCCAGTGGGAGCTGCCTCAGCCAAACCTGCAGATACTGCAGGTAAACAAACTGTCTCAGCCTGCCAGTGGATTTCCCTGATGGGCTGTGTGCCAAAGGTTGCTGATACCTGGTGAAGATCATGCCTCAGGTTAGGGTGCTCAGAAGGAAGATCCAATGGCCAAAGCACTTGGTTAGGACTTGGGAGACCTGGGTTCAAGACCCTCTTCCACCACAACTACTTATGTAACATAGGGCAAGTCACTTAGGGCGGGTCTATACTGAAAACGTATATCAGCATAGCTATGTCTCACCGGTATGCAACATCCTAACCCTTGCTATAGAGAGCGCTAGGTTGACAAAATTATTCTGTCAGTCTAGCTAGTGCCTCCCAAAGATTGACTACAGCGACAGGAGAATCCCTCCCTTTGCTGTAGCGAGTGTCTACACTGAAGTGCTACAGTGGCACAGCTGTAGCACTGCAGCCATGCCCCTGTAGCCTTTTAAGTGTAGACATAGCTTTAGCTTCTCTGCCCCAATTCCCCATTTGTAAAATGGGGATAATAGCACTTCCCTACTTCACAGGTGTGTTGTAAGAATAAATGCAGGAAATATTGTGAGGCACTCAGATACTGTGGTAATTTAGGACATATAAGTACCTAAGATGGGTATGTGTGTTATTGATGTGTTGGAGGGCAGAGTTAAGGTGGCATGTACTTTTGGTTTTCATTTCCTAGTTTTCAGAGGTTTCGGTGTAGCTGAGCTAAACAATCTGGAAGGGCCCAAAGCACCACTGGGTAACCTTAACTTTGAATTAATGATGTTCTTGGGCATTTAATTTCCTTGTTTTTTAAAAAAATAATTTCTCAGCATCCCCATATATCACAGCTCAGTTTTCCACCTCCATTGCCTTTGTGTCCATGGCAACGATTATCTTAGCCAATTGCGCCACTACCTAGACACTGTTCCATCTCCTCCAACCTTCCCTCTAGCTATGACCACCCCATGCCCGTATTGCTCCAAGGCCCCCACATTCCTTACTGCTTTGACCCTCCCCTCCCAGACACGATCCACCCTCTTCCTTGGCACTCCATGTCCCTGGTAAGCCTGGAGGGGTTGTGCCGCTATGGGAAGGTGATGGAGCATTGACATTTTCCTGTACCGGGGGAGATAAGAAGGGGCAGGAGAATGGAGATATATAGTCCCTATCTCAGATCTGGGCCTAGTCTCCACATCTATCAGCAACACAAGAGGTTCAGAGAGGTGTGAAGTAGCCCATTCATCTCAAAGAGCTGTTGTCAGCTGAATGAGAACGCCCCACGGAGATAGAAAAGGAGTACTTGTGGCACCTTAGAGACTAAGCAATTTATTTGAGCATAAGTTTTCATGAGCTACAGCTCACTTCATCGGATGCATACTGTGGAAACTGCAGAAGACATTATATACACAGAGACCATGAAACAATACCTCCTCCCACCCCACTCTCCTGCTGGTAATAGCTTATCTAAAGTGATCACTCTCCTTACAATGTGTATGAAAATCAAGGTGGACCATTTCCAGCACAAATCTAGGTTTTCTCACCCCTCCCCCCTCCAAAACACACACACACAAACTCACTCTCCTGCTGGTAATAGCACCCCCCCCCAAACACACACACACAAACTCACTCTCCTGCTGGTAATAGCTTATAAGCTATTACCAGCAGGAGAGTGAGTTTGTGTGTGTGTGTTTGGGGGGGGGGGGGGGAGAAAACCTGGATTTGTGCTGGAAATGGCCCACCTTGATTATCATACACATTGTAAAGAGAGTGGTCACTTTGGATGGGCTATTACCAGCAGGAGAGTGAGTTTGTGTGTGTGGTTTTTGGAAAAAAAGGGTGTGTGTGTGAGAAAACCTGGATTTGTACTGGAAATGGCCCACCTTGATTATCATACACATTGTAAAGAGAGTGGTCACTTTGGATGGGCTATTACCAGCAGGAGAGTGAGTTTGGGGGGGGGGGGGCGGAGGGTGAGAAAACCTGGATTTGTGCTGGAAATAAAGCTCATGCTCAAATAAATTGGTTAGTCTCTAAGGTGCCACAAGTACTCCTTTTCTTTTTGCGAATACAGACTAACACGGCTGTTCCTCTGAAACCTGTCATTGTAAGGAGAGTGATCACTTTAGATAAGCTATTACCAGCAGGAGAGTGGGGTGGGAGGAGGTATTGTTTCATGGTCTCTGTGTATATAATGTCTTCTGCAGTTTCCACAGTATGCATCCAATGAAGTGAGCTGTAGCTCACGAAAACTTATGCTCAAATAAATTGCTTAGTCTCTAAGGTGCCACAAGTCCTCCTTTTCTTTTTGTGAATACAGACTAACACGGCTGTTACTCTGAAACCCCATGGAGATGAACACAGAGCTGTTGTTTCAGGCAGAGTGTGTGAAATCAAATAGCTCTCATCCCATCCTCTTGGGGTTTCAGTACCTGAGGGCCTGTGCCAGGCACTGAACAGCTCCCTCGTCTTGCTGCACTTGCGCACTTCAATCTCTCTGGTGAGCTAGCCAAGCTTCTCCCAACCCGGAGTTCTAAATTGTACCCTTAAAAAGGTTTTCACTACTGCTTCTCCAAAGGGACAGCGGATGTCATACACTCGCTGAGATAAACCCTGAGAGGTGATATCAGTTTGGGGAGGATCAGAGAGACAGTCTGATCCGCAAAATAATATAAGTACCAGATGATTTTCCAAACATGAATTTATGGGGATCTGTATCTTGGGAACTCCTTGTTCAAATGACCCCATATTTGGACCACTAACCTACCCTGAAACCTTTTGAACCACAGCAAATTTCAAGATAATCCAAGTCAGCATGAGGATTTTAGAACACTTAGAATAGTCATTGTTTAAATAGTAAGCAGCTCTCAGCCTTAATTATAGCAGAACTGCCATTCTGCTGTAATGTATATACATATTTCTCATCCCTTCCACTCTCTGCACACGTACACTTCTAATTCCCTTCCCTGCTTAGATTAGTAAACATCAACCTTTTTCTTTTTCTCTTTTGCAAGAACAGATCTCCCTTCACCAAAGGTCCAGGTCAGAAGCGAAACAAGAACAAAGCTCCCTTCATTTTCCGCTAACGATCCAGATGTCTCCTCTGAGGATTAGTCTCTCTGCTACTAGTTGCTTTTAAATTGGATTTTTGTGTTTGAGACATTTAAGTGTTATAGTCAGGCTCCCCCATTACTAACAACTCTGATTTTCCCCCCTTAAATGTTATATGCTCATAGGCACAGTGCAGTGGGAAAGCGTGTTCTTGCTTTGTTCTATAAATAAAGATTTGAGTCGTTTATGAAGATAAGTCTGCATTTATTTTAAGCTAATTTTGCTCCCCTGTAGAAACACTGAAGCTTGTTGTATATATTCAGACATTCTAGTGTTCTTTATTGTCTGGTTAAAAACCACCTAGGAAGGTAATAGAATCCTAGACTGCACTTCTAGCTCCTAGTTTTGTACAAGATTTGAATGAGACCTCACCAAATGTCATTTAGGCTTTGATTCAGGAAAGCATACTTTTTTTTAAAAAAAGCACTTAAGCGTATGCTTAACTTTAAGCACTGAAGTCAATAGGACTACAGCACATGCTTATGTGCTTTTTTGAAATAGATGAACTTAACTACATACTTAAGCATTTTCTTGAGTCAAGGCCTTAAAGAACCAGGCGTACAAACCAAAGGGGGAAAATTGCTCTGCTCTGTGGGACTTAAGCAGGAGCTTAAGTGCCCTTTGTGAAAAGGGATGCTTTCCTAAATCAGGGCCAAGATATAGCTCATTAGGCTTTGTCAGACTTACAAAGAGGATCATTTGAGATAGTGTGTAAATACAAAATTAGCTTATGCCACATGAATTTTGTCAATTTTTTTTAATCTCTCCCTTGAGTTTTGTGAGACAATAATTATTTCATGCTCAGTAGCTGGACATGCAGTCATTTAAGTTATCCTATTTAACCATATTTTTCTCTGTTTCTTCATTAATTTAAAATTAGAGCCAGTAATTAATTTGAATATATCGGATGAGGTTTGAAAGGAATAGTTTGGAACATAGCATTTTCTATGTAATGTACAGTAAGCTGTAATTAAAGCTGGGTGAGATCTTTAAAAAAAACCCTTAATTTGTCAACTCTGCGAGCACACGATGAGCTTAATTAATATCAGTGGAGTAAAATCAAGCATTTAACAGTGTTAAATTAGGCTCACAAAATTGAACTGCAAATGTAAAATTTAATTCATTTCCAACTGTGTGGTTTCTTTCACAAACATTTTATTGTTTTTAGCCTTGTCATGGGTGCAACTTCTAGGAGGATGCAGTAAGGATCTCTTCTGTGGTGTTAAACATACTTTCTAGATGCCTTAAAGTACACAAGACTTGCACTTTTGCAACTAAGGAGGTGTTGTGAACTCTATGTAGTAGAGTACAAGTCTTCAGGGACCTCTTAAAGAATATCCACTTTTACCCCTGAAACACACCTGTTTGATAACTCTCCCCACAGCCTTCTCCACTCATAAGATCCTTTTGTGTGTGACAAGAAAAGCTGTCTAGGAACTTGATCTTGCAAGTTATGTGCCTGACAGTCTGGCTCAGATCCAGCAAACTAAGTCTGTGCTTAACTTTAAGCATGTGAGAAGTCCTGTCAACCTCAAAGTGCTCAGCACCTGACAACATTGAACTGCATAAGAATAACCTCTTCTGCCAGATTCTGGGTTATGATTTAATAGTGTGTGCCTCAGGTTTGAAACACCAAGAATCGCTCCAACTAGGGTTCAGATCCTGGACTCAGGCTAGCCCCTTTTCCTTATAAGATACTGTAAGTGAGATCTTTCACATCAGACCTCCCCCACAAAAAAACAAAGTCTTGTTTTTTTCTGTGTTGACATTGAACTTAGCTCTGTTAGACACATTTCACCTAACAGCTGGTTGCTCTGAATGAAGTGATCTTTATATAATACTGTTTATATACTAGGCCCTGGTCTTGCAAACATGTCCTTCGTTTTGTATGTGAGCCTAAAGTCAACAACATGCATAAGTGTGTGTAGGATTGGGGCCTTTGGTTAATTTGAAAAGTGCTTTGTGATCCTTTGGAATGATCACTGCTGAGTAAATGCATTAGATGATTGTTATTATTCTATTATATACTGCCCACAATCTAGTTGGAGGACTTTCAGTGACAATAATAAAAATCAAGAGTAGCAAGCCGTCAGGTGATATCCCCCAGCCAATTAATTTGCCACTCATCATAAAAAAAAAAAAGAAGAAGAAGAAGATAGCTATTTGACCAAAAGACAGACTCAAATTGGCTGCCTGGATTCTTCATTTTAAAGAAGGTGGTAAGATTTGGGAATGATTTTTCCATTACCGCACTACATATGATTATGACCTGCAAACAACAGTGAACTTTTTGCTAATGGGAAATGCAGAAGAAGCAGTTAGTCTCCCAGATTAAAGTCAGGTTATAGCAAATAGAAGGAGCTGATGCTTCTCTAGATAAAAAGTGACATAAAAATGATCCTAAGTATATGTGTAGTTTTGATGAGGTAGTCACCCCTACTGAATTGGCTGATGTTTGGTGGAAAGGATTTTCCAGTGAGGTGCCAGAAGACAAAATTTGAAACAGAAGAGAATAGTGTGAGATTTTTCTTTTTACATGTCCTCTTATGAAGATAGAAGGGCCTATATGGGATATGCAAGAGGTGGAATATAAACTAGTTTATACAGGTCGCCGTGGTTGTATTTCTGTTTAACAACAGTGTTAATGTTACGGCCTTTATAGTGATTCTGTTACACTTATATAAAGGAAGTAGTTTAAGCTTAGATAACACCTTTCACCCAAAGAACTCAATGCACTTTACAAATCCATATAACCTGACATCAAATAATAGCATGGAACATTTAACACATTACTATGAAACTTTGAAAAAATGACTGTTTTTGTAAATACTCCCTTTAGTTTTAATAACAATAGAAATAAAATACCTCTTATGTAGTGCTTTTCATCAGTAGATCTCAAAGCACTTCACAGCCTTTAATGTATATATCCTCATAATACTCCTGTGATATTATCCTCATTTTAAAGATGGGAATCTGAGCCACAGAGAGGCTAGGTGAATTGACCAAAGTAATGATCTGTGGTGGAGCAGGGAATTGAACCAGTGGCTCCCAAATTCTAGGCTATTGCTCTCCCATATTCAATTACAGTGCTATCAGACTTACTGAAATAAGGCTAAGACTCAACATACAATACAGCTTGTCGTGCTTCACAGCAAACCTGCACAGTTGAGTTTTTCTGCTGCTTTTGCAGCAGTGAGTAAATTTGGGGTTTCTGCTCAGCTTTAGTTACATCCTTAGCTGTGTAGGCACCTGGCAAAACTGCGATTTTTTTCAAATAGCCTGAGGCTTAAAATAGATTAACACTTTACTGATGCTTCCATTTCCTAGAAAGTTTATTTTCTTTTCAGCTAAGTGTGAACCCACTGAAAGGCTTCAGGGCTTAAGGAAACACCTAGAATGTTTCAGAAGGGATTTATTTTTCTTGTTTAGAGTTAAACAGTCACTTTAAGCTACATTTCATTCTAATGTTAGAATATTAGAATGCCAGCAATGTTGGATTTATATTATACTGCATGTACACAATGCTGTCCTCCCTGCCCTTTCTCTCTGTTTCATAGGTCTGTATAATGCTTTCAGAAAATCCTTTAGCCTGCTGCTGCTGGCTTTATCTTTGCTTCCAACTTTGACAACTGCCAGAATTGTCAGATTGGATTTAACTTGTATACAGTGAAATAACTGGCTGTGAAACTGAGACATAACATGAAACAGTGAGATATTGGCCTATTCCTGACCTAGAAAATAAAGCAAGAAAGAGGCTCCATGCTAAGACTTAGTTTCTTTCAGCTGGTTTCACTGCAGCTCACTGAGATTTACTGTTACTAAGTTCCACCTGCTATCTTTAACTATCACCAAGTTCATGGATGAAAAAGGACTCACTGCATCTGCAGTAGCTAGATGCAAACCTGAAGATATTCTGAATCCAACTGGCACCATTTCTGACGTTAATGTATTTCACTTTAATAAAAAAGACAAGAATAAACATATTAATTTTAATCAATGGAAGCCAAACACAAAATATACTGTATTTTAGAGCAGGAGAAGAATATTTTGTTGTTTTGCTTCTTGGCGAAGCAGTCGTTTGGCACATTGTAGGGAGCCAGGGTGGCTTCCATCCGAACCAGAGGGTAAAGAGCCACCCTCTCAGCCTGACTGGGCGGGGCCAGGCCAAGTTTACTCCAATCCCCGGAAGCGGAGGGGTGGAACAGGAAGTACAAAGGGCGGGGCCCTTTGCCCAGTGAGGGCAGCACCAGGGAAGGAGACAGGCACAGGCTGTTCCCTCCAGACCCTGCTGCTGACCCAAGGGAGGCCCTGGGCCAGGAGGAACCTGACCTGGAGGAAGGTCTGAGGCGACCAAGACTGCCAGCCGCTGAGGACCTGGAGGGGCCAGGCTGTAACCCGGGCCAGTGTGAGCCCAACACAGAGGGGGAGCTGGAGCTGCCAGCAGCTGAATAACCGGACGAGCTGTAGGGACCGGAGAGGCCTGCTTGAGAGACCGGGTAGGAAGTAGCCCAGGGGCAGAACTGCACAGTGTGGTGGATATATTTGGTCAGCGGGGCGCGGATGGTGCTCCGCTGACGCAGCGGCGGGACCCTCTCCCCCCGCCACTGTCAGGGCCCTGGGCTGGAACGCAGTGGAGTTGGGTGGGCCTGCGTGCCCCTACCCCGGCCAACCCGCCGTGGGTAGCAGAATCCCGAACGCCGCAAGGCCCGGGCCGGCGCCCTCCCCCCACCCTCCTGAGGGGTGCGCTGCAAGGCCCGGGCCGGCACCCCACCCCATTGAGGGGGGCGCCACACCTTCTCTGCTAATTCCCCAGTGCCCGAAAGGTGTGACTAAGGTCTGCCAGTGGGACAGTAGCTCTCCGTCGCCCCCTAGAGGCTCGGTGGACCGATTGAAACCTGTCACACACATATTATGTGAATATGTTACTTGAAGTTGTATTGAATAAATGAGTGACTTATCAGTCTTAACAGTTATAGAGTACTTCACATTTTCAAAACCCTCTCTTAACAGAAGTGATTGAGCCTGCAGGCCCTTGTGTGTAAAAGTAGGAAACAGAGACACAGAAGAATTAAGGTCCTCACCCAAAGCCCTTTGAAGTCAATGGAAATCTTTTATTGACATCAGTGGGCTTTGCATCAGAGCCTAAGACCAGAAGGATCCCAATGGGAGTTAGGTGCCTACATACCTTTGAAGATCTAGGCCTAAGTGACATATCCAAAGTTACGCAGCAAGTCAGTGACCTTGCCCGCTGAGTCTGCACCATGGTCAGCCCCGACCTTCCAGCCTGTCACTCCCCATCCCCAAGAGGGGATACGGGCTGCTGGAACCAGGTCAAGGCCAGGCAGGCAGCTAGCAGGACCCCTGATGTAGGAGCTGCCCCACAGCAGCAGCGAGGTGGAACAGCGCTGGCTGCCCCACTGCCCAATCAAGTTTGGTCCTGGTGCCCCTCTATCATGACAGAGGGGGCGCAGGGTGAAAATTGAGTGAGTGGCATTATGACCTGGTGCAAGGTTTTGCCCCATAACTCCTCCTGGAGCAGCATTGCGACCCCCATGCAGTACACTGCAATGCCACTCACCCAATTTTGGCCCTGCCACCCTCTCTTCACAATGGAGGGCTGGCAGGGTCAAACTTCAATGGGCAGTAGGGTGGGCCAGTGCTGATCCTCCTCATTGCCGCCAGTGGTACCAAGTGTGTATAATGTTCTATGACTGTGGGCACTGCTGCCTACTACCAATAATGCCTTTTTCTGATCCCTTTACCAAAATATCAGCATTATAAACGTCAAAGAAGCATCACAGAATACAGAGGGCATCTCACTGAGCCCATGGTTCAGGGGCAGCATCAGCTGGGTTGGAAACAATGAGATTAAAAAAGGCAATGGAGAACATAGGATGGGTAAGGCCTTCTCTCTCTTAAGGAAAAGGAAGAGAAAGAAAAGCTAGATGAAGAGATAATATGGTCTCTTGGCTGAGAGGAATTATTGTATCTATACCATAAAAACAATCATTGTAAATTTGTAATGATTCAGGACATGCCAAATGTTTCCAAAGTTTGTTTCAAATTTGGTGGGGAAGGAAATTAGTATAGTGACTTTTCTTTTTAAACATTCTAAGGAAGCTGGTCAAAAATTTTGAATGAAGAATGCAGAACCAGAATTTTCCATGGGAACATGTCTCTTTCTTTCTTTCTTTCTTTCTTTCTTTCTTTCTTTCTTTCTTTCTTTCTTTCTTTCTTTCTTTTTGCTATAGGAAAGTTTCTAATTTCATTTCCTTATTTGGTGTTTTGTTTTGATTTTTGGAAACTGAAAATGTTGGTCTACCAATTCAATTTTAGGATTTGGGAGTGGGCTTTTCCCCCTTTTATTTTTTCTCCCTTTTAACCTTTCCCCAGTGGGGAAATAAAAAGGAGGGGGCAGATGTACAAAATATATGATAAAGTGATAAAAGCCCACTTTGCACAATTTTTTTACTTTTTTCCAGCTGGACAGTATTTTGCATCCAGTTGTCACCATTAAGAAGTCATCATTTGACATCCTTTACTACACAGTGGTATTCGATATTATCACAACACTGTAGTTAAAATTCAAGATATACATGGTGAGTGCATGTATGACCAGGGTCCCAGTAGGGGCCAGCTGTGGTCACTCAATTAGGGTGAAGAATGCGAAGAATGGGGCAGATAATCCCCAAAAAGCTAGTGAATATTCCAATACTTAAATTTACCAAGCCAGCATAAAACAGCTTCTTAATTATCTCAGTGTTATTCAGAAGTCCAAACAACACAGTTCCCTTAAAATACTCAGCCTTAGGGCTCCATCCAGGTACCCAAGTAAAATATGATGAAGATTTCTGAAAATCATATTTCATGATATAATGAAAAGGTTCTACCAATCCCAAAGGATCAGACACATTACCTCCCAGGTTATTGAATATTCCAGATCTTACCCAGATACATTCATACAGCCAATTCTTATTAATTAAACTAAAATTAAAAAACAAAAGAGAGAGAGAGTATGGTTAAAAGATCATTATACATACAGACATGACTTCAATCCATTGAGGTTCAGATTCATAGCAGAGAGGGTGAACTTTGTAGTTGCAAAGAGTTCTTTCAGAAATAGTTAATAGGTTATTGTCCAATGTCATTGCAGGGTGTTCCAGCTTAGGACTGGGATCTCAGTCCTTATGGCCTAAGTTTTCCCTGTATGAAGCCTCAAGCAGATCTAAGATGACAGAATCAGGACCCAAGGATCTTTTATACAATTTCATGTCTTTTGGCAAGTTGGAGTTCCTTGGGTAACAAAAGGCAATTTAGGATGACTTTGAAGGAGGTCCATCACTGGTACTTAGCTATATTAATTAACATAAGACAATTTGCTTGTTCCTCCATCATTCACAGTACATTTCAAAGAGAGATGAATACTGGGATATCCCATGTTTACAATTCATGTACATGCTAGGATGTTCTTTTGATCTCTGAACTATCAGAATACAGCATAGACAGGGATTGTTGATTACATCCTTGACTCTACTTATATATATGCAAATACATAAAACCACAAACATTATCTCCCCACACGTCTTTTGAGGGTTATTTATTTTGCAGGATATTTAACCCTTTCTGGCCATGTGTCACAGCATATTAATAGCTTGCAAACTTTGACTTTAATAGCATCTAATGCATATATTTCTAAAAGATTTGAAAGTGAAAACTTTCATTGCATGTAAATTTCTGTATCTGTAAAGACTGGATATGTTTTAAACACAATATTCTGCCTAAATAAAATCTTTAATATTGTTAAATTCACATCGGCTTTCCTCCCCTTTTTTCTTTTATAGAAGTGTTGAAATATTTAAGAGAGTCTCGAGATCAATCCTGCTGCCTGTTACCTCAGCTGAACTACATTAGTTACATCTCAGCAGTCAATACTAGCACAGTAGACCTAGTTTTCACTGGTACTTTCCTCATATGACCCTTCTTTAACAGTGAAATTAATCTACTGAAGAACAGAGATAAGATTTTCAGGTTTCTATGCCAATTGACTTTATGCATCACTGTAGAATTACCATACTTAATTTGATTTAGTTTGCCCGCAACACTGGAATGTACCATAAGGCCAGTTCCTGGGCTATAGCTGAAGTGCACATAGCCCATGTTGGGGAGTGTGTGTGTGTGTGTGTGTGTGTGTGTGTGTGTGTGCACGCAGAAGGCAGCTTAAAACACTCTCCTGAGCACTTAACTGATCCTTGTTCTTCCCTGAGCAGGGTCCATGTTAGTCAACAGAGCATAAGGCTACTCTGACTAGCAATGGCCCCAGAAGACCAAAAATGCATTCGAGTAATGACATACCATGGTGGTATTCTGGCCATGACCCCTTCTCCTATTAGGAAATAATTTAGTGTCCTAAGTAGTTTGGTCTAATTCCATTTATTGCATTTAGTGTGTGGGTGCTGGGTGGTGCTGTAGCCAGTGGTATATAGGAGGTCAGAGTAGATGATCTTCTGGCTTTAAACTGATTCTGCCAACAGGAAGGGGGAGTGGATAGGAGTACGTATGTTAACTTGTGATCTGCCCCTGAAACCGTTAAAAGTTTTAAAGCCAGATTACACCATCACCTACAACACAACACAGACTCTGGCCCTAGTGCCTATTTCCTGGTTTCTTTCTTTAACGAGTTATATTTTATGGGCCAAGAGGGTGGACATTCATGGTTGGATCACCTTAAGGTATTTGTCAAGAGTCCATGTCCAATAACTCTGCAACTTGCACTAGCCTGTGGCAAGAAAAATGGCAACTTTTGAATATATTATTCTCCATGTCTCTTGGTGAAGTCGATGCTATTTTTATGTTTATGTTTAATTTTTAATTTCCATGAGATAGCACCTTTTCTCCAAAGCGCTGGAGAAGAATCATAGAAGTGCACAGGAATAAGAATAATAATAATATAAGTGAATGGCTGGCAGTCTTGCATAAGAACAAAATATTGGGTATATAGGAAGATGAATAAGAGAGAATATTATTGAGAAGAAACAAAGAGATAGGTTGGAATGGAAAATAAAATGACAAGAAGTCAGAAAAAATGAGAGAGGGAAAGAGAATCTCGAAGACATGGGGCTTGAAGACAAAAGGTCCAATGTTTATGATCTATTTAGAGTTTTAATTCTTTGGGGCGGGGACAATGTTTTTGTTGTGAGTTTGTACAGCGCCTAACACAGTGGAATCCTGGGCCAGAATTGGGACTCCTAGAAATAACAACAATTGAAATAATAAATAGTAATAATAATAATAATTAGAAACAATACTAGCAGACTAATCATTGCTAGAGAGAGAAGAAGAGGAAGGAAAGGTGAAAACAGTGGGTGAGGAAAGCAAAGGAAAAGAAGAGTATTGAATTCCTGTAAATACTACTACTTTGTCCACAAAATAATGGCCAAGGCTGTAAAAGGTGAGATTTAATGAAGAGAGAGAAATCAGGTGGCTGATGAGATGAAGAGAACTGAGAATGGAGGAAAGGATACACAAATACTAAAACATGGAATTTGGCTTTAGTAAAAAGACTGTTTAGATGCAAACAAAATATGAAATCAAACAACAGAGGATGCAGATTCAGAAGTGTAAAAGGGAGATCCATGCTGGTATTTTTGCCAGCAGCATTCTAAACAGTGAAGATCTATGCACTGAATTCACTGAGCTCAGCAAGGGGCAATGGAAAGCAGTGGATGGTAAGAGGAGCTTCGGAAGCATTTCAATACTTCTCACACTAATGAGCAGTCCACTCATCAGACAAATGAAATAAATAATGAAATGGCAGCTAGACTCTTGTAGTTGCCATGCGTTAAGTGGTTTAAATTTAGTTGTTTTTTAAGAAGAGAAGAAAGCACATAGTGTAGACATCACAGCTTATGAAGAGCCTTCTGGGTAAAGTCTTCCTCTCTATATAATATGAACTACAATAGCTTGGTCTAATACAGTGAGTTAAGTATTTTCAGTCTAATTTCTATATACGTTGCCTATTTTGAAGTTAAATATTTACAGAAATGCTTAACTGTTTTTATGTGTTAATATTTAAATTGTGTTTTTTGTACAGAGGTCTCAGAATCACAAAATGCTGTAGAGAACACTGTAGGAATTTAAGGTTCTTAAGGTGTATCTTGAATATGAGAGAGTGCAGATGGTTTCAATCTTGCCTAGTGACATAGTCATAGTATTTTATTTTCTTGATTAAATTCCACTTTTTGTTCTTACTGCAGCATGAAAATCATGGAGTTATGCTGATGATGATTTTGCAGAAAATGTAGGCATGAGTTGTGATGTGCACTTCATGCACAATTCATGAAACAACGTCCTGTATGGCCTATATAAGACCTTTCAAGGATGGGGCAGAATTGCAGTGCATTGGAAATTGGGACATGCATTTCCCTTTCACATTTGCAAAAGATATGGCTTAATTTAATTCCCTGTTTTCTTATTTTTTATTCCCCCAAATTCATTTGCAGTCTGGGTCCTGTGGTTTCTTCCCCTGGGCCTTTAGTTGTAAGCAGGACTAAGCCCGATTGTCCTAGTACTGGCAATAAGTGAACAACTTACAACTTCTGCAACAAACGAAACAGGGGTCCTAGAGACAACAGCCTCCTTCAAAACACAGCACACCTCTGATTCATCTCCAGAGCATGATTCATTCTGCAAACTGGTATTTCCTAACTTTGGAGCACTTAATTTTGCAACCTTAAAGTTATTTGTGTGTGTATAATATGTGTATATGTAAAACAACTGTTGATAGAAGCGTAGGTTGTTAAACAAGCATAAATACCCTCCTTGTCAGGTTTCAGTGCAGCATTTTTCAGCTAAATTATGTTTCTACAAAGACTATGATCACTTCTTCTATTCTCCTTCTGTACCTTTTTTAAAATGAACTCTTCTTCAGTGGAAAATAGAAGATGAAGGGTGGGATTTAGGGATAAGTGTATTTGTGATCTATTTTCCATCTGTGCCATAAAATTGACGTCATTGTGGAAGTGAAGCAAAGGGTGTCTGCCACCACTTCAGGTAAATCCATCATAATCCTCCTAAATGCAACAAAAGATTTATTTCTGTAGGAACATATTTTTTCCATCTTAAATTATGCATCATGTGCTGCTGCTGTAGAGAATAGCATAATCAACTCAAACTTCTAACATGGAAATTTCTGAACTTATTTGATGCCTTGTTGTGCCAGGGTACAGTACTGCTGCATTGTAAATATCTTAATTTCAGTCACATGGCTGTAATACCATGGCACAACTGCACAGGGCTCCAGTTCACACTCAGGGGGAGGAAAACAAAGACACAAAAGATTTTTTTGTTTTAATTTAAACTTGATACTCAACTGAGATTAATAGAAGAACATCAGCTTCAACAGGTTTGTATGTAAATGGTTAAATACATTTGTTTTCATTAAAAACAAACAAAGCCAGCTTCACCAGGCATGATCCCCCTAATTTGGTCTCCGGTCAGTTCTAGTCACTCCTACAGGCACTGTGAATGTATATAAAGTTGATATAAAAAAACAAAAACCTGTCCTGATGTGAGCTGCCTTTATGCTATGGTAACATGTCATGGCAGGTCAGTATTACAGGTTTTTATTTGTGTGTATAAGATTTAGCTGTATTGTGTTTCAACTTCTCAGTGTATAAACTTAAAAGAATTTGAAAAGACCTGGCCTGATACCCACGTAAATCAGGACAGGATCAGCTTTAGATAATGAATGAGGTTCCCCTTTAAACAAATGAATATTTTTCATTCACTTCCCAAGATTGCCTTGGTTTGGTGAGGGTCAGCATAGGTCAGTCAGCATGTCCCCCAAATTAAGATTTTTTAAAATTTGTATATGGGACTTGCACGGGCTCATCCTTGCCTGGAACATAGATAACATAAACTTTGCCTGGTAGGCCATTATTCCATTATCATCAAACACTAGACTCATCAGGTATTGTGCATCATACTATTCCATCATTCCTGCCAAGGTTAATTGAGCCAGTTTTTGACATCCTTAGATAACCCACTGGTGAGGATATGGTCCTTCTCTGTGCCCAGTATACAGAGAATATTAGTTTTTTACACTCCTATCTAGAGAGCTTTAGCTTACCCTATAGCAGCTTGTACATTTAGCTCTGGAGGTTCCTGGTTCAGTCTCTAGTACGTCAGCCAAAATGGTGACCATCACATTCACTCATCGTGAAGAGCTCCTTCATTGGCAAGGAGCCTAACTGATATTCATTGTAGGTAAGGGTGGTAGAATCTGGATTATAGTATGGTGGCAAATAACAAAGCATCCCAGTGGAGAGATTTACCATAAACAAAGAGGACAGTGTTATTGTTGCCAGTAACATTTGGAATTGAAAAAAAAAAAGTACAGTCACCTGGTAACTACTGAAAGGATACGTACATCACTAACAGGAGCTTCATTGACATGGTGTGATAGTTCAGTTTGCTATAGTTCTATTGATATCAGCAGACTTACTGGATTTTCTGAGAGCAACCTTCCATCTGTTTCTCCATCCGCAGTCATTAGGGAAGGGGAATACTTTTTGCATTTTAGACATTCCAGATATTTCTCCTTTCCCAGCCCCCCTCCCTAGTGATGTAAAATGTGATAGTTCATCCACTAAAATAGACGGTTTCATTTCACGAGGCACATAGGTGAAGGGCGGCATCCCTGGACCGGGGTGGGCAAAATATGGCCCGTTAGATCTGGCTCATCTAACATTTCTGTCCAGCCTACCATGACTATCATTTCTGGCCGGCCTCCTCTGCCTCCTAGCGATCTCTGAGTTCGGGCCACTAAAAGTCCCGCGGTGCAGCAGGGCGCTCAGGCAGGCTGCCTGCCTGCCTGCTGTGGCCCCATGCCACTCCTGGAAGTGGCTGGCTGCTGCTGGTATGTCTCTGCATGCCCCTGGTGGTGGGGGGGAGGCGGTGCTGCCTCCACCCCCAGCACCATCCTCACAGCTCCCATTGGCTGGAAACCGGCCAATGGGAGCTGCAGGGGTGGTGCTTGTGGGTGTGGGCAGTGCACAGAGACCCACTGTCCCCTCCCCCCAAGGGGCATGCAGAGACATGACAGCAGCAGCTGGCTGCAGCTGCTTTTGGGAGTGGCATGAGGCTATGGCATGCAGGCAGCCTGCCTGAGCCCTGCTGCATCGCTGGCCGGGAGCTGCCTGTGGTAAGCGCCTCCCAGCCAGAGCCTGCACCTTACATCCCTTCCCACACCCCAACCCCCTGCCCCAGGTCAGAACCCCTTCCTGCACCCAAACTCCCTCCCAGACCATGCGCCCCCTCATGCACCCCAATCCCCTGCCCCAGCCTGGAGGCCCCTTCTGCACCAAATTCCTCCCAGAGCCCACACCCCTCACCCTCTCCTGCACCCCAACACTGTGCACCAGCCCAGAGCTCCCTCCTGCTCCCAAACTCCCTCCTAGATCCTGCACCCCACACCATTAATATAGTATAAATGTGCTTCCCATGACTGCTAGGGGGATTATTCCTTCATCCACTTACTTCCCTCGTCCTTTTCGCATGAACAGAGAGCATTAATACCCGAAGTCCAAAGGTGCAAACAATTCGATGTTTATTGGGGTGAACTTCCAGCAAGCATGATTCCAGTTTCCTTCCTTATTGTCCCCCTTCCCAGCTCTGACACCACAGAGCCTTACCTATGTCACTGTTCCCATTCCACCCCCCCTTAGCAAAACATGATTCCAATTCCCCATCCCCATTCCCTGTTCCCATTCCCCCCCCCACACCCACACACTTCCTGATTGACTGCAGACTATATAGTAAAACTTGAGTTCTGCTTAGCTATACCTTAACCAATCATTTTACTGAAATTTAACTAACCAATCCTACCATATTATTTAACCAGTTATATCCCACCACCTTAATTAGTTTACACCCAGCAAAATTAATTATAAAGCAGACAGAAACAATCACAGAACCAGACAGAGACTATGCAAATAAACAATAGCAAAGTGGGAACTATAATGACAAAACAATACAGAAGTGAGGATCCACATCCCAGCTATTGATAAGTGAGTTCTTGCCAGACAGGATGCTATCAAACTAAGTTTCCTTTTACATCTTCTAGGCACTTCCCTTTCTCTGGAGGCGATAGGCATTATCAGGACAGGATTGTATTCCTAACAGCCCAATAGCACCTTCTTTCAATGTGACTAGTTTGGAATGTGAGGATGTGACCGGTTGCTTCCCAGCTTATGGCTGCCTCTGCTGCTTAGCCAAAGGCCTCAGCCTAAGAACAGGGCCTCAGACTGTCACAGTAAGAGAAGGCTCTTACACTGGCAGACAGTGATTTTGATTCTTTCTTTTATACCTCTATAATTAGCTAAGTGATAAGAATACACCTAAATTCTTAGAGTAGAGGCCTTTACAGACAGGACTGAATATCTATATCCTAACTATGACAACTTACCAAAATTCGTGGAGTGGCCCCCCTGCAAAAAGTATTGCCCACCCATGCACTGAACTAAAGCTTATAAGGGGGACCCCACAACCCCCTCCTCCTCTGGCTGCTTTGTGTAGGTTTTGGCATGATCTGAGCACACCTACTGATCAGGCTCTTAAGGCAGGATAGGCAGGGGAACACCTAATTTGTGAATCCCATAGAGGCTTACGCGTGAGTTAGGTACCCAAGGTGTTGGGCAGTGTCAGGACTGAGGCAGCTGTATATATGCCCAGCTGACAAAAATTAAGCACCTAGGGACTTTAGGCACCTACAGGGTTAGGTGGCCACTGGGCCGGGGTTTCGTGAATACCAGTGGTGCGTAAATATTGGATTTAGTCACCTAATATGGCAGTTAGGCGCTTAGATCCTTCCAGTGAATCTCACCCTGGGCTTCTTTTCCTATCAGATAATGTCTATGACTATGCTGTTCCAATGTAAGGTAGAGTAGAATCCAGAGCAGCAGCCACATCCCTGCAGATTAACTCTTCTTGCAGTTGGATTGTTCTTTCTTACATTTTCATATACGTTATATTTTATTAGAGGTGAGGATGTCCCAACATCTGGTCCAAAGTATATAGCAGTTACATTTCCTTGCATTTACTGAAGGGAAAGAAGGCACTTCCACTGACCTTGCTGTAGGAAGTGAGATCTTCGGTCCCTGATTAAGATAATTAATGCGCATATAGTACCAATTCTTTCCCCCAAAACACTTCCTCCTCTGTCGCAGGCTAATATAATCATGTACTATTTGGTCAGTGGGTTGTAACAGTGTAATTGGTGAGTGGAGGCATTTTTTATGTAACATTTCTTAAATATTGGTAGCTAATCTCTCTCTCTCTCTCTCTCTCTCTTTTAAAATCAGACACACAACAACAGCTGAAGAAAACAATTTGTATTGTTTTTAACCCCATCTCCCAGTGTATTTTCTCTTTCTGGGCAAATGGTCTCCATAGCAAGTCTCAGCCCTGAAATTTTCTCAAGACACAATAAGAATTGCTAATGAAAATCCAAATAGGAAGCTTGTAAACTACCATGTGCCATCCATAAAGGGATGCACACCAACTATAGGCTGTAATCCATTTGTAGGTTTCCTCTACCCTATTCAGCACACAAGTATCTCTATGTTAACATACTCATTAGATCCATTCCTGAAATCCAAACTATGGAGTCTTAAAATGCTAGATGACTTGTGTTTTAACTCTTCAAGTAGCTTTCATATCCAATATGGCTCTTTCCCCCTAATACTATACAACATAATAGTCTTATTTTAAATGGGAGTTGCTTGAATAATTCTCTGTACATCAAACTGCAAATATAATATACTGTTCAGGTGTTTAAGAGGCACTTTCTTTCTTACATGAGTTTTGCATCAGTGTTACCCCACTTTAGATTGCCTGAATGTCATCATAAATGGAAGGTAATTTCTTCATGTTCTCTCCTAGTCTGTCCTAATACTTCAAGCTGTACAGTAGCTTTCTAATTCTAATTAACCAGGCTTTTGGAACTGACATCTTTCTCGAGATTTTCTTCTGCTTGATCACACCAGCACTTCCCCCTGTAAACAAAGCACACAGTGGGTGATGATTATGATAGGTGATTAAAATAAGTAAACAGATTGGAGGACATTAAAGTTTTATGCTTCCCTACCATCTGCTTCCTCTTCGCACTGTACAGACTACTGTACATATTGTACACAATTGATTTTGTTTCCACTTCAGTAGCAACAGACACTGTGGCACGCCATCAGTGGTTAGAATAATTCACACAAACTACTGCTATGCCTGCTTTAGGTAGAGCCCTGGTTGATATTCTCTTTGTTTCTCATATGATTTTGGCATTAATTTCATGATGATTCATCTGAATAATGGTATTGAAAGAAAAATATGAGGAAAGTAGTAGATACTTTGTTTCAACACTGAGAAAACAGTTGCTAAACGTTCAACTAATGGGGCTGATCAGTATAAATTATGACTTTCTCCATTGATTATAATGGAGTTACAATGGTGTAAAGCTGGTGGAAGTGAGAGGAGAATCAGGTCCAATAAATAGTGGTCATTTCCCCCTCTCTCTTCTTTGATTTTCACATAACTTCAGGCTCTATTTTATTATTTCAACATGCTCATGTCTTCTTAATACATATCTTTGATGCATCTAGAGGAATGTACATTGTACAACAATACATAGGGCTAGATTGTGATACTTTTATGTTGTCTGGTAACTTACTCCTCAGGTAATTGTATTGAAATTAGTGGGACTCCTCAATATGTAATATACGGTCAACATGAGTAAGGCAATTGCAATGAGGCCTATTATAAATTATTGTGTTTTTCTCAATAGTAACGGTATGTTTATTTATTTATTTCCTTTCACAACATAATAGCAAAAAAAGAAAGAAAGAAAAGAAAAGATAGAGGAAGAGAACTCTGACGCGAACATGGAGTGCCTAAATTTCCTTCAGAGAGCTTTGTGTCTCATCCTAGGAAAAGAAGAACACAGAGATGCATCCTCCCTGACTCATCCCATTAGAAGGCATTACTCAATACATTTTCATAAAATTATGCACTGTAGCATCTTTCATTCAAACAGTTTATGAATATTAATCAGTTGAGTCTTATGAAATTTTTTGTAGGGTAGAATATTATTATGACCAATTTACAGAGAAACTGAACTGCAGGGATAATAGAGTCATAGAAATATAGGGCTGGAAGGTACATTGAGAAGTCCTCAAGTCCAGCCCTGCGTGCTGACACAAGACCAAGTAAACCTAGACCATCCCTGACAGGTGTTTGTCCAACCTCTTCTTAAAAACCACCAACATTGGGGATTCCACAACATCCTTTGGTAACTTATTCTAGTATTTAGCTAACTTTACAGTTAGAATTTTTTCCTAATATCTAACCTAAAAGCCCATTACTACTTGGCCTACCTGAATGGACAAGGAGAACAATTTAACGTACATAAAGACTATTATTAGGTCCCCACTCAGTATTCTTTTCTCAAGACAAAACATGCCCAGTAGTTTAAGCTGTTCTCGTTGGTCAGGTTTTCTAAACTTTTTATTATTTTTGTTGCTCTCTTCTGAACTCTCTCCAATTTATCCTCATCTTAAGTGACTTACCCATGGCCACAAAGCACGTCAGTGTCAGATTCAGGAATACAGATGTAATACTGATGCTTGAGGCTGGGATATAAGCAGCAGGAACTGAACTTGGGACCCTCTGGATCTTAATGCATGAGCCTCTACTATCTAAGCTAAAAGGACTACTTCTTTTACCTGAGGCTGTAAAACGCTCAGCAACAGCTAGTTAGCCTAGTCACCACTAAATAGGGGACAGAGCACCACACCGAGCAGGCATGGCTTACCCAGGGTAGGAGCCTGATCCACTGGATAACTGCACTGACTTCATTGGAAAGACACCATTAATTCTAAAAAGGAAGAATGGTTATGTGGTTATTGCACTTGACTAGAACTCAGAAGATGTGGGTTCTAGTTCTCACTCTTTCACAGTCTCTGTGTGACCTTGAACAAATTACTGCATCTCTAAAATCATAGAATCGTAGAAGATTAGGGTTGGAAGAGACCTCAGGATGTCATCTAGTCCAATTCCCTGCTCAAAGCAGGACCAACACCAATTAAATCATCCCAGCCAGGGCTTTATCAAGCTGGGCCTTAAAAACCTCTAAGGATGGAGATTCCACCACCTCCCTAGGTAACCCGTTCCAGTGCTTCACCACCCTCCTAGTGAAATAGTGTTTCCTAATATCCAACCTAGATTTCCCCCACTGCAATTTGAGACCATTGCTCCTTTTCTGTCATCTGCTACCACTGAGAATAGCCGATCTCCATTCTCTTTGGAACCCCTCTTCATATAGTTGAAGGCTGCTATCAAATCCCCCCTCACTCTTCTCTTCTGCAGACTAAACAAGCCCAGTTCCCTCAGCCTCTCCTCGTAAATCATGTGCCCCAGTCCCTGATCATTTTGTTGCCCTCCGCTGGATTCTCTCCAATTTGTCCACATCCTTTCTGTAGTGGGGGCCCCAAAACTAGACGCAATACTCCAGATGTGGCCTCACCAGTGCCGAATAAAGGGGAATAATCACTTCCCTTGATCTGCTGGCAACCCTCCTACTAATGCAGCCCAATATGACATTAGCCTTCTTGGCAGCAATGGTACATTGCTGACTCATATCCAGCTTCTCATCCATTGTAATCCCCAGGTCCTTTTCTGCAGAAGTGCTGCTTAGCCATGTGTCTCCATTCTCTATCTGTAAGATGGGATAATATTTTCCTACCTTAGAGAGGTTGGGAGTATAAACCCATTAATGTTTGTGAGCTCCCTAAATATCATGGTGGCAGGCACCATAAAGAGAAATACAGCCTATAAACTGACTAGGGTGTGAATTCAGAGATCAGAATGATGCTGAAACACACAATCACTCTCCTAAGCACTGATCCTGTAATTGGATATTCCAGGACAGACCTTGCACCTGCATGGAACTCCATTGCGTTCAACCTGATGAGGACTCATTGTTGCATTTTAATCTCTTGGAAGGCAAAGTGTGAGTACTAGCTACATTAATAAACAAATGTTTTTATAAATTATGCTCTGAATTTTATCAAGCAGAATATTTGCAAATTCATGTTCTGAATTAGCTATGTCGTTTGAGAAATTAATCATGTTAATAATTTTAACAAGGACTTATTAAGTGTGCATTTATGAGGTCCTATTTTTAATCAATTTGTGAGGAAAATTAGCCCAATCATGGTTTTATTTTTTATGAGTCATCAGGCCATTTTCATGCATGAATTAAAACCAATAATTCCAAGATAGTTATTCTGTTGGTCATGCTCACTAGAGATAATTTCTACACTGACAACCTTTTCTTCAGCTTTAGATCATGAAACCACTTAAAAAGTAGGTCAGTAATGATGCAAAATGATGTGACATAGATCAGAATCAGCCATTTTTTAAATTTAATCCAGAATTTTGGTTGGGGAAGATTCATAGATTGAAACCAGATCTAAATTTCATGTATGGCCCTATGTGTATAGGGGACAGAACTCTCAAAACCACCCAATGCAAATCCTTGAACTTTAGATGTTTGGAATCTAGACAGTGGGTCATAATTTGATAGATCAGGTCCATCTCTACTTGTATAGGTCCAAATTCTGATATGCTTACTCCCGCTTGGTAGCAGGAACTCTGCAAGGAACATCATTCCTGCATATGGAGGAAGCTGCTATTCAGAGTAATTGTATCAGAATGTGTCCCATAATGATAGTTGGTTATGAGATTTGTTCCTACGGGGATAAATACCCAAAGGTTTGGATGTTTATCAAAGTTTTTCTGAACTATCTGAACTTCACCAGTCTGCAAATTTGGGGTAGGACCGTTTGTAAAAGTAGGTCTCTCATGAGATTTCTAGAACTTCCAGTTCTGTTCTGGCAAAAAATATAGCAAGAAATAGTCTTTCCTATGGTTTTCCTTCATTTCCTCTTCTGAGTCCAACCAAGATTTTCTTGAATCTCAAAACTAATTCAATTTGAGTTTTGGGTAAAGTTTAGCCAGGGATTTTGGGAGTGTGGGGGGAAGAAGGGGTAGGAGTCCTCTTATCCTTTCAAAACCAGTTGACTCATTCCTGTTGTAGGTGTCTTTCTTCCTCACTTAGTATATAACACATTTGCTTACAGAATTCACAGAAAATTGAAAAAACAACAACGGTATCTTCTTATCTGGGTAAAATGACAGGGAGGGAAATGATAAATCCACTGAAGTAGTGGATGTCATCAGCTATGTCGGAAAATCCCATCACGGTTTTCAATGAAACAGCAACAGAACACAGTAGTGAATATGCTGCAGTGGAGCCCCACCAGTCAAGTGGTTGATATCCCTTTTAAGAGCATCAAAGGGATTATCTCATGGGAAAGATGGACTGTACCAACAACCATAGTAAATATCCATGTGAGGTCTTGCTGTCAGTGAAAAAGGAAACTTGTTTAATTTTTGGTATAGTACAACTTACTGCAGTTTTACTGTTGCTTTCAGAGACTTCAGAGTTATTGTTCTGTGTTTCTAAACGATGGGAGTTTAAGCTTTTGCCAAGAAGTAAACAGTGAAATCTGCAACACATACAGTCAACTTGAGCTAGGAGAAGGGAAGAGTACCCCCAAGCTAGCCTGATTTTGATAAAGCATGTCACATTGAATGTGTTCAAGAGCCAATGGAGAGATTTAAAGTCAGGTGATTTTTGTTAAGATTATTAATTTAAAAAAAACTTAGCTCGAGGTCTTCCATTAATTTTTCACGTGAGTGACCTGGGTTTCATTCTCTTGTTGCATGGGCCACTTAAAGAAGCAATGTGTGGAATCAGCAAGCTAAGCCTCTGGAAGGCAAACAGTGACTCCACTGACTGGTCTAGCAGCAGCAGCAATTTGGTCTGCAGATTGTTCCATTCAGCCACAGGAAGGTCTCCATGCTGGGGAGAGGGAAAATAGTGGATATACTGGAAAAGACCTTGATGGAGCATGAGGATGGAGGCTGATGAACTACTAGAAGTGCCTTTTGACCAAAATGATTCCAAGTAAACTGTCTGGGGGAAAACAGAAGGTCCTGATTAGTGTTGTAAGTGTGGAATATGTCAAGAATTAGGTGTGTCCTATGGGATAATAGAGGAACTATCACTATTAGAGCACTTGGCAGGACGACAAAAGGATGGTATCGTTTCTGTGTTTGATTCAGGTGAGTTTAGAGAATGCATGCCACGTAAAGAGGCAAATTACCCTTACAGTGCAGTGGGTGAGATGAGGCAAGAAGGCTCCAGCCCTTGCATCACATAAGGGTCAGGCAGAATTTCAGCCCATGTACTCTGGGGAGTGCCCATTCGTATTTCACCTGGGAATGCATGGTGCCCCAGAATAAGTTAGGAGGAGATGGAGCTAGGGCTCCTTCCCCTATATGCACTAGTCGGTACAGCTAGCTAGCTGAACCCCAAATAGGGGGGTGGTAGCGGGCACATACTTGACAGCTCCAGGGAGTATTCTGTCACCTTGAACCAGAAAGCCTCCTGTTGTGCCCTAAGGACAGTGCAGTTCCATACTGCCCCCAAAGTAGGGCTATATCTACAGGACACAAACTCAAAGGGAATTCAGTGAGGAACTGATCCTGCACCTTCACTTATACCACACACTCCCAAAATGCAGGGCAGCATAAGGCAAGGTTGGCAGAATGAGACCCTAAGAGAACAGCAAGAAATTAACCACCTCAGAAAGCCAACCTTCAGCCTCCAAAGGCTGGTCATCATTGCTGCACTAAGCAGCTAATCTACAATTTTACTTGTTTATGAACATAAAATACTCAAAGCTATTAATTCATTGCTAGTCTGCAGCATTTTTTTTTTTTTAGTGCATAACATTCTATTTGTGTGCTTAGGGGTTTTTCCTGCAATATGGATCACACACACTGTATGCATTTTAGAATATAGGCAACTCAGTTCTGCATTTGTACTACTGACTGTGAGGAGAAAGAACCAGACACTTTATAACTTGGCTGGTACTGGAAGGTCAAGAGGGTTCAGAATTCAAAACGCTGGTGAGACTGATGTGGAATGTTTGTCTGAGTTTACCAGTGGAGCAATAGTGCTCTAACACAGACACAACAAATAGTAACTCAGAAATGATGGCATAGTGAGTAACTTGCTCCCAGCCACAAACAGCTTTGCTGTCTGCAGTGCAGATGATTAACTGTCCTATTTTTACTCAATCCTGTTTGCTAACTCACTAAGCCACAGACAGTTAACAGAAATTACCACCCTCCCCACCACCACCCCCCTCGCCCCTTCAAGCTATTGCCTGTGAGCTCATCATGCAGTGACAGTTTGATTCAGGAATGTACAAACTAATAAATATTGACACTGAGTTTGTGACCTATTTATTTAGACCTTGTAGATTTATTAAATCATTTGCAATGTGGGATTTAAGCTGACCATCAGTTACTAAAACAATAACAACAACATTACACTGTCAACAAACATAAGTACCCAGAGCAGGATGTGAAGCAAACTTTGTAACAGGCAAGGAGCAGGACGCAGAGAAACCTAATATATTTCACTTAGGTAGATTTATTGATATGTGAGTGATCTTCTACACATTAGAAAATTAGCAGAGCTATACCAGTTCTGGGAAATGTATACTATAATTTGAAAATCAACTCATGTGGCCAATTGCAGTTTCTAAAATTAGAGGACAACAGAGACAAACAACATTTTAGCAAACAGCAAAATTGGCTTTCAGCTAAATCTTTTCCTAATACTTTGACTGATTTAATTGTAGTACCCCCCATATCTATCTATCTATCTATCTATCTATCTATCTATCTATCTATCTATCTATCTATCTATCTATCTATCTATCCTTGTTCCTAAAGTTATTAGTATATAATTTCTAACATCCCCTCATACAGATTTCATTTGCTGAGCCTGAATCCTCGGAATGGGTGCCAGACCAATGCACAGTAGGATGAAGAAGGGAATCTGCACTTTCACCCTGTAGCCATCCTGGTTGCCTCCACTTATATATGGTGTGGGGATGACTAAAGGATATGTGCTACTTTCCTTCTGCCATTGGTTCTGGGTTAATGGATTCACACTGTTTATGGACCATTGACAATGCCTCACCAATACTTTAGCCAGCCAAAATCCTATTTGTCACACTCCTGGACAGATTTCTGCTCCAGAGCTTGCCTCCACAGCACGCAGGATGTAGAGTCCTCTCTTTAGGCTCTTCACTGTCTGGAGTCTGTGCAAAGCATTTTGACCCTTAGGCAGCCACGTACAGGCGGCACAGGATTGTATGATCTTCTGAATATTTAGCTTTTCATTAATTTGGAAGATTTTACAATAATATTTAGCATTTATATAGCATTTTCCATTTTCAACACATTGTACAGACATTAATTAATTAATCCTCACAACCTCCCTGGTATGTGGGTAAGTATTATCCTCCTTTATAGATAGGAACATTGAGGCAGAGAGAGTCAGTGATTTCCTCAAGGCTACACAGCAAATCAGTATGACAGAGCTGGGAATAAAACACATCCATCCTTTGCTCTAATGTTATGAAGACAGATCTATGTAACTTTGCAGGTACAGTATTTGATTTGCTCAGTTCACACATTTCTTCACTCTCTCTCTCCCCGTCGTTTTCCCAGTTACTATCAGCTTCTAATATAAAGGATTTTCTCCTGTCACATTCCTTCAGTTAAGAGATAGTGTGTGAATTCTATCTACCTTACAAATAAAAATAGCCACTAAAAGGTTTGAGCGTGACTGTACTGTCACTCCAGGAGAACTGATTGATTTTTTTTTTTTTTATTCATGGAAAATGTTGATGAAATGTTCAAAAAAAAATTGTTAAAATTTTCCATGGAAAAAATACACGTTAGTGAAAAATGTTCATCTGAAAGAAAAATATTTGTCAGAAAATTTTATTAAGAAGTACTTCAGCAATGGCCCATGGGAGTTGTTGTTCAAGTGCCTTGTACAGTGCCTTATGGGAGTTGTAGTTCGGGCATGTAGCTCATGCCCCCAGCTCGCCTCTAAAGGTTAAACTCCCTGGCAAGACTCCATCAGCCATGCACAATGGTTCCACCTCTTGCACCACCGTGAATCATGGGAGTTCTTTGCCATGACGTATTATGAGGGATTTAGTTTGCTTGAGGAACCTAGCTCACAGAGGAGAACAGGCCACAAGATACCGAAATTTAAACTCCATGAACTGCAGTGGTATTTCCAAATTGAATTTTGGGGGCTTTTGAGCTAAAACCCAAACAACTGAAAAGTTTTTGGGAATTTAGTTTATCAACTAACAGTCAAAAATACTTTTAATGGCAAAATTTCATATTGTTATCAAAATAATTTTATGTCAAAACCCAACCGTTTTAATGGAAAATTTTAAACAAACCTGGTCTCTTTTTTTTTTCTATTTTCTTTCTCACACCTCCACACCCCTCTAGCTTACAAAAAGGAATGCAGTTTGCCAAAGCATTAAAGTGCTCTGCAATTTGCTCTCTTGCACCATGTTCATTCTTTTGCCATTTCTATCATTACAACCTTGACAGCTGAATACTTTGAATTCTGACAGAGTTTTTTAAAGTATATTAGGAACAAAAGAAATCCTAGCAATAGTATAGGCCTATACTAGATGGAGATGATAACATTGTTAATGATGGAGAATAGGCTGAATAAATATCTAAATAAATCTTCAATAACTATTTCTATTCTGTATTTGGAAAGAAGCAGGATGATGATGTACTTGACTCACATGAGGATGATGAAGTACTTTCCATCCCATTAGTAACTCAGGCAGATGTTAAACAGCATCTGTTAGGGATAAACATTTCAAAATCTTAGCAGGCGCTGATAACTTATACCCATTAGTTCAAAAAAGAGCTGGCTGAGGAGATCTCTGGTCCACTGATGTTATTTTTTAATAAATTTTGGAATACCAGAAGATTTGAAGAGTGCTAATATAGTGCCAATATTTAAAAAGAGCAGCAGTATGACTTAGTAACTATAAGCCATTTAGAATAACATAAATCCTAGGCCAAAAAACAAAACAAAACAAAACAAAACAAAAATGGATACAGGATTCAACTAATAAAGAATTAAAGGACAGGAATATAAGCAAAGCCAATCTACATGGGTTTATGGAAAATAGGTCTTGTCAAACAAAACTGATTTCATGCTTTGATGAAATTATAAGTTTGGTTGATAAAGGTAACTGTGTGGATATAATATTAGACTTTTTTAAAGCATATGAATTACTACCACATGATATTCTGATTAAAAAATTGGCCCCATAATATATCAATTGAGCACAAATTAAATGGATTAAGAGCTGGCCAAGTGATTGGCCAAGAGCTTGACAATGATTTTCAAGTAGTTGTCACTTGAAAATCATTGTCAAATGGGAGTGTTTTTAGTGGGGTTCTGCAGGGATTGATAATAGTCCCACTGCTATTCAACATTTTCATGCATGGTAATGAAGTAAATAAAAATTATTGCTGATAAAATTTACAGGTGAGACATAGATTGGCAAAGTAGTAAATTCGAGCAGTTGACAAGAACATCTGAGGAACAGCGGGGGGAGGAATAAACATGGGGAAATAGTTTTACTTTGTGTAATGACCCATCCACTCCCCGTCTTTATTCAAGCTTAAATTAATTGTATCCAGTTTGCAAATTAATTCCAATTCAGCAGTCTCTCGTTGGAGTCTGTTTTTGAAGTCTTTTTGTTGAAGAATTGCCACTTTTAGGTCTGTAATCGAGTGACCAAAGAGATTGAAGTGTTCTCCAACTGGATTTTGAATGTTATAATTCTTGACGTCTGATTTGTGTCCATTTATTCTTTTACTTCCGGTTTGGCCAATGTACATGGCAGAGTGGCTTTGCTGGCACATGATGGCATATATCACATTGGTAGATATGCAGGTGAACGAGCCTCTGATAGTGTGGCTGATGTGATTAGGCCCTATGATGGTGTCCCCTGAATAGATATGTGGACACAGTTGGCAATGGGCTTTATTGCAAGGATAGGTTCCTGGGTTAGTGGTTCTGTAAAAACTTCAAAACCACTCTGAAACCACTTTTTTCAGTTGCTCTTCTTCAACCCTGCTGCTCCATCTCCCTCTTTTCTTGACTCTAACTCTCCTCTTCACCGTTCCACCTTCTTCTTATGTAATGAAGCAGTTCCAAGTTCCATTGGCAAGAAAGCCCTATGTACAACTTCCCTGTGCCTATGATCCTGTGAAAGACTGAATGGTCCCATGGGGGAGAGGAAAGAAACAAGCATCTGATTCCAATTAAGCAGTGTTCTCAGAGGCTGCTGGGAGTGGGAGGGATCCTGGTCTATATAAGCCAGGCCCATTTCATTCCAAGGGGAAGGAGTAGGATAAGGCAGCACTCTAGAAGCAGTACCTAGGGGAACAAAAAGAGCATCATAAAGGGGCAGGAGAAGAGACAAGCACCCGATATGGAAAAAATACTGAGTTTGGGGAGAGTGGGTAACAGGCTGGAACCTGCCTCCCCAGGAAACTGTGGACTTGACATCAAGGTAAGGGAACTATGGAGAAATGGGGCTAGAGACTTTTGGGTATTTACGATGATGATAAAATAAATTCTGATGCACTTTTTCTAACTATTACTACATGTTCTCAGGCTCTATTTTTTCTCCTCCCCCAACCCCTTCCCCCCCACACCCATGGTCAGGTCATCATGACCCATAAGGCAATTGCTTCGTGACAGATCCTTTAACCCTTTAAAGAGAGGGTTTTGTATATTCTATTTTAGTCTAAATGACACTCCACACCAAAGGGCACTTTATCCAATGCTCTTGGGTATTGGGCAATGAATGCTGATGTACACCTAAAACCACAAAGCCATAAAAGTTACAAAATATAAATCATCCAAAGCAGCAGCACTTCTCCCCTCCCCTCCTCGCAACTCATGCAAACAACAATAACATTTCATTCTTGATATTACTAATCTTCATGAAGAGAGGCTTAATCATTGATATTTCCATTTCTTTGAACTGGCTGCAGCATTATGAAGGTCAGGATTCACTAAAAAAACAACTAAACAAGTGTCCCTTCCATGCTTTCCCAAAACTGTCCCACTGCTGCATAAGTACTCTTTGGCCATCCCCCTTCCATGATCCTGTAGATTGGGCATGACAAATGAGCAGTCAAAAACCTTACAGATCTGTCAATCGTCCTACTTCCTCTTTTCTCTGGTTTGGAGTTATTTATATCTCTTTACTGAAATATTTGCAATGTCTGAACCCAGATGGAAAATATCTAAAGCTAATGAAAAAAATGTTTGTTTATATATTTGAGTACTGGCTAATGTCCAGATACTGATGCCATTACTCATACACAATGGGATTACTCCTGCAGTAAGTTACTACTCCACTTGAGGAAAAATCACAGAATATTCTATTCTTTCATATTCCTAAACCATGCCCATCACTCTGGCATCTGAAATAACATTAAAATGAAACAAATTTTATGCAATAAAGCTTAATTGTTCTAATATTAATTTCTTATGCAACCCTCCTTGACATACACCCATGCTCACCTTGCACTCTCACTCTTGTCCTATTCTTCTAATTCTAAAATGTATAAAAATAACAACTGAACTGAGTTTTAATGTTATTTATAGAGCCCTATTTAGAAACTACATAAGAACAATAATCCAATTTATCTGAAAGCCTGTCCTGATTCTGTGTTTGGAAAAAAGCACAGGGTTCACAACCTATACAGTGAATGTGTAGGCATTATGTTTTCAATATTGTAGTATAAATAATAAATAACATGCATCCAGCCTTCAGCATGAGTGTCGGGTTATTTAAGGATAGTACTCTGAGTTATTGATGCTGTTTGTAGTAAAACAGAGAAATGGATAGAATGCATTCCTCAGACCTCACCATGGTCACACGTAAGAAGGCATTAAGTCATCAATCCAATCAGTGTCTGTAGACGCCATATAGTCATATAATTGGGCTGCTGGAGCATTGTAGAGCCCCTGTAAAGATGTATCCGTGAACTAAATCTCAAAACACAAACAGAAAGTTGGTCACTAACCCATTGTTCTTTTCTTTAAGGAATCCCGCTATTTGTATATGGTTACTGTCACTAATTATTGCTATTCTGGTCAAGATGCTAAGTAAGCAGCAAAAATAGCACTGCTTTGTAATGGATGCATGCTGATGCTGATTCCACCTGTTTTTATCTTGACCAAACCTACTACATGTACCGTCACACTGCACACACTAAACTGCTGTATCCTGGCACTTGGGATTCTGCAGTGACTGACACACCAGAGAAACTGGACTTGGGTTTTGATAGTACAGTTACATTGTCATTCTCATCTTATATTATTGCTTCATTTTTCGTGGCCGCGTGCTGCATGACCAACAAGAACATGTATGGCTCTTTGAATGTGTATCCTGCTCCCTTAGCCACAGTCCGATCCCAGCAGCCTGCCTGGTCTGGCACATTTGATAAAACCCACAGATGCTAAAGTCAGCTTTTCAAAGATCCATTTCCTAGGGCATTTAAGTGACTCAGATCCTACCAGTCTCATATCTTATTATGTTTTTCCTATGCTGGTGCGGGTACCAGACTCTCAGGGTTTTAGGCTTACAGGCAGCTTCTTTTTAAGATGCTCTTTTTGTCTGACCAAAGTAATCAGGGAATCTTTTAGTTCTCAGCTCCACTGTTCAGCACCTCTTAATCTTATCAGTTTCAGTTCATGAAGGTATATAAAATAACAGGTTTTGACCATGCCCCTGAGACCTGTGAGTCCAGGAAAGCTTTCAATGCATATACAGGTTTCAGAGTAGCAGCCGTGTTAATCTGTATCCACAAAAAGAACAGGAGTACTTGTGGCACCTTAGAGACTAACACATTTATTAGAGCATAAGCTTTTGTGAACTACAGCTCACTTCATTGGATGCATAGAATGGAACATATAGTAATATATATATATATATGTATATATATATATAAAACTTCCACCTTATCTTAAGATGAGCTATTATCAGCAGGAGGAAAAAAAGCTTTGTAGTGATAATCAAGATGGCCCATTTAGACAGTTGACAAGAAGGTGTGAGGATACTTAACTTAAGGAAATAGATTCAATATGTGTAATGCATATACAAACTATTGTAATTTACATGTAAACACTTGGAATCACATTTCAATATAATCTTACTGGAGTCCCCAAATATTTTAACTCCAGTAATAGCTGAGTTACATTGGCTGTACTTAAAACCTTGCATAGTCTTCATAAGATTCATAGGTAGCATTAGTTATGTTTTACAGCATAGTATCCATTGTATTTCTAACACTTTCTATAAGAAATACCTGTAAAATTGTGAATACTAAGATTAAATAATTTTCAAATCTTATTTATGAATCTAAATTAATTTGCAAGTTTTTAAATACTCCTACTGTGTTCAGTAAATTCCCTCTCTTTTTAATGTGGTGTGTGGCATTTTGGGGGAAGGATCCAATGGCTGAGCAAAGACTCCTTCAATTATTCTAAAGAATAAGAAAAAACGGTAAAACAACACAGTGGAAAAAGAGGGAAAGGCTATTCAAAAGTCCACTAAAGTCAACCAAAAGGTTACCCTTTGACTTCAGTGGGCTTTGGCTCTGGTCTTAAAAGTGAACATCAGAGATAATGTAATTGCAATCTTCAGAGCACTCAAGCACTCACAGAAAATAGTTCACAGCTCATCTTTGCTTTCCTTTCCATTCTAAAAAAATGGTATTTCCAGAAAACTGCCCTGCCTTCATGCATTTTGCCAGTACTTTCCAATCATCATAGTCAACACTTACACTCCTCCTTGACTGGCAGGCAGCAGACACCTTCCCTGAAGAGTTTCAGAGTAGCAACCATGTTAGTCTGTATTCGCAAAAAGAAAAGGAGTACTTGTGGCACCTTAGAGACTAAAAGTGAGCTGTAGCTCACGAAAGCTTATGCTCAAATAAATTTGTTAGTCTCTAAAGTGCCACAAATACTCCTTTTCTTCTTCCCTGAAGAACGCACTTTGCCTTAAAGACCAGATATGCCTTACAACATGTACAACATCTCTGCTTTCAAATATTTTTGCTTCTCAGGTCGAAAAATTACAGCTCTGAGCTGTGTATGTTTTGGACAATGGTGTCTGTTTATTTAGATTGTAAGAAAGGGTGTCTCTCTTTGCTCAAGGCCCTTTCTCAGGATGGGATTAGATCTGAGCTCAGTATACATTTTTTGTTTGTTGCTTTCAATATGACTTGATCAGTAAAAAACAGAATTTAAATGCCACTGTTGGAATTTAATCCAAGCATTTCCAAGTCAGCATGCTTCCCTGAATAAACTATTCTCACAAAATAAAGAACCATTCGTAATATAAAGGTCAGTGTCAGATATATGGTATGCCAGAAAAACGGGAGCGAAAAACAAGCTTTAGAAAAAGAACCAATTGCTCCAGAATTGCTAATTATTTATTAAATTGACTATTTTATTTAATAAAGCACCCGCCATGTGAATCAGGATGCTGGGCAATTTTAATAACAAAGACGATCAACGCACAGTGCAATGTAGAAAAGTGCTTGGAAAGAAAGGAATTGTTGGTATGCAGATCAAATGAGAGGCCTTCAGGTCCCTCATGCCAGATGGGGGTTAGTTATGAAAAAATCCATTAACTGGGGAAGGGAACAGAATAGAAGGAAAAGAAGGGATATGCTTTAAGCAGAAGGATGGACCAGGTTGAACTGATCCTTAAAGCTGATTCTAAATGTACATAGTGCAGGAACACAAGAAACATTTCAATGACTCCAGTTATCTAAAAACTAATTTCTACCAAGACCCTACAAGAGTAAAGTTGAATCTAATATTAAGAATGCTTCCATACTCTTTTGTGCATGTAGGCCCAATCCTACAAGCCTTTACTCAAATGCATTAGCCCAGTGATGAGCTGCCAAAATCTTAACAACAGGTTCCCTTCTCACCCCACAAGGGGGTTGTTGCCCACCCCTGCCCCCTGGGACTCCTGCCCCATCCAACTCCCCATGTTCCTTGACGCCCCCCCCCAGACCCCTGCCCCATCCACCCCCCTCCCCTGTCCCCTGACTGCCCCCAGAACCAGGCAGGAGGGTCTCATGGGCCACCGTAGTGGGTGCCCACTCCACCCCTAAGAGCCAGAGGCACCTGCTACGGGGCGAGGTGGGGAGTCCCGGCGGTGCTTACCTGGGGCAGCTCCCAGGAAGCATCCGGCAGGTCCCTCTGGCTCCTAGGGACGGGGTAGCCTAGCTGGGGGGGAGCAGGCAGAGCGGCCGCCCCCCCCCCCCCACTGATCACATCAAAAGTGGCGCCTTAGGCGCCGACTCCCTGGGTGCTCCAGGGCTGGAGCACCCACGGGGAAAATTTGGTGGGTGCAGAGCACCCACCGGCAGCTCCCCGCCCCGCGCCCGGTCCCAGCTCACCTCACCTCCGCTCCGCCTCCTCCCCTGAATGCACCACCCCGCTCTGCTTCTCCGCGCCCCCCACCCCCACCCCAGCTTCCCGCGTATCAGCTATTCGGCGGGAAGCTGGGGAGGACTGAGAAGCAGGCCGCGGCTTCCTGCTCAAGCCCAAGGGTGGCGGAGGTGAGCTGGGGCGGGGAGCGGTTCCCCTGCGTGCTCCCTTCCCCCGGGTTACCTGCTGCGGCGCAGGCGGCCCTCCTCGCGCCCACCCCCCGCCTGAGCTCACCTCCGCTCTGCCTCCCTGGGCCCGAGCAGGAAACCGCCACTTGCTTCTCAGCTTGCCCCAGCTTCCCGCGCAAACAGCTAATTCGCGGGAAGCCGGGGGTGGGGCGGAGAAGCAGAGCGGGGCGGAGCGTTCAGGGGAGGAGGTGGAGGCAGAGGTGAGGTGAACTGGGGCCGGGGGTGGGGCAGGGAGCTGCTGATGGGTGCTCTGCACCCACCAAATTTTCCCCTTGGGTGCTCCAGGGCTGGCGCACCCGTGGAGTCGGCGCCTAAGGCACCACTTTTGGCCGGTTAAATTTAGAAGCCCTATTAGAACCGGTTGTCCGTCCCAAAACAACCAGTTCTAAAAGGGCTTCTAAATTTAACAACCGGTTCTAGCGAACTGGTGTGAACCGGCTCAAGTTCACCACTGCATTAGCCCACTGATATAAATGTAATGAACAATAATGGAATCAGAACACCTGTAACCTTCTCATTTGTGTGTTGATTCAGCAGGAAAAAGATAAACTTTTTTCCAGGCACATTTGAAAATCCAATTTTTGAAAATGCAGGCCTTAATATTTTATCAACTTACTTTCATTACCACCTTTTGCCATTTAGTATAGACAGACATCTCCTATATTCAATTATTTTCATTGTGAATATTGAATGATCTTTGTTCTCTGATGTGGCACTTTGTTTTTTATTCTTCTATCATGCAATCTACAGATGGAAAAACTCCTAGTCCAGCTCCTTGATTGTTTCTGAGATTGTAAGGCCAGAAAGGACCATTGTGAGCATCTAGTTTCACCTCCTGTAGTGCAGGATTCTTCCTTGTTGCGCATTGACTAGGGCATTCACCATAGTAAAGAATATTAGACATAATATTCATGGGTTGTAAGAAACATTTTAAATATATGAGACACTTAACTGTGATACTGATAGTTTAAAATTAAATCAAGAGAGTCTGAAAAAGTGATGTAAACCTCTAATGGAAATCTGTAAAGTAATCAGACTCCAAGTATGCAACTCTAGTGAAAAAGTCTAAATAATAAGTTTTTTCTTTATAAACCCCATCTTTATTCTATTTTGTATTTTGTTTTGTTGTGCTTCACTGAATATGTGAGCACTGTAGCCAATGAATTTACAAACACTGTTCCTAACTGAACTTTCAGTATGCATAATTCATAAGAACCAAGGCGCACAATTCATAGGAACTAAGGCAAATACACTGGGTTTTGAAACTACCTTCTCCCCAGATGCCCTCCACTGGCCTGAAAATCCTACGCTCAGAGAAGAGCCTCCCCTATGGAAGCTTCCTCTGTAGGTGGCTTAATTAAACTTCAACTCAGCATCCTGGCTGTTGGGCTCAGACTGCCTGCTTGGCTTTCCCCAGAAGCGGAGGTAATTCCTGAATGTTAAAACAGAGCGTTTCAAGCAGGTCATAAAAATGTAACTTGTCAGCTCCTCTAAAGCTCCAGCTGCTGTGCACAGCTTTCTGCCCACCCTGAAGACAGACAATTGTATTTCAGCTATTGTGTTAGCAATGATATATTACTAGCCCAGCCTTGAGAACACTAGACCCAATGTTAGCTTTTTACAACTGACTAAAGACTATTTCCCATTTAAACTTTTTTTAAAAAAATGGCATAAAAGTATTGTGTTCAAATGGATTTTTACTATGTCTCAGTTTTTAGATTGCCTTATAAAGTATTTAAAAAAACCTATTACTTTACTTAGCTAGATTTATATAACGAATTTCTGGTAAATATAGACTATGAATGAAATCCTGATCCTCGCTGAATCCATGGGAGTTTTGCCATTGCTTTCAGTGTGGCCAGGATTTCACTCTGTGAATGAATAAATTTGTGCTACAAACTGTTACTTTTAGCATTGAAATTAGATAACACATTTATTAACCATTCATAAACCAGGCCACATCATGCCCCTGGCTCTGTACGTGCAGAGGGCATTGATGTAGTAGATCTACTGGGACTCTGCTGTAGAGACAAGTTTCAGACTATTGGGAGACACTACAGGTGGGACATACAAGAACAAGTTGTCATATGCACTACATGCTTTCATTGGTTGTCTCTGCTAATGGGACTACTACTTTGTTGATCAAATGCTGGAGTGTTTAGAAAAAAATATGTAATATGTACGTTATAGGCCAAATTTGCAGAAGGGTATCTCCCAGCTTCCACTCAAGTACTGTACACCAGGCAACAAGGAGAAACTTGCACCATGGCTGGCCATGGCCTATCTGTTCTCTGCACAAAAAGTTGACTGCATTTTCCAGTGTCATGTGTACTAAATGTCCTGGATTTTAAATACAATACAAATTTAAAAAATACTACTGAGACCTCTTAAAACTTCAGACTTCAAATTTCAAAGTAACACCCCCTCCAATATTTTATTCCTACAGATGGCCTAAAAAGATTGTTAAGGTATAACAAGATATTACCGGGAGAAGTTACCTACCGATGTTCAAATCAGGGAATATTGCTGTCATGCTAATTGTTTAACCAGCTATATACATTTTTCCAGCTGCATTTTTGTGATATTAAATGAGGCTGAACAGAACAAATATTCATTCTTCCTAACACAGTAATTTAGAAAGAGGAAAATATTGTTTTTGACAGCTAGACTAGGAGTGAATTCACATAGAAGCATTTTTATTTATGAAATTCCCTCAGAATAAAACACATTCAAAATATTGTTTAAACACAATGCACAAAATGGGATTGTCATAAATATAAAGGGAAGGGTAAACACCTTTAAAATCCCTCCTGGCCAGAGGAAAAATCCTTTCACCTGTAAAGGGTTAAGAAGCTAGGATAACCTTGCTGGCACCTGACCAAAATGACCAAAGAGGAGACAAGGTACTTTCAAAAGCTGGAGGGGGCGAGAAACAAAGGCTCTCTCTGTCTGTGTGATGCTTTTGCCGGGGACAGAACAGGAATGGAGTCTTAGAACTTAGTAGGTAATCTAGCTAGATATGCGTTAGATTCTGTTTGTTTAAATGGCTGAGAAAATAAGCTATGCTGAATGGAATGGATATTCCTGTTTTTGTGTCTTTTTGTAACTTAAGGTTTTGCCTAGAGGGATTCTCTATGTTTTGAATCTGATTACCCTGTAAGGTATTTACCATCCTTATTTTACAGAGGTGGTTCTTTTACGTTTTCTTCTATTAAAATTCTTCTTTTAAGAAACTGAATGCTTTTTCATTGTTCTTAAGATCCAAGGGTTTGGGTCTGTGTTCACCTATGCAAATTGGTAAGGTTTTTTATCAAGCCTTCCCCAGGAAAGGGAGTGTAGGGTTTGGGAGGATTGTGGGGGGAAAGACGTTTCCAAGCGGGCTCTTTCCTAATAAAATAATACCGGTTAGACGTTTGGTGGTGGCAGCGAAAGTCCAAGGGCAAAGGTAAAATAGTTTGTACCTTGGGGAAGTTTTAACCTAAGCTAGTAAAAGTAAGCTAAGGAGGTTTTCATGCAGGTTGCCACGTCTGTACCCTAGAGTTCAGAGTGGGGAAGGAACCTTGACAGGGATATAGGGGACATCTTCCGTATGTTAATATCCATATGGGAGTACTTCCATTTACTTCAGTGGGCTTTGGCTTAGGCCCTATGGAAACCATTAATGAGCATTAGAAGGATGGATCTCCGTCCATCTGAGTATCAGGGTAATGGCAACACATCTGCATACTTTTTCTTCTACCGCGCTATTCCAAGAAGCTTCTCTACTGGACCACTACACCTGAGAGGCTCCACATGATGGGGGTAGAGACAGGAGGAAAAGCAGCAAAGAACTGGCTCCTTTCCACAGCCCTCGGTCTTGCAGATCCAACTGACTTGTGTATGGAAATCTGGTAAGGGAGGAAATGATAAGAGTTTGGAAATCTCTATGACTGCTAGTGATTACCCATACAGGCACTCAGCCAATGTTACTTGTTTCAGCTAGAGTTTAATAATGTGCAGTCGCTGGAGCCCTTCTTTTTACAAAATTGTTATTGATCATGCTCTTTTAAGCCTAAATTTTCAAAAGTGACCAGTGATTTTGGATGCCCAACTTGAGATACCTTAAAGGAGACTGATTTTCAGAAAGCGCAGAACATGATCCTCTGAAAATCAGGCTCTACTCATCTCCTCTCCCAGCACAGTGAGCAATATTGTAAACTAAGCCATGCCCTTTGTTGGCCTAAACTGAACTGAAGTTTTAAGTGCTTTGTGATTGCCTGTTATCAAGTAGTTCACAAACCGCAAAATATATGCATTGATCTAGTTCTCACATGAGGGAGAATAAAACTCTTCAAAAATTGTTTTTTAATTTTGTCCTCTTTTTTTTCTTTATGGTACCCATCCAGTTTTATAGTGCCACTATATATACCACTAATCTCATTTTAAAGAAGAATATGTATATCCCAAAGGGGAAGTTTAAAGTTTTTATGTTCCTCCCAATGCAACAATTTTCATTACTATTTTTTTTAATGTAAACACGGTTACAGCCTGGTGAATATAGCAGAATAAATATACCTTGTATGGAAGGGCAATGTAGCCACCTGCTTCTCAAACAGGATCTTTGTTTTTGTTATAACAACTCATCCACCCCCTCAGCCTCAGGAAGAAAAAAAAGTATATCCAGTGTTTTTGGTGTTTTACTCAAGTGCAGCTGTTTCCTTTTAGAAATTTCAGGCTAGGTTTAGTTAACTAAAAGGGAGAGGGTGTTAAATAGGCCGCTTCCTGGACAGTAGACTAAATTAAAGGCTAGAACAACAGAGGCAGATATTAGTGTCTGAGACTGGTGCTTAGAAGCAGTAAAACAAGGAAGTCAGGGTTGACATTCCATTATAATAACATAAGGAAAATCAGACAAGGGACTGAGTGGCTGGTGCAGTCAAGACATGAGCCAATCCATGAGTTCTCTGTGAAATAAGACAATAAAAGATAAAAGCATACATATTTGTGGGCTTACATGTGCTATATATATATATATATCTGCCATGCTGGAATATAGCCTCACACAAAGTGAGACAGTCTAAACTTGTTAGCACATACTCAGCAGCAATTACAATAAATTACTGACTTCATTCAAAACAGATTTAGAATGTTAAATCACTGTTTCCTTCAAGTTGTCCAAAGATTGTGTCTGCCTAGTCAGAGGGCAAAAAGAAAATTAAAATTAATCTTGACTGTGACCAGTAGCAACTTTCAAGCCAGGTGTCTAAGAGCATTTCTTATTGGAGGTGCATATTTGCACCTTCTATATGAACACTGTGGTCATCTGGTCACATTTTCTTTCACTATTTAAAATATAAATAAAAATCTTGCACAGTCACAATATGGTCTCTGGTTTGCTTCTGAGGAAGTAAAACTATTCAAAGCTCTTTATTTAGTGCTTGTGGCAAAACCACAATAAGTCTTTAGGTAAGCTTCCTGGATGTATGTTTTTCTTGGATACTGTTTGCTTGGACATGTCATGAAATCCTGGGAAAAAAATATTTATTAATAAACACCTCAGGGTGAAGTTGTATGCATAGGCCCCAAATACTGTCCTGATAGGGGTAGAGTGAGTCAGGTTCAGGCCTGCACTTTTTTAGAACATAGGCTTGCCTAATATGATGGAAACCAAGCTGACTGCCTTGGTTATTTACTTTGGAACTGCAAGGTGGACTTGAAAAGTGTCCCAGAGGTGAAAAGATAGAGCAGGCCAAAGGGCTTTTATATGAAAAGAAAAAATTAAAGAAGCCACCGTGAAAGAGTAAAGCCTGAATATCCATTACTGTTACTTAAAATGTAATTTTATCTTTTTGGAGTGTATTATTGTACCTCCATATCCAAGAGGATGTTCTTGGAATACATTTGCAACTTAGCATACCAACTGGACAAATAACTGTTAATAAATAAATAGGTTTCCATTTCCCAAAATAAATACAGAATGTGAAACATTCTAGGCTGTATGTGATTAATATGTCTCTGTTATTACTGAATTCTTTACTACAACACAATTGTAACCTTAGATAGGGAAATGAGAGAAAATATACAGTTGTACAACATTAAATGCATGACCACCCCCATCCTGCTATAAATAGCATTAAGCATCTAGTAAATTAAGGCAAGAGTCAGCCAACCTATGCCCATTTTATTCTTTTGCGACTGTGGACAGAAAATCAGAGTTTTCTATCTGAGTACAATCATCACAAATAATTTTGCCAAAAGAATTAATGTTGACAAATACAATATATACCTTTATTTTGTGCCGATACTATTAATAGGATGTATGAAAATATGGCCATAACTTGAAAAGTGTAACACAAAAATAATACAGCTTTTTTGTATTATGCTAGAGCAAATGATAATGGAAGTGCATACATCATTAGTTGTTATTAATAGTCATATTGCAGTAGTGCCCAGAGGCACACACTTAATTGCTGTCCTGAATCAGGATCTGAAGTCCTATTGCGCTAAGTGCTGTGCAATCATATAGGGAGAATGGTCCCTGAGCCAAAGAGCTTACAGTCAGAGGAGATGAGCAGCATATGAAGGGTTCTTGAGAAAAAGACAATGAAATGTGCAGTTTGTAGCTACATAAATACATTTGTGTATGTACATTTAGTATTTTATTTTAATTAATTATATAAATAATTAAAGCCATTAACTTTCCTTAACTGCTCCCTCAGCCTAGCCATTAAATATTGGGCTATTTGTTGTAGGCATTGTGGCAGACATAGGTCTTGAGATGGCAGTGGAAGGAAGAGAAGGTGGTAGCCTTACAGATCAGTTGAGGAAAGACACTCCATAAATAGAGGAAGGAGGGAGGCAAGATGTTTGTGGATGAATAGGGCAATCAAAAGTCAAAACTGACACTGTTGGTGGAATAGAGGGAGCGAGGGCCTCACAGTTTTAATACTGCTTCAGTAAAGGTGTATGTTGACTAACTACTGCCTCTCTCCTCTTTCCATACTGCCACAATTATGATCAGCAGTGTCACTTCAGACGGAGCTCCCTCAGTTCATGAGAGGTTCTTGCAGGCAGCTCATCCTTTGTCAGGGGCCCTCAACTTTAAAATACACTCCCCCTGCCATGGTCTAAAGTAGCTTGTGTCTGCTGACCTTCTGGGCTCAGGCAAACACCTGTCAGTGATAGTCTAAGTATACTTATTCCTGCCACAGTGAGGTCTCTTCCAACCCTACATTACTATGATTCTATGATGTTCTTGGACAGGCATTCCAGGGGCGCTGAGGTGTATGAGATCTGAGAGATGAGGAATTTGATTGTGTTCTCTGTGGCAGGGGTTGGGTTTTGTAGTCTCTGGTGTGATTTTTCCTGTAGTTTTTAATGTACGGTGTTTTATTGCTTTGGGTTGTATTTTTAATATTTTTGTCAGGGTTTCTGGAGCCAGAAAATGGGTATTTTCTGTTCATTTTAGATATAAATAAATAAACATAACGTACAGCTTGTCTTCTTTACAACTTGCTGATATATCACTGCCCACCACAAGTATCTGGAGTCATCTCCACAGCCCAACCTATTGATCCTCATATAAAAGAGCTTTAAGGAGCCATATCAATTCAGGGATTTGGCATACAGGAGGAATAGATGTTTATTGCCTGGTGACTTTGTGCTCCATCCTTCCATTCCTGGCAACAGTGAAATAAATAAATAAATAAATGAATAAAACAACCCTTGGTCCGTAAGAGAAAATTAATTTTATTATTCTTTCCTACTTCCCCCATGCAGAGTAAGGAGGATTTGCTCATCTGATTGGCTAGTGGACAGAAACTCCTTAACCTGATGCTATTCAAAATGAATAATAATAATAATTACACAACCACTGGGTAGTGAGTAATGGTAATTTTGTAATGCCAGTCAGAGAAATTTCATCCAGACACCCCTGAAAGTGTTGCTATGGGTACTATGCTGTGGAGGGTTGTATCTGTGTTAAATATAATAATGTCTGGTGGAGAGAACTATAATAATAATATCTGATGGAGAGAATGCAGAAGGGCAGGGGGAAAAACCTGAAGTATAAGCTGTTTTGTTTGGAATTCCTTTTCTGAAGATGCTGGGTGTAATAAGCATTTAAGTAACTAGTTTTTTTATTTTACTGAAACCACTGAATTTTCCAGACACTGCCAGAATCTTTATATGCAGTGTTTTTTCCTTGCCATTCTTAGCCTTGCCTGGATTTATTATAGAGTATGTGGTGCTGTTCCTATGCAGTGTTTCTAAGTTGTGAAAGAGGAGAATATAATCAGGAGGGTATGTCACCCTTGGCATTGTTTTCACTCCTACATGGAAATTCAGTAGTGTGTGATTTTCAGCTGTAGTTCTTTATTCATACCTTCTCCATGGCAATCATCTAATGCGGGGGGTTTTTTTTTGGTAATGTTCTTATAGGTGAAATATTAGCTCCACTCTTTGTAACAGTGAACCTGTCAAATTCTCATAAGTAATTGTCTGAGAGATCCCCTTTCATCCACCTGTGATCACTTAGCAGATCAAAAAAGTCAGACACCATTTAAAGACCCGAGGATCCTAAATCAGTCTCAAGCTGCTGCTTTTAATGGTTTGTTTTGACGGAGAGGATGGGTCACATGGTTTGCAGTGTTATGTCTGGCTGCCTGTGAAACTAGGTCATTGAAACCTCTAGTAGAGGGAAAGCGGCTATCTTTAATTTCTCTCTCTCTCTCTCTTTCTCTCTCTCTCTGACGTGGCCTTTCTTGCAATTACAGTAACAGCCCAACTTACTACAAATTGGACCACAAGGAAAAAATACACAGGGCATGAAAGATCTTCACACACCAAAACATGTACACTGCTAAGGAAAAAATAAGCATTTCTAAGAGCTAAGGGTTTTACATATGTCACAACTGAAAGATGGGTGCAGAATAGATTACATTTGTCTTTAGTATTACACTTGCAATTTTTCTCATCTAACATTTGGGTTTGATTTAAAGCGAACTGAATTAATTGGAAAGACACCATATTTTCCTTTCTGGCAAAATATAAACAAACATTTTTTGTTTTTGTTTATTAATAGGGCATGAAAACTTGTGTGTGTGTCTGTAGATACATATATATATATATATATATATATATATGTGTGTATGTGTGTGTGTGTGTGTCTACACACACACCCCCTAGATGCCCTACTGAAGCAATATATTTGTGAGTAAATCAAGTATGTTGATGCCAGAAGTACTTTGTTCCCAGCAGCAGAGTATATAAAGAGAAGTGACAGCCAAAAAACACATTCATCTTTTTTCGGTGCTCCAAAGATTGAATGATCTAAGTTTTTTCAACGTGTTAAGAGTAAATAGCTCAGACAGAGTTTTATAAGATCTGCACTGTAAGAAGTTCTCCTTATTAAAGTGTCAGATCTTGATTCAAAGGCAATTCAAAGAGTTACTGGCACTACAAAGGCAATTGCTGTATGTCCATTAATTTCAAAAGGATAAAACTTGTTGTTCCAGGTAAGTTTTAAAGGTGGATTTCTTCATTTTTTGAAGACACTATGCTCTAACTCTAAATAGTTCAGCAATACGGACAACATTTCTCAGACAAGCACAAGAGGAAGTATTGTAGTACATTTATACCACAAGAATTATGTTGTTTTAAACTAAAGCTTCCATTGTAAATTTGTTTGAGACATTTCTAATGTTGGGCTGAATTTGACGTGAGCTGAACCATAATACTGTGATTTATTCATCCCCCCTCCACCTAATTCAGACTTGAGTCCTGGGTGGGAAAGCAATTTCAGGATCAGCCCGTTATTATCAAGGGCCAGATTCTGATTCCCTTATTCCACAAGCAGCATCACTGAATTTAATGAGATTACTCATAGTATAAGATGCTATAGAAGGTGAATAAGGGCTGTCATAATCTGCCCCTAAGTCATGAAGTTATACTAGGTATGCAAAAACAATTGATGTTCGAATGTTGATAGAAGGGGACATTCAGGAATTTCCTTTCTGTGAGACTGCTTCTGCTAAGGCATTACGCAACATGGGTAAGAGTGGCTCAATCCAGCCTGTCACAGGATCACCAACAGTCTTGTAGGGCAGTGAGAAGGGGCCCAGTCTTGCAGCCATCATTCATTACTGCTGGAAATAGGAATTTTGCCTAGTAAGGTTTGCCAGATTGGGCCTAAGAGGAGGAATTGGTGTGGAGTTGCTGTTGTGTCTGAATACTATGCACATCACCACAGTGAGAGGTATAACATCTCTATGTCACTCATCAACAGCTCACTGAAATCAATGGGAGTCAACTTCAATAAGCTTTGGATCAGGCCCATGTCCTGGACTGATAAATATGCCTTTGAATTTCCTCTTTAAATTTAATTTTGGTCATTCTTTGTCATTATACATTGCTACTTTTGAGAGTGAAAGTGAGAGAGAGAGCGAGAGAGAGAGAGATTTATATTGATAAAACTCCTCAGGAAAACTGAAGTAAGGTTATTTTTAAAATGAGAACAATTAGATGTTTGATTGGATTTATATATAAAAGAACTGTAGCTGCCATTCTTAGTGGAGCAGATGTAGTATTATATATTTTCCTTACGGTCTGATGATTTCCTATCATCAGGGAGATCTTTAAGACACTCTTCAGTAATGAGCCAAATTCAGGTGGCAGGGAAATTACAGCTTACTTTTCTCCAGAGGAGACAGTCTTTATTGTATTGTTTATCTTCCTAATTGTGTGTGCTCTTTCTATGCTTCGTATGTTGTTAATTGCTTTTCTGAGCTTCATGTTGTCAAATGACTGATTAAAACTGTAAATTTAGTCCCCTTTAGCTTCTGCTTAGAGAAACTACATGTATTTACAAGTGCAGGGCTAAATTCTCCCTCTCTGGTAGGTTTGTTTAAGGCTTAGCATGGATGTCAGTCAGAGATTTGTGCATAAAGGAAGATATAAATAACCCTCAAAGAGATTTTTTGTGCTACTTGGAGAGAGGAGGTTAGCCTAGACTTTGGCCAAATAGAATTGGATATCTGGAAAGACAAGAGTAACCTAACCTCTTAGGTAATTCTGACTAACTCCAGAACCCAGGAAACACAAAACTTTCAATGAACGGACACACAAAGAGTCCAGACATGCATAAAATAATTTAGTAACCCTTCTTCCCTGTTCATTAATACTCTTCCTATAATATTAATTTGTGTGGCTATCCCACACTGTAACAGAGTGTATTGCTAATAAGCCACAGGTTTAGACCATATGGACAAATGAAAATTTGCTATGAGGAGAGTAATGACAGTTCTGTATGAAAGATACATTCATCCTAAATTGCAACTGAGTATCCGTTATATATTTAAAGTATGTTTGAGGATTTCCCCCCTAAATTTTGGCAGTATTTAAGCATATGCGCATGAGACTGGGAAACAGGTATCTGCCCATTTAAGATTTTTGGGACCAGTTTTGTTCCCTTTACTCTCATGAATTGTCCCATAGACATGGGTCCTAGGTTTGGGTGTACAAACAAAATCAATGGACATGACTAACGGCAATTAGTATGTAACTCAGGCCTTTTGATTTATACCCAGACCTCTGCTCAGGAGGAGCATTGGGAGACATTCTGGCTCTAAAAAGGCAGAATATGTCCTGAGTCTTGCTGTTAAACAATAATAGAAAGCCAGTTTAAATGTATTATAAATGTTTTTGGATGTTTTCTACATTTTCAAATGTACTTATTTGAATTACAATGCAGAATACAAAGTGTAGAGTGCTCACTTTATATTACTATTTTTATTACAAATATTTGCACTGTAAAAAAACAATCTAGAAGTCAAAGTATGAAGGGGCATACAAATTTTTAGCATATATGGCACAGAAATACCTTGCAAAGCTGGCTACGACAGTGCCATGTGAACACTTGTTCTCACTTTTGGGTAACAGTATAAATAAGAAGTGGGTAGTATAATTTCCCGTAAATGTAAACTACCTTGTTTGTCTTAGTGATTGGCTGAACAAGAAGTTGGACTGAGTAGACTTGTAGACTCTAAAGTTTTACCATGCTTTGATTTTGAGTGCAGTTATGTAAAAAAAATAAATTCTACATTTGCAAATTGCACTTTCATGATAAAGAGATTGCGCTACTTTTTTACAGTGCAAGTATTTGTAATAAAAATAATATAAAAGGGGCACTGTACACTTTGTATTCTGTGTTGTAATTGAAATCAATATATTGAAAATGTAGAAAAACATCCATAGGCAGCTCCTCCTCTGGCTGATGGTACCATGGAGTGAGCAGCTGTGGTATTTCCCCCTCTGCTACTGGTGCTCGGAGTTGTGGTTTCTGCTCAGCTTCCACCGCCCTTTGAGTGCTCATGCAGCCAGTCAGAGCTGTCCGGGTGGCTGCAGGCCCAGCAGAGCCCTCAGGGAGTAGCCACCAGCACACAGCCCCAGACAGGTGGGTGGCCCACTGAGGTGAGTCAGGAGGAGGAGGTGGTGCTCCCTCCCTGGATCCCACTATGCAGTGCAGGCCAGAGCTCTCCGTCCCTTGCCCTCCCCAAAATAGAAGTCAAATATTCCTATGCCCAAAGGGTTCCCACCCCTGGCCTGGAGCCCCAAGTCACTCTCCCCCCTCCTGGGCCCTGGAGTTTTTCTAGATGTTGTGGGGGGGGCCTCAGAAAGAAAGTCTGAGACACCCTGATTTGGAGGACAATGAAGGGATTATTAAGGAGGGATGACTGGAAAAAACATATGACACTGTAGCTTTAACTCATGTTGAGTCTTCTTAAAAAATATATTACTAACTCCCACAGGAAAAGGGAACTTCGTTCCTGATCATAATACAAGGGCCACATCCTCATCTGTGGGAATTTGGCATAGTTCCATAGAAGTCAATGGCACAAATGAAGAAGTTAAAGGAGTGTGTCATGATTTGTCATAATGGTTCCCTTTTCTCCTTATTTGTTTTGGAGATGGGAGACATTGCCACTCACAAGAATCTGCTCCATTATCTTGCCCGGTTTCAATGTCACTCTGGCAGGCCTATAATGACATTGAAACCAGGCAAGATAATGGAGCAGCTGATATAGGACTCGATTAATAAAGAATTAAAGGAGGGTAATGTAATTAATGCAAATCAACATGGATTTATGGAAAACAGATCCTGTCCAACTAACTTGATATCTTTTTTTTTTTATGAGATTACAAGTTTGGTTCATAAACATAATAGTGTTGATGTTGTATACTTCAACTTCAGTAAGGCATTTGACTTGATACCACACAACATTTTGATTAAAAAACTCAAATAATATAAAATGAAAAAGGCACACATTAAATGGAATAAAAACTGGCTAACAGATAGTTTTCAAAATGTACTTGTAAATGTGAAATCGTCATCAAGTAGGTATGTTTCCAGTGCATCCCACAGGGATCAGTTCTTGGCCCTATGCTATTTAACATTTTTATCAATGATTTGGAAAACATCTTTAAATGATCACTGATAAGATTTGTAGATGACACAAAAATTGGGGAGTGGTAAATAATGAAGAGGACAAGTCACTGATACAGAGCAATCTGGACCGCTTTGTAAACTGGGTTCAGACAAACAATATGTCACTTAATATGGCTAAATGTAAATGTATACATCTGGGAACAAAGAATGTAGGCCTACAGTAGTGGTTCTCCAAGAGCTGTAATTCACCTCCCGAGAAGTGGTAGCTAGGTTGATGGAAGAATTCTTCCATCGACCTAGCACTCTCTGTGCTGGAGATTAGATTGGTTTAACTACTTCACACAGGGCATGGGATTTTTCAGACCCCTGAGTGATGTAGCTGGGTCAACCTAGCTTTTTAGTGTAGACCTGGCTATGCTTACAAGATGGAATACTTTATCCTGGGAAGCAGTGACTCTGAAAAAGACATGATAGATAATCAGTTGAACATGAGCTCCCAATGTGCGGCTGTAGCCAAAAGATCTAATGTGATCTTGGGATGCCTAAACAGGAATTTTGAGAAGGAGTTATTTTACCTCTATATTTGACACTGGTGTGACTGCTGCTGGAATGGTGTGTCCAGGTCAAGAAAGATGCATTTGTATGGGTTGCCATGAAAATGATTAAAGGGTTAGAAAACATGCCTTATAGTGAAAGATTCAAAGAGCTCAATCTATTTGGCTTAATAAAGACAAGGTTAAGGGGTGACTTGATTAGTCTCTATGTAACTGCATAGGGAACAAATACTTAATAATGGGCTCTTCAAGCTAGCAGCAAAAGGTATAACATGATCCAATGGCTGGAGTTGAAGCTAGACAATTCAGACAGGAAATAAGGTGTACATTTTTGACAGGGAGGGTAATTACCCACTGGAACAGCTAACCAAGGGTCATGGTTGATTCTCCATCACTGACCATTTAAAAATCAAGATTCGATTTTTTTTCTAAGAGACATGATCTAGGAATTATTTTGGGGAAGTTCTATGGCCTGTGTTATACAGGATGTCAGATTAGATGATCACAATGGTCCCTTCTTGCCTTAGAATTTATGAATAAAATACTGTAAGATCAAAGTCTAATTGTGTTTAATTAACAATTGTTACAAATGATAACATGAACTGAAATTTAAGTCCCACTTTATATGACCCCATCATTTTAGTATCTGACATAATACACATGTGAAGAAGGAGATTTTTTTCCCCCCATTGGATTCAAATGGGCTTTGTATCATACCCTAAACCAGAAAAAGGTAGATTAGGCCACAATTCTGCAAGCAGGCACCTGCTTAACTTGACTCATATGAATAGTCTCATTAACTTCAAATTTCAAAACCAACTTTCACTTGGAATGTCCCCATTTCATTGTGGAATTGGGTTTAATTACACTGGAAAAAATAAGAAACACGTTCATTTTAATTTGAATTTCAAGTGTGACTTCCTCCGTGTCTCAGTTCCTCTTCTGCCAAATACTACCCTGCCTCACACGGCAGTGCTCTGATTTGTGAGGTGCTCTGTTTTGTGGGGTCAGCTCTATTATTGTAATGGAAGAGGGTAGCACTGAAAACCAGCACCATCTAAATCTGAAAGGAGGAAGACACGTGAAGCTATTATGTAAATATTTCTACTGAAATTCATTCATACAGTTGTAAAGCAAACAACTGAGATCTGTGCCACTGAGCACAATCTGTAATGTAGAAAGAGAAACAGATTTCCTAGCATATATTTAAGCTCTTCATCTGAGGATAAAACATTCACAACAGGCTAGAACTCTACAGATTTTTTTCATTGGAGGCTGTTTGCTGATTTTTCCCCCTTGTCTTTCCTTAATCTATATTGTATGATCACTTCATACATTTTGTGAAGTGCTTGTAACATGCCAAAAGTAAACCTACTGTACTGTACCTTGGCTAAAAATCAGCTTTCTGAGCCAAGGATTTCTCTGTTCCGAGATGTACCAGAGTCATCAGAGCATCTCGTCCTTGACTGTCTTAAAAGTTTCAGAAATGATTTATGTCAGATTTGACTCTTTTCTGGAGGTGATTGGTCAAATGTTAGGGCTGTAGGTGTGTGATGTCAAAAGGAAAATGCTGGTGCTGGAGGGAATAATACCATAGTGTTTGCACTTCTGAAGCACTTCCGTGTGAGTATATTGGCTAACACTATACAGTAGACCTTGTCAGAAAATTGGATTTTTCATCAACATTTGCTGACCATCTCTATTGCAGATATCTAATTAGTGAAGCCTCATAACACCACTGTGTGGTAGGTTCTACTATGGTGATGGGGGGCCATATAAGAACCTAAATTGATTATCTCCACTTCACAGATGGAGAAATGAGAGATCAGGAGGTTAGGTTTGGCACACAGACAGTCTTTGATAGATCTGACAATAGAATTCAAATCACCTAACTCTCAGTGCAGGGCTTTATAAGTGGATCTTACTGATGATGGCCATGATTCGTCATTACTCTAGAAATTATTAAGGAGACCAAGCAGCTGATAAATTCATTTGGATCTTGAAAAGTACAAACTGTGAAAACAACATATTCAGACTGAGCTATCCAGACAGTTTGGGTGGCAAATAGACCTGAAAAGGTTTTAATCACGATTGGCAAGAGCACATGGAATACAGCTTTTACTCCATCTGTTTGAAATGGATTTACTCATAGTCTTCCTACAAGAGTAGAAATGCAACTAGTTTGCTAGACATTTTGAGTAAAGTTTTCAACAGCACATAATTCCTACTGAAAGTCAATATAATTTAAGCACTTTTGAAAATTTTCTCTTTTACTGTTTAATGATTTATTATATTTAAATGTTTAATTTTTCTGTTGAGCTGGTTTCTTTTATTCTGTCTTTAACTCTGTTTTATTCACTTGTTACCATTCTTCCATACCAATATCCATTTTGTTATCATGGTAGTGGCTCACTGGGGCATGGGCTGGCCTGAAAACACTCTGAAAAGTGTACGAGTTATTTTAGCAGATTGCTCAAACAGCTGTTCCAGTTTTGCAGCAGTTTCTTTTATATTAATCCAACTGAGACTTTGACAAAACTTTAGACAGTTTAAGAGCATTCTAGTCATAACTGCCTTGAAATTTATTTTCATCCCCAGATTTGGCAGTAACAGACTTTGAGTCAGGGAAAACATATTAATCAATGCTCCATCTGCACAAGATAAGCTGAAATATTTTGGTCTACATTTTCAGAAGTGACTGGTGGCTTTGAGTGCCCAACTTGAGATGTTTTGAAGGGCCCGGATTTTCTGAAAGTGATAAGCACACACTTTCTGAAAATCAGGCTCCTTTAAGATATCTCAAATTAGTCACTCAAAATCACTAGTAATTTTTTTAAATATTGGCTAATCTTTGTGGGTCTTTTTAAAAAGTAGTTGGTAGAGCCATTAGTTATTTCCATTAATACCCCTGGAAAAATATAACCTGAACACACTAATTTGCATGAGTTCATGTTTTCCATATGGTCATTTACCTGAAGTAAATGTAAAAGGTATCAGCCTAAGTTCAGAAAATATCATGCTACAACACATATGTCTTTAGTGAGTGTGATCTTAAACAATGGCTTTTGAGAAAGCATAAAATATTGTGTATTAAGACTTTTCTAATGCCGGTCACGCACTTTTTTTGGCCTTCATGCCCTATTTGCTTCATTAAATATCTGCTGGCTATATGTTTGACTGGAAGGTGTTCTTCAGAAATTTTAAGAGGAAAGGGGATATTAATTATGAGTACTCTAGGCACTACTATTGTTCTTGTTCACATTTGTACAAATGGTAATGCCACATAAACTCAATTCACCAAGTGCTTGCTGATACACACATGGGGCTTTTCTATCTGTTTCATAAGTGAAGACAGCTGTGAATAAAAATGGGTAAAGCATTAGTTATCCTGGCTGGAGAAAAGATTTGAGTTAAAATCCTTATATTCACAGTCTCCACTAAGTACAATAGCCATTAGCAAATACACAGACTTTTTCGCTCACATCATTTAGCCACCATCTTATTTACCTGTCTGTTGGCCTTGTCCACCTGCAAAGGCCAGGCAGCTCCACTGCCACATCCTCTGCTGAAGCAAGATTACACTTACCCTCAGGAAAAGGACCTGGCTCCAACCCAAATCTCTCTTTGTCATATTCTTTAACTCCTCTCCTTTATTAAGTCTCCCAATCATAGACCTAAGCTGAAGCTGAATGCATTCACATGACCCTTCTATTGCCAATGAACATAAGAGGGGCATCAGCTGACCACCCAGCTGCCCCTCCATTCATGTTAACTCAGAGGTCCAACACTGAGGTCCAGCTGTGAACTTTCAGGGGGAACTGGCAACCCTCCAGCTTTCAGGTCCGGCTCTGACATCCAGACCTCCCTACAAAGGAGACCCTACGGCACTGATTCAGGGACTGTCCGACATGCAGTAGAGCCTCCATTTGTCCTCAAAAATAAATGAAGTCTGACCATGGATGAGGAGGCAGGTGACTACCAGGTACAAAATATCCAAAGGCACCAGGTGTGAACTTGAAGATGGCCATACTTGTAGCACATACAAAATCTTCTTGGATACTCGAGCCCTCTTAGTCAACTCCCACAATCCTGCTAGTTTTTTAGCAGTGAGTAACTGTACCCACCTCTGTATCTAACTTAGTCTCCAGACAAGCCAGCCTAATGGAAGGGGACTCTTTATTTTTCTTTTGGGGAAACCTACCGGAGAACCTGAAATGAGCCCAATAGGCTTGTTTCCTATTTTGAATCCACCCCTGGTGCAAATAAAACTGTACCCAGGTAGCCCATACCATTGAAAATACAAACCTGGTCTGTGTACCGCTATTCTCTCTGACAGTGTACCGAACCTTTAGAGTATGTTTACACGGCAAGCAGCAACCCATGGCAGCATGTCTCAAAGTATGGGTCTACAGACTCAGGTTCACAGGGCTTGCCCTATGGTGCTAAAAATAGCTCTGTAGATGTTTGGACTCAGGCCCTCAAGCCCAGCTTCCTCCCTAGCCTTCACAGCCGGAGCTTGAATGTCTGCACAGCTATTTTTAGTACTGTAATGTTAACCCCGTAAGCCCAAGTCTGTAGACCTAGGCTCTGAGACTCGCTGAAGTGGGTTGCTGCTTGCTGTGCAGATGTACCCTTAGAGGCTGAGTATGATCAGCATCCCTTGCAAGTAGCTGGGAAGCACCTGGCTGGAAAGCACCTGGCTGCTAATTTGCAAGCTGTCACCATGTTTACAGCAGGATGAAGTAAGAATAAGAGAGAGAGAAGGAGAGAGCTCATTATTCTATGTCTGTTACATCATTCACAACTTCTTCATATGAAGTGAGTGGCTTAAGTGATGTTCTACAGGTACCTTTTTGGGCACTTACATCAAAAGAAAGTCTCGCAGAGCTACTATCCTGAACCTGCACCTTGTTTAAAACAAATAAATCTTACCTCTGGCTAAGTGGCCTAAACTCTCTGAGAACTCTGAAGTTTGGAATCAGTCTATCAAATCTACCTCTTTATCTGGTATATTAAGTCCTACTGAACACCCTTCCCACACTATGCTGTCCCTTGTCATGGCAATCCCACAGAAGTGCCCATAGCATCTTGAGCTCAACTGCAAATGAAGCTATTCTCATAGATTCATAGATTCATAGATATTTAGGTCAGAAGGGACCATTATGATCATCTAGTCTGACCTCCTGCACAACGCAGGCCACAGAATTTCACCCACCACTCCTGCAAAAAACCTCACACCTATATCTGTGCTATTGAAGTCCTCAAATCGTAGTTTAAAGACTTCAAGGAGCAGAGAATCCTCCAGCAACTGATCCGTGCCCCATGCTACAGAGGAAGGCGAAAAACCTCCAGGGCCTCTTCCAATCTGCCCTGGAGGAAAATTCCTTCCCGACCCCAAATATGGCGATCAGCTGCTACCAGTCCTGCACCTAGATGGGGGAACCTGCCAGACCTTTGCCCCATTCTAATGAAGTCATCTTCCCGGGGGCTGGGACAAGTGTATACTGTTTGGGTGCCATTTTTGTTTACCTCTGTGTTTCCATTTGCATAACATTTGCCCTCAATGAAGGCCTAGCATAGTTGCTTGCTAAGATAAGGTCTCCAGCTTGCTGTGCAATCAACCTGGGGTTGCTTCATTCCCATGCCCATTTCAGCCAGCAATCTAAGTTCCTCCAAATGATCTCATATCATAGCCCTACAAGTAGTTTTGGGCCTGACAGACTGATTTGCTATATTTTGGAAAAGGCAAATATTTGTTCAGCAATCTGCCTGCACATGACAGGTGGGTGGTACGCCTGCTTTCACAGGTCCAAGTTATTCCATTAGTCTCTCTGCCCTTATCTCTCCTTCTGCCCTGACTTCCATCATCAATTCCCTTTTCCATAACAAGATTGTTTCTGTATATTGCCCTTTAAATATTATCTCTATTTGCTTTGTTGGAGAAGTTGTGCCATGATTGGAGCAGCCAGTCTTATTTAAGCCTGCCTCATTGAAAAATTGGGACTGTTGGCTGTGATGGCACTTACCGCAGTATATGTCCCTTCCCACACAGGGGAGCCATCTCAATGGCCTCAACTGCTTGCCTCCTAGCAACTTTTCTTCTGAGTTTGTTGAATGGCACACCCCCAGGCAAGGGGAAGGGCATAAAAAGTCCTCTCCTTGGGACTATGGAAGCCAATAGGCTTATGTGGCATTCTTCTGTCCAACCAATCATCTTCCTCAAGGAGGAGCCCGCTCCTCAAGGCCACAACAAGGCAGAGGCTCTACAAGGAGAGGAGCGGGGTATAAACCTTAAAGAGGCCAAGGGTTTTCTTTTCCCTGCTGGCCTAGACAAAGCTTCCTCACTTCTGAGGTTGTGGGGGTGGGGCTTTTTCCCATTTCTGGCTTTTCTTTGGTACCTTAATCATTTCAGGCCATTGTGAGACCCACATTTCATATTATCTTATGTGATGGGACAAGGCCAGATGGCTATTGGAAAGTAGTGAGAAACAGGCATGCTAGCCCTAGGCTAAACAAATCCCTGCTACCATGGAAACCAAATGGCAGTTGCTCCAGGTTAATCAAGACACCTGGGGCCAATTAAGATCCTTCCAGAAAGCAATGGAGACAGCTAGGTTGATTGGGACACCTGAAGCCAAGCAGGGGCTGGCTGAATCTAATTAAAAGCCTCCCAGTTAGTCAGGTGTGTGTGTGTGTGTGTGTGTGTGTGTGCGTGTGTGTGTGTGTGTGTATCAGGAGCTGTAGGAGGAAGTCATGCTGCTGGAGAAGCGGAGGAGTACAAACCCTATCAGGCACAAGAAAGGAGGCCCTGAGGTAAGGATGACATAGATATCGAGGAAGTGGGGGCTGCTGTGGGAAAGTATCCCAGGGAATCATACTTGTCCTGTTTCCAAAAAGTCAGCTACCAAGAGCTGCTATTATCAGGGTCCCTGGGCTGGAGCCTGGAGTAGAGGGCGGGCCCGGGCTCTCCCCCCCCCCCCCCCCAACTCATCACTAAGACTGGGAGACAACAGAGACTGTGAGAGAGAGAATAGCTTCTCCTCACCTCCTTTGCTGGCTTATGATGAAAAATGGCTCAGTAGGCTGTGACCCTTGCCTCTAGAGAAAGAAGGGCTACATGGAGGGTCACAGTGAGCCTCTGAGGCTAGTGTAATCCACCAGGAAGCATGGGACCCACTGAGACAAGGATGGAGCTTTGTCACACTTACTTTGACCTCCTTTCCACTTGCCATTATAATAATTCTTTACTGATATTAGTTACATCCTTCTGCTTTATTCAATGGTTTAAGATTAGAAGAAAAAAATTTCTGTAGTCAGCTTTCCATAAGTATACATCTGTGACTATGGAGATCCCTGCCAATTGCAGGATACCGGTGAAACTCTGTTTAATCCTTTTGTCTGTCTTATCTATTTAGATCATAACCTCCCTGGTGCAGGGATGGTCTCTTCCTATGTGTCTGAACAACACCTAGCACAACTGCACCAGGATCTCAACTGGGCCCTACCTATAATGCTGCTGTAATGCACATTATTAATAATAATAATTGTGTAAATGACTAGCAGAAACCAAAAGCAGTTTGCATGTGCAGAAACATGTTTCCATCTTAAATTTCAAACTCAACTACCTCCATAGTACCATATCTCCCTGGCCCTGGCCTCCCTGATGAGCTCTCTGTTAGTTCCAGGATCCAAGTGTGGGCTGAGATTATAGGGAAAGGTAAATAACACACATTATCTCATTCTCTTGCCTTCCTCAGGAAGCAGTGGGGTATCTGCTGGAAAGGTAATACAAGTGGAACCTGTAGTATGATGAGTGGAACTGGAGAAAGAGGGTCAGGTTTTAGCAGGGAATGCTAGGTGGGTCCCAGGAATGCAAGATGGTGCTCAGACTGCAACGAAACACAGGGCACGTCCACAGTGGCAAAGTTACAGTGCCAGCAGTTACACCGCCACTCAGAAAGCGCTGAAGGGAAATCACTGTTGTGTCTTCACACTGTCAGTTGCCTGTGCAATAGCGTGTTCACACTTGCAGCACTTGCAGCTATATTCAGAACGGTGCACCCTGGGCAACTATCCCACAGAGCACCTCTTTCTTTTTTGCCGCTAAGACTTGTGGGAAGTCAAAGGGAGTTGCGGGACATCATGGGTCCTGTCCCAATGCCCCATGATGCATTGCTTTGCATCCCAGCAATCCCTGTGCTTCCGTTTGCATTTGGCACCATCTTTCAATGGTTTCTGTCCTGCACCCCTTGTGTATTCCTTCCTTTTTTGGGCTGCAGGAATGGATCCCGAACTACTGACCAGTATGCTAATCACTCTGAGCAACACACCACGAGTGGCAGTGGAGTTATTCCTTAAACTAAAAAGGCAAGAGGGGTGCGACATTGATCTCGCCATGTGTACTAGCTATGACTTGAGATTGCTTGTGGCATTCACGGAGGTGCTGACCACAGTGGTACGCCACTTCTGGGCTCGGGAAACAAGCACTGAGTGGTGAGATCACATTGTCATGCACATCTGGGATAATGAGCAGTGGCTGCAGAACTTTTGGATGAGGAAAGCCACATTCATGGGACTGTGTGATGAGCTCACCCCAGACCTACAGCACAAAGACACAAGAATGAGAGCTGCCCTGCTGTTGGGGAACCTCATGGCAATTGTACTGTAGAAGCTGGCTACTCCAGACCGCTACTGATCAGTGGCTAACCAGTTCGGAGTGGGAAAGTCAGCCGTTGGACTCATATTGATGGAAGTGTGCAGGGCCATTAATTGCATCCTGCTCCGAAAGACAGTGACTCTGGGCAACATGCATAACATTGTGGACGGCTTTGCACAAATGAGCTCCCTAACTATGGAGGGGTGATAGATGGCATGCACATTCCAATTCTGGCACCAGACCACCTAATACATTAGCACTAGTACCTAGTACCACCGAGTACATTAATTGCAAGGGGTATTTCTCAATGGTTGTCCAGGTGCTTGTGGATCACTGTGGGCATTTCACAGACATTAATGCAGGCTGGTCTGGAAAGGTGCATGATGCACGCATCTTTCGGAACACTGGCCTGTTCAAGAAGCTGCAAGTAGGGACTTTCTTCCTGGACCAGAACATCACCGTAGGGGAAGTCAAAATGCCCATTGTGATCCTGGGAGACCCCGCCTACCCCTTAATGCCATGGCTTATGAAGCCATACACAGGGTAACTTGATAGCAGAAGGGAGAGGTTCAACCACCAGATGAGCAAGTGCAGAATGACTGTTGAGTGTGCATTTGGCCATTTAAAAGCCCGCTGGCACTGCCTCTATGAGAAGCTGGACCTGGCCGATGACAATATTCCTATGCTTATAGCCATGTGCTGTACGCTCCATAATATTTGTGAAGGGAAGGGTTCTCTCAGGGCTGGACCGCAAAGGCTCAGCAGCAGGAGGCTGAGTTTGAAAAGCCAGAGACCAGGGCTATTAGAGGGGCACAGCGTGGGGCCATAAGGATCAGGGATGCCTTGAGGCGGCAATTTGAAGCTGAAAGCTACTAATATTTGTTGCAATGCTCAGGAGTGCACTACTTGTAATGCTAGGAGGTGATTGGTGCAGATGATGCAATAAGGGGGCTTAACATAATTGTATATTGCTTTACGGTGCTCTTTTTGCTTTCACTTAATAGAATAAAGATTGCTTTCAAATCAATACAATTATTTTATTAAAAGACAACAACCAGAGAAGAGAATCAAATGGAAAAATACATCATCAGGGAGGGGAATGGGGAAAGGGAAGATATCAAGAGGAGGAGGGGTCCCGGGATGGTTAAAGATTTGTGTATGTGCAGGGATCATATCCAACCTTCTCCTTTGGAGTACAGTGCAGCGGGTGCTGTACTTCAGCAGGGCCAAACTGCAGAGGGATGGGTGTTGAATGCATTGGGTAGTGGGAGTCCACACTGCTGGACTGTGAGGAGGGAGGAGTGGAATGTTGCAGGTAGAGAGTGGAGCCAGGAGGTTGATAAGAGTGTATTGGCTGGGGGGGGGGGGGGGCTCATGGGAAAGAGTTTTGCAACAGCGGCTGCAGGGGAGGACGGGCACGGAGCTGCTCAGTTTGAAGAGCTAGTATCACCTGGAGCATGTCCACTTGGTGCTCTGTAATGTTTAAGAGCTGTTCCGTGGCTTCTTACTGTTGTGCCACGTTCTCTTTTTGGTATCTCTTCTCGCTGTCCTGCCACTCCTTCAATTCCTGTTTCTCGGTGACGGAGTGCATCATAACCTCACACAGAAAATCCTCCTTAGTTCTTCTTGGCCGCCTTCTAATTCTGTGCAGCTATTCTGCTGCCGATAACAAAGGGGGAGGCTGGGATCCCAAGGTCATCTCTGTGAAGTTTAAATGCAACACAGACAACACTGATTCAGTGATTTAAAACACAGCCAGTACTCACACACCTGTCACTAACTGGCTGACTCTAGGCAAGCACACGTGAGCCACAAGACCCCCCAAAATGGTGAATAGCCACAGGGGCAGGGTAAATCACTCTTCCCGGACCCTGCTTACACTGGGCCGGTGGCTCTTGGGGAGAGCCAGCACTGTAATCATTCCTGTCCCCACACTTTCCACAGGATGTGATCATAATGGAAGATATCTCACTGCTGGGGTGAACAGGGAACCAAGGGAGGGTCTTCTCCAAGACTGTGGCTTCTGCGCTGGCCCTTATGCAGCTCGCCTGTGTGCAGCAATGGTTCCCTCCCCTCCCCCATGACAGCACAGTGGCACGGGAAAGTTACCATTAATGGGGCAAGAAACAAAGCAGCTCTGCCAAGGAATCTGCAGCAGCAGATTGCCCAGTATCTACATGAGAGTTTCCTCAAGATCTCTGTGAGTCCTCGAGATTCCTGTGAAGTGAGAGAGTCAATCAACAGCCTGTTCCACTGCTCAGACTAGGCATGCGGTGGGAGACAAGCCTGCTTTCTGCAACCCCCCTGGTCCCAACAACTCACTTCAGGAATTCCTCAAATCAGTTCCACTTACCATGGGCCTCCTCTCCTGTTTGTGCTTCTCCAAGATCCAACAGCTGTGACTGGCTACCCTCCTCTGGGGTAGAAAAGAGCTCCTGGTGGCTGCATGCATCTCTGGCCTTTGAGTCATCCTCTGCCTCTGGATTGCCCTCCTGCTCCACATCCTCGTCCAAGATTTCCCGCTCCTGGCTTGGCCCACTCTTGACTGGCACGTGAGCCAACGAAGTTTCCACAGGGGCCTTCGCAGTGGAGGTGGGGTTGCCACTGAGTATCGCATTCTGCTCTTTGTAGAACCAGCAGCTCATGGGCACAGCACCAGAGTGGTGTTTTGCCTCCCATGCCTTTGATAGGCATTCTGCAGCTCCTTCACTTTTACCCTACATTGCAATGTATCCCAGTCATAACCCCTTTCTATCATGCATCGTGAAATCTGTCCATAGATATAATAATGCTTACGGCTGGAGCACAGCTGGGACTGGACAGCCTCTTCTCCCCAAATGCCGATGAGGTCCAGCAGCTTGGCATTGCTCCAAGCAGGGGATTGCCTAGTGTGTGGAGCAGGCATGGTCACCTGAAAAATGCTCTGAGACCACTGCTTTACTGCACAGAAACTCATCAGTGTAGACAGGACCTTAGACCTTTCAACATGTACCAATGGTTTCTATGCATGCTCAGTACAGCCTTCCTACAAGTGTGCTTGCCTGCCAGTGACTTCTTGCTAACGAAAGAGAACCCTCCTTTCAGAGAGATTTGAAGGACAATGGCAGGTAGCATAGACCCTGACAGTGTGGCTTCATTGAAGCTATGCAGCTAGTAAGCTAGAGTGGGGTGAAAGGGAGACCTTGAGCTAGTGTGTAGGAAAAAGACTCCAGAGCCCACAGAATTCTGCAGTTCCTGGGGGACAATTGACATATTGCTATGTTAAAAACCAGTTATTTGGATAATTTTGTTGTCAGCAGGACAGATGAGTGTCACAGACTAGTTAATGTGCTGCCAGCTCTCACAAATCTCATGTTGTTTGATTTTTTTTTTGTAAGGTCCTATCTCCTGGGGCCTTGTGAATACAGGAGAATTCCACTTTTTTAAAAAAAATTTTTATGTAAGTTTCTAGTCTTCATGATCATGGAGAAAAGCTTAAACAAAATGACCCAACTGCACTTGAAAGGCTCAAAAAAAAAAAAAAAGAGAGACAAATAAAAGAAATTAACATTTATTATTTTTTAAAAATCTCATGGTTTTTAAGCCAATCTCATCATTTTGGGGGATTTGTGAGGTTTGAACATTTGGAAATGGCAATGCTGTAATTATGTACAGATGGTTTTACTTACAGTATAGATGGGGTCCAAATATTTTTCAAAATCTCTCCACTGTTGGTTAAAACACACTTCTTTTGGGGGATTCAGTATTAAAAAAAGGTGGAAAAACTGAGCATCTGGAGAGTCATGGGGTCAGATCCTCAGCTGTTATAAATTGGTGTTGCGCCATTGATTTCCATCATACTATGCTAATCTACACCAGCTGAAAACCTGTCCCATGATTTTTTTAAGGATGGCAAAATGCCAGTGGATCAAAAGTTAAGACCATATAAAACTGCCCTTGTGCTCCACCAGAAAGTTCTATCTACATCTCAGTTGCTCTTCTACTGTGGATTGAGGACATTGTATGGTCCAAGATGGAGTTTTAAGTTTTAGCGTGTATTTTTGTTTGTTTACTTTGAACATGTAATTTATTTATTTTTTTTACTAATTTGGCTCTGGTGATAGATTTCACACCTTTTTGTAGCAGAGCTATTCTTTTTTTGTAAACTTGACATTTTTAACATGTGAAAAGTTTTGCATCATATATGTCCCAATAAATGCCACATATATTTGAATACAATAAAATTTGCAATATATGGGGGAGGCTTTCAGAGGCACAGATGGGACTTAAGTATTCAATTCCCATTGAAAGTTATTGAGATTTGTGTGCTAATGCCCACTTGTGTCTTTGAAAAGCTTCCCCCCCCCATATTTGTACTAAAGTTTGCTCCCTAGCTTGTAATGAGATTTATGTATATGCACCTTTTAATAAGGGTTGGAAATATTACTGTATGATTTCCTTTTTGAACAAATAATTATTTAAACTGTTCAATTAAATGCAGAGTATTTTTAGACATCACAGATAAATAAGTGAGAAAATGTAGTGATCTGTTTGACAGTGAGAATAAAAAATATGAAAAATGCCTAATGAAGACATGACCTCCACAGGATTTTAACTTGCTAGATTTGCAATAGGAGACAAACATTTATCCATTATAGAAAGCTATACTGTCTTTGGGTGATATGTATAATCTGAGAATTTAGAAGTGTTAAATTAGCAGCTGGAGGTCTCCTGACTGCAAAAGGATTACAAAAGACGAAATCATAAGACACAACAGAGACTCACAAGGGTAAATAATAATAATACTAGAATTAGGTATTGATTATTCAAACAATGATATCCTCTAATTGTTGGTGTGAATCTATATTTAAAGCCCAGTCCAGGCACTAGGTCTCAGCAGGGAAACCCCTCCAGTCACATTGACTAAAATTAGCATCTCGATAGCCACAGGTGTCTGCCTGCCTGAATCTGGTGGCAGGATAGGGACCATGGCTTAAAGGGTGATTTCTATCACCATGTCCCTTAATACCCTTCAATCTGTCTTCCTCTCTATCTCTTCCCCATTAAAACCATTCTCACCCAGGTTTTAATAACCTCATCCTAGCTGACTTTCCTGGTGAATGGGAATGTCAATGCATCTATAATCGTAATTAAAGTTTATATGTTGTTCTCACTTTCTGTACAAAAAAGTTTGGCAATTGGGTAAATGAGGGAAGATTCCACTGGCCTGTTGGTCAGGCCTACGTCCCCAATTTTAGAGATTAATGCTAGCTTTCAAGGACCTGTGCTTCTGCTAGCATGACCCCCTTAAATCCAACAGACATGCAATCCACATCTATCATTGCTCCATTATTTTTGTTTCCATTGCTTCCATTTTCATATACCATTATTTTTACTATCATCATTTACTATTTATTTAATGGAAACTTCCTGAATCCTGAGTCAGGATCAGGGCCCCATTGTACTAAACACTGGACAAACATTCATTAGGACATAGTCCCTGCCCCAAAGACATTACAATCTATCCTAAATGCAGTTGCAATCTGTAGTGCCAATTAGACCACCTAATTTTGATATACTTCTTACACACACATCTCTTCTTCCCTCCTCACTCCTTCATGGAAAAGTGACAGAGAATTTTGTAGAGAATTATAAGCTTTCAGAAGAATTTTTAAATAACCCGATAGAAATCTATAGCAGGGATGTCATTTTTTATAACTTTCCATAGAATGATAGAATCATAGAATATCAGGGTTGGAAGGGACCTCAGGAGGTCATCTAGTCCAACCCCCTGCTCAAAGCAGGACCAATCCCCAACTAAATCATCCCAGCCAGGCTTTGTCAAGCCTGACCTTAAAAACTTCTAAGGAAGGAGATTCCACCACCTCCCTGGGTAACGCATTCCAGTGCTTCACCACCCTCCTAGTGAAAAAGTTTGTCCTAATATCCAACCTAAACCTCCCCCACTGCAACTTGAGACCATTATTCCTTGTTCTGCCATCTGCTACCACTGAGAACAGTCTAGATCCACCCTCTTTGGAACCCCCTTTCAGGTAGTTGAAAGCAGCTATCAAATCCCCCCTCATAAATCATGTGCTCCAGCCCCCTAATCATTTTTGTTGCCCTCCGCTGGACTCTTTCCAATTTTCCATGTATTAAGAATAATTTCTATAGACCCCTGTTTAATTTCTACAACAGCCTATTGGTTTCATTCCTATTAAATTCCACGGAGTTAGGATTATTTTTAAAATTCCACTCTTTTTGTAAGTATACTGAAGCAGAACAGATGGCTTAAAAGGGACCAGCTAAGTAACTTTCAGTGCCATCTTGTGCTAGAATGTATTTGCCAAAGTCTGACAAATAGAAGGTTTAACTAATGGTTCAGCAGAATGTTGCTATCATATTATCTCTGAATAATAGAACTGGGGACCAGTCAGGGGTATTTCCTGCAATTCTTTTATCTGAATCCTCCAAAGTTTTGGGTGCTGTGGATAATTGTTTCCGGTGTTTCACTATCTGAAGATAATATATATATATATATATATATATATATATATATATATATATATATATATATATATATATATATATATATATATATATATATGGTCATTTCAGTTGTAGGTTTCTGGGTTCTTCCTTTTTTATATGAACATTAATTCCTGTGTGACTGTCACTTACTTTCCAAGTGCTTCAGGTTTTTATCTGTCAAATAAGGATACCCTTTGTCTCTCTTGTTTATTTAGGTTGACAGTTCTTCAAGGCAGGGACTATCTCTCATGTTTAGGTACAAATCCTAGCAAAATGGCCCTGATCTTAGTTGAGCCCTCTGGGTTCTATTGTAATACAAATAAATCTCAAAAAACTAGCCATCAGTAGGGAATCATCATTGAATGGGGGTGTTTCTAATGGGGCTCCGCAGGGATCAGTACTAGTCCCAGTGCTATTCAACATTTTCATCCATGATTTGAAAGTAAATGTAAATGCACTGCTGATAAAATTTGTGGGTGACGCAAAGATTAGCCAAGTGGCAAATAATGACAAGTCAGAGAGGGCAGTTATACAGAGTGATCTGGATTACTTGGTAAATAGGCCTATTCAAACACAATGTGTTTTGGTATAGTCAATGCAAAGTTATACATCTGGGAACAAGGAATGGAGGCCATACTTACAGAATGGGGAGCTGTATCCTCAAAAGCAAGGTGTGAGGATTCTACCAACATGGAGTAGCAGGTGGAAGAAAGGCAAATACATGGTAATAAAATAGAAATGTATATACTCTGACTGCATATGACTGAGAAAAAAAGTTATAAAAAACACACAATAAAATAGTGTCAGCCAGCTCTGGCGTTAATGAAGGAAACAAAAAGAACAGAAAACAAGAAAATTGTTAATGGGGGTGATAAGACATTTTCTCCTTAATGACAGTAATGGAATAATGAGCACAGCCAACATAAAACACGCATTCCAGCACCAGCAGAGCTAGAGAACCATTTCTGAAATGAAGAACAGACAAAGGAAGACTAAAATAAAAATATCCCCCTACACTAAGAACTGAAGTGAAACAAAGGGAGAAGAGCAAAATCATTTTTGGAGATGGCCCCTGCCACCAATATATAAGGGCTAGTGTGTGACTTTAGACACATCCCTGAGAGCACTGTGATTCAGACAAGCACCTCTGAGCCACAATTCCTTCCCTGCTTCCTCCTTGCTCTCGGAGGAGAGAAGTACCGAATGTATTTTGGCCTATACCAGCACTAAGTTACTTTTCTTCCCTCCGCATAGACTCAGCTGCCCTGGACAGTGATTGGAACTATTGGAGTGGGAATGGAACCAAGGCTGTGTCCATTCTCCACTTTAAAGGTCAGACCAACATCTTAAATTCTACCTGGTGCAGAATAGGTAGCTATTGCAGTCTCAAAACCACTAATGTCATTTGCTCCCAGAAATATGTACCCTGTAACAAACAAGCTGTCAAAGTGTGCACTAGCTTCAATTTCTGGATAGAATGAAAATCTAGTCCCATGTGCTTTACAGAAATCAAATCTAGCTGACAAAAACAGACCTGGGCATCTGTTATACATAGCTATTTTTCTTACCTACAGTTTTGTAACGATGCAGGTTTGCTTTTCAACCTTTAAAGACCACTTTTAAGTAGTGAACAAATGCAAATGTTATATGGCACAGGTGATGACACTGGACAACAGAAATCTGTAATCGGAAAAAACCTATGAACTTTTAATTCTCCTGGTACATCTTTTTCCCAGATCCTAGGTTTTTATGTATGTTAATTACATTTGGTTGTGAAGATAGCCTTAGCAATATAAGTGCATACAACTGTTGACTTTATTAATCCAGACAGAAAGATTGGAACAATAAGACTTAAATAATTGTAAACGGCTTCCATTCATATTAATGGGGAGTTAATTTTGAAGCCCAATTATGGTAATTTAAATGCCAATGTTGTTAACCATTTCACTGTTGACTGTACTATCAGAAACATCCTGCCAATGCACTCATCCTTTGTAGCTGAATGTACCTGTCATGCTGTGATGTTCTATTAATTTGAAGGGATCTTCCACAGAAATAAGGCTGCAGGTTTATTTAAAATATGCAAATAGCAAAATATTCGATTGAATATTCTTTCAAACGTTTGGATAATTGTGATGTTTCTGTGGTCTTTACAAAGTAGAGTAAAATGCCTTCATCCCTGTCAGGGTTCCCTCCCCACTCTGAACTCTAGGGTACAGCTGTGGGGGCCCAAATGAAAGCCCCCTATGCTTATTTCTACCAGCTTAGGTTAAAAACTTCCCCAAGGCACAAATCCTTTGTCCTTGGATGGTATGCTGCCACCACCAAGTGATTTAGACAAAGAATCAGTGAAAGGACCACTTGGAATTCCTATTCCCCCAAAATATCCCCCCAAGCCCTACACCATCTTCCTGGGAGGGCTTGAGAATAATAGGTAACCAGATTCTTAAAAAACAGAATTTTATTATAAAGAAAAAAAAAGTAAAAGAAGCACCTCTATAAAATCAGGATGGAAGGTAACTTTACAGGGTAATCAGATTCAAAACACAGAGGATTCTCCTCTAGGCAAAACTTTAAAGTTACAAAAAACAGGGATAAATCTCCCTCTTAGCACAGGGAAAATTCACAAGATAAAACAAAATATAATCTAACACACCTTGCCTTATTTACTTACTCATTTTGCAATATTGAGACTCATTTTAAAATGGTTTATAGGAGAAGGAGTTTTCTGACTTGATGCTTCTCTACTTTCCAAGAGAACACACTAACAAAGCCTCCCTCCCACCCCAGATTTGAAAGTATCTTCTTTCCCCATTGGTTCTTTTGGTCAGGTGCCAACCAGGTTATTTGAGCTTCTTAACCCCTTACAGGTAACGAGGAATTCTAGGCTACCCTTAGTTGTATGGTTATGACACGCCCCCCCAAATCACAGACAGTGCTGGATAGCCTGTTTCACACTGGCTGTGATTTCTTCCTGGAGCTCTAGGAGAAAACAGAATTAATAAGACACATGCACCTCTGATTATATAAAAACTAACAATATGTCCCACATTTCTAGGACGATTTTAACGAGTTGACTCTGGGAAACTTTCACAGGAGAGTGCATCAGCCACCTTTTTAGAAGCTCCTGAAATGTGTTGTATTTCAAAATCAAAATCTTGGAGCGCTAAACTCCACCGAAGAAGTTTTTTGTTATTTTCCTTAACGGTATGAAGCCACTTCAGTGCAGCATGGTTGGTTTGCAGGTATAAACCCCGTCCCCAAACGTATGGGCATAGGTTTTCCAGAGCGTACACAATGGTGTAACATTCCTTTTTGGGGATTGACCAGTGACTTTCCCTCTCAGATAGTTTTTTGCTCAGAAACACAACAGGATGCAATTCTTGATTCAGTCCTTCCTGCATTAAAACTGCTTCCACACCACGCTCGGATGCATGTGTGGTTACTAGGAATGGTTTGTCAAAGTCTGGGGCCCTGAGCATAGGGTCAGACATGAGTGTTGCTTTAATCTGATTAAAGGCCTTCTGACACTCATCAGTCCACTGAACTGCAATTGGCTGGTTCTTTCTGTTTAGGTCGGTCAGTGGGGCAGCGAATTGCCTGTAGTGCAGTACAAATCACCTGTGATATCCAGCCAAGCCTAAGAAGAATTGGACCTGTTTCTTTGACTTTGGGATAGGCCACTTTTGGATAGCATTCATTTTGGCCTGTAGGGGATTGATAGTTCCTTGACCCACCTGGTGTCCGAGGTAAGTCACTCTGTTTAGGACTTTTTGACACTTTTTAGCCTTAACAGTTAGTCCTGCCTCTCGTATGCACTCAAAGAGCTTCCAGAGGTGCTCCAGGTGTTCTGCGTATGAGTCAGAAAATATGGCCACATCATCAAGATAGGCAACTGCAGTTTCTCCTAGTCCCACTAGGAGACTATCTACAAGTTTCTGGAAGGTGGCGGGTGCATTGCGCAGCCTGAAGGGAGCACATGAAATTCATATAGCCCTACATGGGTGATGAAGGCTGACCTTTCCTTGGCAGATTCATCCAGCGGTACTTGCCAGTACCCCTTGGTTAAGTCCAAGGTAGAGATGACCTGGGCACATCCCAGTTTCTCCAATAGTTCATCTGTGCGTGGCATTGGATAGTTGTCTGAGTGAGTTACAGCATTTAGCTTACGGTAGTCCACGCAAAAGCGTATGTCTCCATCTGGTTTGGGAACTAGAACCACTGGAGATGCCCATGCACTATTAGAGGGGCAGATTACTCCCATCTGTAGCATGTCCTGGATCTCCCTTTCTATAGCAGTTTTGGCTTGAGGAGACACCCGGTACGGTTGGGCTCTAATTGGGCAAGCATTACCTGTCTCAATGGAGTGGTATGCCTGTTCGGTCTGTCCTGGGGTGGCTGAGAACATTGGCGTGAATCTAGTGCACAGCTCCTCGATCTGCTGTTGTTGCATACGTCCAAGGGTCATTGAGAGGTTCACCTCTTCCACACCACCGTCACTTTTTCCTTCGTAGTAGACACCTTCAGGTCACTCAGCGTCATCTCCTCCCTGGGCTGTAAACTGACAAACCTTTAATTCTCTGGAATAAAAGGGCTTTAGAGAATTAACATGGTACACTTTAGGCTTTAGGTTTGAGGTATGCTATGAGATAGTTAACAACTCCCAGGCGCTCTTGGACCATGAATGGCCCTTCCCATGACGCTTCCATCTTATGGGCCTGGAGTGCCTTCAAGACCATAACCTGGTCCTCTACTTTGAAGGAACACTCTCTGGCACATTTATCATACCAGGCTTTTTGCTCTTTTTGAGCATCTTTTAGGTTTTCTCTAGCAAGGACTAAAGAGGTTCGGAGGGTGTTTTGTAGGTTGTTTACAAAGTCCAGAATGTTAGTTCCTGGAGAAGGTGTAAACCCCTCCAATTGCTGTTTCACCAATTGTAATGGCCCCTTAACCTCATGGCCATACATAAGTTCAAATGGTGAAAACCCTAAACTGGGATGTGGTACAGCTCGATAGACAAAGAGCAACTGCTGCAACATTAGGTCCCAATCATTGGAATGCTCATTTACGAATTTACGTACCATGGCCCCCAAAGTTCCATTAAACTTCTCCACCAGGCCATTTGATTGATGGTGGTAAGGGGTGGCAACCAAGTGGTTTACCCCATGAGCTTCCACAGGCTTTTCATGGTCCCTGCCAGGAAATTAGTTCCCAAATCCGTAAGAATGTCGGAGGGCCAATCTATCCTGGCAAAAATGTCTGTTAAGGCCTGGCACACACTTTTAGCCCTGGTGTTGCTTAGAGCTACTGCTTCCAGCCATCAAGTGGCAAAATCCATGAATTTCAGGATGTACTGCTTTCTTCTGGGTGTCTTTTTTGGAAAAGGACCCAGAATATCCACAGCTACTCGCTAAAAGGGAACCTTAATGATGGGGAGTGGCTGGAGAGGGGCTGTGACCTGGTCTTGGGGTTTTCCCATTCTTTGGCACACCTCACAAGACCGGACATAAGTAGAAACATCTTTACCCGTTCCCTCCCAGTGGAATGGCTTCCCCAAACGGTCTTTGGTCCTGTTCACCCCAGCATGACCACTAGGATGATCGTGGGCTAAACTCAAGAGCTTTGCCTGGTACTTAGTTGGAACTACCAACTGTCTTTGAGGATGCCAGTCCTCCTGGTGCCCACCAGAAAGAGTTTCCTTGTATAAAAGTCCTCTTTCTGCAACAAACCGGGATTGATTAGAAGAGCTGAGAGGCAGTGGGTTGTTCCATGCCACTGTCCAAGCTCCCTGGAGGCTTTCATCTGCTTTCTGCTTGGCCTGGAACTGTTCCCTTGATGCTGGAGACATCAGTTCCTCATTGGATTGTGGACTTGGGCTTGATCCCTCTGGAAGCAATGTAGGGGATGGGGCTGTTTCCATTGACTGTGAACCGCTCTCTGCTGGTGCACTGGAATTCTAGGCTACCCTTAGCTGTATGGTTATGACAACCCCCTACACTCAACCCTCTTCCCCAGCCCTGAGCCCCCTGATGCACCCTGAACCCCTCATCTCCAACCCCACCCCAGAGCCTACACCCCCAGCCAGACCTCTCATCCCCCCACACCCTAACCCTCTGCCCTAACCCTGAGCCCCCTCCTGCACCTCAATCCCTCCAGCCTGAGCCCCAAACCAAAACCTTTCCCCCCGGCCAGATCCCTCTTCCACTGCACCCAACCCTCTGTCCTAGCCCTGAGCCCCCTCCCACATCTCAATCCCCTCATCCCGAGCCCCAAGCCAGAGCCCTCACCTGCCCACACCCCAACCCTCTTCCCCCTGCCCTGAGCCCCCTTCCACACTCTGCACCCATCAGCCCCACCCCCACCACACATCATCTCCATATCGGTTCACATAACAAAATTCATTCCGCACATGGACATAAAAAATTAGAGGGAACACTGGGATGGACCATCATGTTATGTGTTGGAACCACATTGTCTGTATATAAACTCCTTGAGACAGGAACCGTGTCTTCCTGGACAAATTGGTTCAACAAGAGAGTTTAGTAATTAATGAAGGAAGAATAATAGATTAAAAATGAGTGTAGGGCTCTGATAAACTGAATGGAGACAGAGACAGAGTTCTAAACTCATTATATATGAGTTTAAAAAATAAGGTGTTTAGTAAGCTGCAGAGTCAAATCTTTATGAGTAATGACAACAATATATTAATAACTTTTAGCATCAATTATTAATATCTGCTGTATATAAAATTTCCATTTTCCATAATCTGGTGCTTAAAATTATTGGTAGAGCAAGCAGCAGGCAAGTGAAAGGCATAAATAGGTGAAGCAGACTGAAATTAATTAAACAGACATTGCTAGATGAAGCATCTGCATACTGCAGAGGGCCCTGACCTGGGAACTGCACTTATTTTCAGGCCCCATGGCACAAACCCACTGTCATATCTAAGGGCCTTTGTTAAAAAAAGCTTATTGGTGAGATCAGTCACAAGGAATCAGTTTTGGTTCATTCCAAGGCAGTGAGGTTTCATTTGTAGATGTCAGGAGGGATTTAACAGAGGAGAGGTTATAGAGAAATATCCATAGGATAACTAATTAAGTTGAAAGATTTTCATTGCTGTAGGGAGATGCTTAGAATCAATGGCCTCACAATCTCTGGAGTAATGTTGATTATTCTAAGGATGTTCCCATCATTTTAGAAGGAACTGGCTATTAGGGAGGGGAAAAAAACAATAGAATATAGGAGCAATATTCAATATCCCACTAGCCCAAGCTGGCCAGCAAATTTCCTTTTTTATTGCTAAAAACTATAATGGGTAAGAATTTAAGATAGGTTTACTGTAATAAGTACTGCAAATGTTTTGTAAAACCACATACTATAGGAAGATTATTAGGATATATTTTAATTTTTTATATCCTGTATGTATTGAATAGGATGCAGTTTGGAATGCTTTATACAACCCACAGCACATCTCTTCCTCTCCCCGCACATATCCCCCACCAACAGCATTCTTTAATTAAAAATAGGACTATAGAAATATCCCTGTAAGATTATCATTAAAAAGAAGGTGATTCACATGCCATTAATCCCTGTGAAAGCTTTTACACATAAAGAAAATATCAGAATTTGCTGTTTCACTGCTTTTTTTCCAGAAAGGCAGAAAAATCTATCATTTTTTTTTCTAAATTTTGGTTGTATTTGTTTCTTCAGTGATTGAAACACAAATTTTGCCAGGGAATCAATATTGTGGTTACCAAGGATAAAAAATGAAACCTGAACATTACCCCCAGGAGTTCGGGGATAGGAAGTGACAGAAAGCGAACATTCTGGGGATGGGTGAATTGGCAGGACTAGAATAAAATCTCAATCCTTGCTATAATTAAATGTACCAGAATTCTAGATTCAAATCCATTCAGAAAAATGCGGTGACTGTTTCTTTGAATAGGTGGGCTCTTGTGCTTTGCAATCCAGTGCTGCACAGGCTATACAATAGACGAAGTACCTGGGTGGTGGGGTGCAAGAGTCCTGTTTGAATAGTGGCAGATGGATGAGGAAGGAAGCAGTGTGCCAGGGTTTGTTGTAGAAAATGTTGGAGCTGGGGTCATCAATCTGGCTAGGAGAACTGTGTAGAAATCAGATCCCATCCCCGAAGTGCAGAATGTTAATAATCCACCACAGTGTAATTGATTTCATAACCCAAAGTCACCTCACAAAAGCATTTTCCCTAAGAACCTACCTCAGAGCATGGTGAGGAAGTGAAAGAGCTGCCTTACTGGGATGAATCATGACAAAGAGGAGAAAAAAAATGTAACCCTTTTGCAGGTGGAGCTGGCAGCAACCAGGGTTGGGTTCAATATCTAGGGGTTCCTTTCCATCAATACAGAACCGGCTCGAGCCCCCACCCAGTAATCTTGTAAATTACACATCACCCCTGGGCGCCTCTGAGAGGCAATACTTCCCCACTTCCAAGCACAGAGTCTGAGTGTAGAAAAGAAACCTTTAATGAAAGGAGGGAAGCCACCCACCATTAATTAGGGCAGTGGTTCCCAAACTTGTTCTGCTGCTTGTGCAGGGAAAGCCCCCGGCGGGCCACACCGGTTTGTTTACCTGCCGTGTCCCCAGGTTCAGCTGATCGCGGCACCCAGTGGCCGTGGTTCACTGCTCCAGGCCAATGGGAGCTGCTGGAAGCAGCGCGGGCTGAGGGATGTACTGGCCACCGCTTCCAGCAGCCCCCATTGGCCTGGAGCTGCGAACCGCGACAAGTGGGAGCCGCGATCGGCCGAACCTGCAGAAGCGGCAGGGAAACAAACCGGCCAGCCCGCCAGGGGCTTTCACTGCACAAGTGGCGGAACAAGTTTGGGAACCACTGGATTAGGGAAAATGCCACAAGCAGGATTCATAATCATAAAATTGTGAGCAGGAGGACACCCACCCGGAATGCATGGGGCAGTGCCTTCTGCCTCATGTTCTTGAGTTCTACAACCAAAAGTTCTCTTTCTGTGCCATTCTCTGCTCCCTCGCCATACCCCATTCAGAGTGGTTGTTCTTGGTCAGCGAGGACCCAGGGTTCAGAGGTGCATCTGTGTGAGTTCACCTCCCACCCGGAGAAGAAGGTACCTTGCTTGCTCCGCCATCTGAGCACTTGCTGTGGCTGGCCGCTCTGCCAGCCATGGTTCCTCTCTGCTGGCTGCCCCGCCAGCCACTCATTCCATTCCTGCTGACCGACAGTTCACCGCTCCAAGCAGCCAACTGTCAGTTACCTTCTGCTGCCACCTGTCTCTCTGCTGTGACCTCTGCAGGTCAGTCTTTTAGCGATGGTCAGGTCTTAGTGATTTTCAGCTTTTAGCAGGTGGGGCAAAAACGCTGTCCCTCCACAAGTGATTTCAGCTCTCATTTAAGCACCATGATCTGAGATTCACTTTCTTCTGCCAACCTAGGACCAGATTTTTAAAATGAAATAGGATTGAGGGCCACATATATTTATATGTACATTTGCTACAACCGTGGTCCCAAATCAAGACATTTATCTGTCTATGAAGTTGTAGTGTTGATAATGAGCATAATAAATATCCTGCCATATGTATTTCCCTTTATGTTCCAAGGCTGTAATTTAGCATTAGTAAATGTTCACTATATTTTTTTACATGACCCTTACAAGAAAAAGTTGCTCCACCTGATAGCTAAATGTCTTCTACAATGCGGGGCAACATGCTTCTTTCAAAATATTCCTGAAATAACATCTTTAGTTCATGGAAATATCAGTCCACCTGGATAACACTAACACTCTATGTAATCTGAAAAAAAGTTAAGTACATATGAAACAAAGTTATGTGCCTCCCTGAATTAATCCTTCATCTTATCACTGGTCACGTAAAACACCCAGTAAACTTTAGGTTCCTCACCTATGTTCCTTTCCCCACCACATCTTCCTGCCTCTTCTTTTTCTGTTTGGGTGTCTACCCCAAGAACTCTTCCCAGGCTGCTTTGCTGCTCTCTCTGACCTACTCCTGCTATTCACCCCTGTAGCCATCTTTCCTCATGCTCTCTGGTTCCCAGCTTTTTCAGCTTTCAACATACCACTCCTCCTTCCACACCTGTACAGGATCAGCACTCTCCATGCACATCCACATTACAACAATCCCCATATCTCTTCCAGCAACAATTCCCATTCCCAGTTCTCACTGAATCCCATTCCCAGTCAGTGGAGAATACTGGCCAAAAAAGAAACGTCTCAGGGGCCTTGCTATCTCATTCCAGGAGTTCTACTGTACAAGTAGACCTAGGGAATTGCAGGCACATCTGCTGAGGGAGAGGAAGGGGTCTCTGCAAAAGAGATGATGTCTGGAAAACTTTTCATCCTGTGGTTTTGTTTAGGACTTGGGAACAGTGCATCTTATTGTAGTGTAGGCTGGGGGAGAGATACAGGGGGACTTGTTGGTAGGATCAGGACTGGCTTTCAGCCTCACCTAAGAAGAGGATGAAAATGAGAAGGAGACCCAACTGTTTAGACAATACTTCCAGATCATAGAGGAGAGTTAAAACCAAACCCACCCCAGCAGGGATACCTGGAGATCCTGGGTTCCCAGGTGTGATGGGTTCCCCCTAGGGTGCCACCTGGAACTGGGATACCACTGAGCCCACCTCACCCACCAGCCTGGGCTCCCTTTACACTGTACTTCTGTGACATGCCCTCAAGCCCGCTCAAGCACACATACAGGTAGGGACTCACCCAGCTGCAGCTATACACAAATGCTGAGATCAGCTCTGCCTGGGAAGACTCAGCTAAGGACTGGCCAGTTACTCAAGAGCACACCCCCACTTTGGAGGGTAAACCCAAAATTATACCATCTTGCGCTGCACAGAAAACTATACAGTGTAAGCTCATGAAATTCTCCCTCACCCTCAGTGTGGAGTAGAATAAACACAGCTTTCTTCCCCAAGTTATGATTTCCACACACTGGTTTTAGACAAAATAAAAACAAGTTTATTAACTACAAAAGATAGATTTTAAGTGATTATAAGGGATAGCAAACAGATCAAAGCAGATTACCTAGCAAATAAACAAAAACACAATCTAATCCTAATATACTAAAGGGACTGGATATGAGTAACAGATTCCGATGATTTAGTGGGTGTTGGTCATGCTTTCAGCAGGGGATTGGACTAGATGACCTCCTGAGATCTCTTCCAACCGTAATATTCTTTGATTCTATGATTCTCACCCTAATGGTTGATTTAGGCAGTTTGCCGAGATTCTTGAGGTCAAGCTGCACTTGCTTGTAGCTTAAAACCCCAGGTATTCCTTTCACAGGCTAGAAATCCCTCTATCCTAGGTTCAGTCCTTCTCCCCCAGTTCAGTCCATGTTCCTCAGGTCTTTCTAGCAATCTTCTTGGATGGGGAGTCAGTGAAGAACCACAATGATGTCACTGCCCTGCCTTAAATAGCTTTTGCATATGGCGGGGACCCTTTGTCTCCAAACTTGTTCCCACACCTTTCAGTGGAAAAACACTGGTATTCTATGATGGAGTTCAGTACCAGGTGACTTGGTCACATGCCCCTGTAGGGACACAGCAGCTATGACTTGGAGGCTGTTTGTAGCATCCTCAAGAAGGCTCCACAGTGTGAGATTAGCATTTTCTAAGACCTATTGTTCTCCCTAATGGCCCTTCCCAGCCAGCCATCTAGACTGATTGCATTCTGCCTAGTAGGCATTCCCCAGTTGTAAACACATTTGTAATAAATGCATAGATAATATTCCTAACTTTAGATACCAAAATGATACATGCATACAAATACTGATAATCATATTCAGTGAATTATAACTATTTCATATCTTACATGACCTATCTTGCATAAAATACATCATAGTTATGCCATAATCATATTATTATGAAGAATGTGGGGCATAATGCCACACCAGGAAAAGGATATTTTGGTTTATACACTTTTATTGCAAGGTGTTTTATCCTTTAGACTTTGCCGCTAGGCTGGAATGAGCAGGGTGGAATTGATTTAATGAGCCCACTGGGTGTGGCTGGCTCTGAGCCACAGCCCGCTATATCCACCATTCATGAAATTGCATAGACTCATAGGCTTTAAGGCCAGAAAGGACCATCATGATCATCAAGTCTGACCTACTGCACGTTGCAGGCCACACAACCTCACCAACTCACTCCTGTAATAGAACCCTAACCTCTGTCTGAATAACTGAAGTCTTCAAATCATGATTTAAAGACTTCAAGTTACAGAGAATCCACCATTTACACTAGTTTAAACCTGCTAGTGATGCAAGCTCCATGCTGCAGAAGAAGGTGAAAAACGAGCAGGGTCTCTGCTAGTTTTACCCAGGGGAAAATTCCTTCCCGACCCCAAATATGGCAATCAGTTAGACCCTGAGCACGTGGGCAAGACCCACCAGCCAGATAAAACCAAATAAAATGAAAAAAATCAGAAATTAAAGGGTTACAAATACCTGCTGCATTCAGAAAACTATTTAAGAAACAGATTTAGCATGGCTCAATCCCAAATCTTTAATGAACTAAATTAGTTTTTCTTTTTTTCTAATGGAGTGTGATATTTGAAGCTTTACGTTGGTTTATTGTTTGTTCAATTCTCTCCTATTTTGGAGACGTTGGAGAGGTACCAGTTCAGACATCAAGGCACAGGTTGGCTATGACAGCTTATTAAATGTTTTTATATGCTCAAGTTGACAGAGGAATTATGGGCCAAATTCGAGGCATACTTACATATGATTGAGTGGAATGTCAGCCCTCTGAAGCCATGTGAGCTGGCTCAGTACTAGTGTGACTACATTCTGAGGAGAGTCATGACTCCAAGAGAGCCAGAGGGACTTCATACTCCCAGCAGATGGAGAATCACTGTGGCTTCTAAGGGAAGGTGGGAAGGGAGCTCAGTTAAATGAAAAGCACTGGTGGATTCAAGGGAGCCACGCTTAACAGTATGCCACAACATAACTCACAATGCTTTACCAGGATCCACAGGAGAGAGCGGTGTGGACAGAAGGATACAAGCATAAGTGCCAATATCTAATAAGATTCTTGAGGAAAGAGAAGTAACCCTGAATTAGTTACGAAACAGCTATATGCCAGGAAAATTAGCAGAAATACTAAACAAGGACAAAAATGGCCAAGCAGTTACCACCACTGCAAGTGGAGAGAATGCTAGATTTACGACAGAAAGTGACTGCAGGTCTGCCAAGGTAACAGCTACACCAAGATCATCTGACATAACCATCCCTGAGGAACCGAAGACCTCTAACCAAGCCCAAGGAGGATTCTGGTGCTCTTTTTTTCTTGAGGACATGGAAAATACAAGTGAAACTGCTAATGTGCAGACGATGTAACATAAATACGATGAGCCAAAAACACTGGCTCTGAGTAGCACATTAGCAGCTGAACAGGCCACTGGTGGCTCAAGCATCGATTCTGGGAACAAGATGTAGCCATGTGACCAGAAAGTCATTAAGAAGCAGTTACAACAGTTATTGATAAATGTTCAATAAGAGACAGAATAATCCTCATGTGTTAGAGGGATCAGGCTGTCTAATCTTACTCCCATCCTTGGCATCTTTATTTGGCTATTACTTTGTGGGGATTATTTATAGTTGGTGTTATTTTTTGTTTAAATTTTTTTTAAAGGGAAACTGTAGGAGCAGCCACTCTGGATTTGCCAGTTCTAGGGTTTTTCCCTTAGACTGTGGATTTTCAAACCCAGATACAGCTCTCTGGGGAAAACTCACATGTCTGTGTGCAAACTCTGATTGACTGCCCTCCCCATTAGCCCACTTTCTAGGGAAGAGCAGCCAATCAGAAATGCTGCTTTTGCTGAGGGCCAGCTTCCTCCCTCAGCGCATAGAGCAGGGTTCCCTTCCCCTGGCCCAATCCTAAAGGACCATGAGTGCTACTGAAACACTTTCATCTCGGAGCTGCAATATTGCCAACACCAAGCATTCAAAAATCAGGACTTAGCTGTCCCCCTTCCACCTGAAACAAATACGATCCTGCTTGAAAAATATGATCATTTTCAAAAATAATAATTTTGAGGTATTTTTATTGGTCTTATGGTTTTGTTGTGCTTGGAGGCGCACTCAGGTCACATTTTCAAGCTTTTCTCCAAAACCACAGGACTATCGTTTTGATGAAAGATAAGATTCTCATGTAACCACCTGACTTCAAAAGCTAGGCTTTAACATCAAAACCAAATATCACGAGACATGCAATCAGATCACAAGAGTTGGCAACACTGGGGCAATACCAGGGCTAGAGGGTTTATTGCTCCCCTACCTGATCTGTAACTCCCTATCCCCAGGCTTAGGACAAACAAGAAGAGGAGATATCTGGAACTGCCATTCTTCCCAGTACCATGTGGAGAGCAGCTTGAGCCCTCTTTTTGCACAAGGGAAGTAAGGAGCAAACCCAGAAAGGTAGCAGGCAAAAGAGCAGTCGTAGCAGAATTGGAGCTTTGAAAAGGTGTGCTGGGGGGCAAGGGCAGATATGGCCTGGAGGGGTGTGTGTGCAGAATTAATGTATAGGCTTTAGGGAGCTAGTTCCCTAAACTCAATGATGTCAGCTTTTTGCCTCCAACCTCCCTGAGGGGGAAATTCTCTGGATTTTGATTGGTTTCTAAAGTCTCTGGTAATGTATTTCATCCTCCATAGGCTACTTTCCAAAAAGTTGGACTCTTATTGCTATGGCAGCTAGAATGAAACCAAAACATTAGGGGCAGTGTCTGTCTGGGTGTCACTATAGCAGATGCGAGTGTGTTTGCATGAGTCACCTCCTGGTTCAGCTAGAAAAAACTGACATATCTTATAAACAGAGAGGGTCTCTGTAGTTGTAAATGCAGAGGTAGTGTTATTGTTATTGTTATTATTTAATTTCATTATAATCCTATAACATACCAATCAGAATACCTTATGGTGAACATGAGTGCAATCTAGGCAAGTTGCTTCGTTTCCACTCTATGAATAAAGCAGTCACAAGGATTATATATAAAGAAATGCATCCAAAATATTTTTAATAGAACATTGACAGAATTTAAAAAAAATCCAATTCTTAACATCAACTCATAGGCTGATTTTTGTTAGACAATTTTGTAATCTGTATGAAGACCTAATGTAACCAGTTAGTAAATGTCTAATAAGTACTCTGTCTTTTTACATTTTCTGATAAATACCCTTTGTTATAAAAGGAATATACAATAGGTTTGAGTTCCCTTTGTGTCATGCTGGAGCACACAGGATGTTGGATAAGTGTCCTATTTTCATAAAAGTGCACAGAGACCACCTGCTGTGGATAATATAGGCTATGTTCTGTGACATCACAGCAGCCGGTAATGGGTTCTAACTTCTAACCCGCTCAGTGAAAATTATATAAAACTGAAACTTTGCAAATGCTAAAGAAATCTGCAAAGAACTCTCTTCCACCATGTTCTCTAGTTGTAAGCTAATTGCCAGACATTTTATTCTGCTCCACTTTACACTCATGATTTAAGGTAGCTAGATTTGAATAACAATAGTGTAATAATGTAATGATTATAATAATGTAATATTAGTAAATAAAGAACATGCAAAATGTAGAGGGTTTGATTATGCCCAAAGGTGTAGCCCATTATGAGGTTGTGGTGCATAGGTGTGCCAGCCTAGGAGCTGCATAGGGAAGGGAATGTCGTACAGAAGCCACAACTCCCTCTCTCCCCCTTGTTACAGCTGGCTTATATGAGCAGTAAATTACTACTCCCAGTGTGCGGGCTCAGCACTGCTGGTCGATGCATTCTGGGAGCAGAGCATTGGTTCTCCCCATTCCCTGTCCTTCCCATTCTGTGTCCTCTGGGATGAAGGCTATCAGCATGCATAATACAATCCTTACTCCATTGTGCCCAGTCTCAAGGTCCACGTAGCCCACGCAGAAGACTCCTCTGCGTGGGCATATAGCCAATGTCATAATCTAGCCTAAAATATCTTTAAAGTTATTTTGATACTTTTTGGATCTACAGTGTGTTTCATGGGTAAATTACAGTAGGGAAAATTTATTGAGTAAATGGATTCTTCAAAATATTTGATAATCATGTCCATTAACTTTCACTTATATTAATTTTACTGTATTCTGGATTTTCTCACCTTTTTTCCTATGTTTCAGTTCTTAAAATTTTCCCACCAGCTTTTATTTTGAAAGGCTTCAAAGACAATCTAAAGCTTTAAAAAATCTCAGAGTACAAGTGAAACAGCTATAAACCAATTTCTTAGAATACTTCTAGGATGTTTGCTTCAGAGAAAAAAAGAAACCACACATTTTCCTTTTAATTGTATTGGTGAGATCACGCACTGTCTAAAGCTTTCACTGCTAGTTCTCCTATTTTCATTGTTTGACTACACACTTTGAATGATGATTTGTCAGGTTAAATAGAAGACGTGTCAACATATTCTTTTATATCTGGGTGTTCCTCATAGTGAAGAGCCAACACAGACTTGATTTTTGGATGCCATTGGAGACTAAGGCCTAGAAAATCCTGGGAAGTCAATTGTATTGATTTTTCTCAAGAGCTCACTGTGACCCAGTGACCACACATCAATGTTCAATTTGCCAAGGAACAAAAGGACCTTCCTTTTCTATTTTGGCTGAGAGGTGAATGTCAGAGTGTTGTTTTATTTACCTTTTCCCCCTCTTTAATACACAATAAAGGTCCTAGAAACCTAGGAGAACACGGCCAGGGTCTGTGTTTGATTGAAAACAGAGAAGAATCATTTTCCAGGGTTTGTTAGCTGAATCCTCTTAACCTCTTCTTGTCATCTGAGGTTAAAAGCTTTAAAACCATTACGATAATAGTTGTTAGTAACAGGGCAACATAGGTCTTGCAATAAGAGCTAGCAAAAAGAATATAAAGACAGCCAAATGTTTCTACCTGGTATATCCTGCCGAGGCATAACCTAGTTGGGAAGATGGAAGAGTGTAAATGCTGCAAGTACATGAGTAAATCAGCTTATAAATATTACCACTGATAGGCTAACAGTTCCACAGGAAGTCACTGTGTGAAAGAGAGGTCCAAACAAAGCAACAGATGCAGAAGAGTTTTTCAGCTACTAGTCAGCAAAGGTTACTATTCTTTTCCTTCCTGCCCTTTATGCCTCCATTCTGGTGGGTCTGACTTCGGGATAAGGTGAGAGGCAAGTGAATGGGGAGATTCCAGTCTTAAGATTTGGGGAAGTGGGCCAAGATCACAAGGGAGCAAAGTGGAAGCTGAGGGATATAGTGTGAGGCAGCTGCTGGAGATTTAAAATCTTCCTACTTGGCCTCCTACACCGACAAGTAACATAGAGGGACAAGACTGTACGGGGTATACCATTCCTTTAAGGCCAGAGGGAGACCGATTATCCCATTCCAGGAGTTTGAGGGCAGACCATGATCTAGGGAATGTCAGAAGTAGATTCTGGGAGACAGGAAGTGGTCTCTGGGGAATAGTAAGTGTTTGGGGAAGTATCCATACTACTGTTTATTTAGGGCCCAGGACCAAGAGAGGTGTAATGTAAGGTGGGGCAAAGCTCTGTTTCTCTCAGCCAACCAGAACAAGCTCTGGGAAGGAAAGCATCATATAATCTGCCTCTTCTCTCCCAGTGGAAAGACCTTAAGGAAAAATCTTCTTGCCTACTGACCTCTCCCAGCCTAGGGGAGAGGAGCTGAAGTGCTTTCACCTGGCCTCCAGGTGACAGAAGATGATTGGAGGATTGTGCCCCAGCAGAGATGCCTGGGAGGGAACGACTTTGTTATGAAGGTATTGTTTTGAGTTCTGTTTATTTGAAACACTTTATTGCCAGTCGGGGTAGAACTGAGCGAGGTAATTTAAAGCAGCCAATTGGGAGAAGCTGGTTTAAGCTGGTTTATATCATGGATGGATATAAACTGTTCAGGAAGAATAGGCAGGGCAGAAAAGGTGGGGGAGTAGCATGGTATGTAAGGGAGCAGTATGACTGCTCAAAGCTCCGGTATGAAACTGCAGAAAAACCTGAGAGTCTCTGGATTAAGTTTAGAAGTGTGAGCAACAAGGGTGATGTCGTGGTGGGAGTCAGCTATAGACCACCGGAACAGGGGGATCAGGTGGATGAGGCTTTCTTCCGGCAACTCACGGAAGTTACTAGATCGCAGGGCCTGGTTCTCATGGGAGACTTCAATCACCCTGCTAATTGCTGGCAGAGCAATACAGCGGTGCACAGACAGTCCAGGAACTTTTTGGAAAGTGTAGGGGACAATTTCCTGGTGCAAGTGCTGGAGGAACCAACTAGGGCAGAGCTCTTCTTGACCTGCTGCTCACAAACTGAGAAGAATTAGTAAGGGAAGCAAAAGAGGATGGGAACCTGGGAGGCAGCGACCATGAGATGGTCGAGTTCAGAATCCTGATACAGGGAAGAAAGGAGAGCAGCAGAATATGGACCCTGGACTTCTGAAAAGCAGACTTTGACTCCCTCAGGGAACTGATGGGCAGGATCCCCTGGGAGAATAACATGAGGGGGAAAGGAGTCCAGGAGAGCTGGCTGTATTTTAAAGAATCCTTATTGAGGTTACAGGGACAAACCATCCCGATGTGTAGAAAGAATAGTAAATATGGCAGACGACCAGCTTGGCTTAACAGTGAAATCCTTGCTGATCTTAAACACAAAAAAGAAGCTTACAAGAAGTGGAAGATTGGACAAATGACCAGGGAGGAGTATAAAAATATTGCTCAGGCATGCAGGAGTGAAATCAGGAAGACCAAATCACTATTGGAGTTGCAGCTAGCAAGAGATTTTAAGAGTAACAAGAAGGGTTTCTTCAGGTATGTTAGCAACAAGAAGAAAGTCAAGGAAAGTGTGGGCTGCTTACTGAATGAGGGAGGCAACCTAGTGACAGAGGATGTGGAAAAAGCTAATGTACTCAATGCTTTTTTTGCCTCTGTCTTCACGAACAAGGTCAGCTCCCAGACTATTTCACTGGGCAGCAGAGAATGGGGAGAAGGTGACCTACCTTCTGTGGAGAAAGAAGTGGTTTGGGACTATTTAGAAAAGCTGGACGAGCACAAGTCCATGGGGCCGGATGCACTGCATCTGAGAGTGCTAAAGGACTTGGCAGATGTGAGTGCAGAGCCATTGGCCATTATCTTTGAAAATTCATGGCGATCGGGGGAGGTCCTGGACGACTGGAAAAAGGCTAATGTAGTGTCCATCTGTAAAAAAGGGAAGATGGAGGATCCTGGGAACTACAGGCCAGTCAGCCTCACCTCAGTCTTGGAAAAATCATGAAGCAGGTCCTCAAGGAATCAATTTTGAAGCACTTAGAGGAGAGGAAAGTGATCAGGAACAGTCAGCATGAATTCACCAAGGGCAAGTCATGCCTGACTAATCTAATTGCCTTCTGTGATGAGATAATTGGCTCTGTGGATGAGGAGAAAGCAGTGGACGTGTTGTTCCTTGACTTTAGCAAAACTTTTGATACGGTCTCCCACAGTATTCTTGCCAGCAAGTTAAAGAAGTATGGGCTGGATGAATGGACTATAAGGTGGATAGAAAGCTGGCTAGACCGTCGGGCTTAACGGGTAGTGATCAATGACTACATGTCTAGTTGGCAGCCGGTATCAAGTGGAGTGCCCCAAGGGTCGGTCCTCGGGCCAGTTTTGTTCAATATCTTCATATATGATCTGGAGGATGGTGTGGATTGCACCCTCAGCAAGTTTGCAGATGACACTAAACTGGGAGGAGAAGTAGATATGCTGGAGAGTAGGGATAGGATACAGAGGGCCTTAGACAAATAAGAGGATTGGGCCAAAAGAAATCTGATGAGATTCAACAAGGACAAGTGCAGAGTCCTGCACTTAGGACGGAAGAATCCTATGCACCGCTACAGACTAGGGACCAAATGGCTCGGAAGCAGTTCTGCAGAAAAGGACCTAGGGGTGACAATGGACGAGAAGCTGGATATGAGTCAACAGTGTGCCCTTGTTGCCAAGAAGGCCCATGGCATTTTGGGATGTAGACGTAGGGGCACTGCCAGCAGATTAAGGACATGATCGTTCCCCTCTATTCGACATTGGTGAGGCCTCATCTGGAGTACTGTGTCCAGTTTTGGGCCCCACGTTACAAGAAGGATGTGAAAAAATTGGAAAGCGTCCAGCAGAAGGCAACAAAAATGTTTAGGGGACTGGAACACATGACTTATGAGGAGAGGCTGAGGGAACTGGGATTGTTTAGTGTGCGGAAGAGAAGAATGAGGGGGGATTTGATAGCTGCTTTCAACTACCTGAAAGGGGGTTCCAGAGAGGATGGATCTAGACTGTTCTCAGTGGTAGCAGATGACAGAACAAGGAGTAATGGTCTCAAGTTGCAGCAGGGGAGGTTTAGTTTGGATATTAGGAAAATCTTTTTCACTAGGAGGGTGGTGAAGCACTGGAATGCGTTACCTAGGGAGGAGGTGGAATCTCCTTCCTTTGAGGTTTTTAAGGTCAGGCTTGACAAAGCCCTGGCTGGGATGATTTAGTTGCGGATTGGTCCTGCTTTGAGCAGGGGGTTGGACTAGATGACCTCCTGAGGTCCCTTCCAACCCTGATATTCTATGATTCTATGATTCTAAGGGCTGCAGCCTGCTACAAGAAACATATGGCAATGTTGCCAAATCTTATTATATCTGGTGTTTTGCTAAAAGTGCTAGGCTCTGCAGTCATGTGGATAGAACAGAATCTCAGCTGTCACTATATAAATGAGTAAGTTTCTAGCCCCTGTGGTTGCAGAAATAAGCTTGAACATATGACCCCTAAGGTTCAGAGGCCAGAAAGCAATTAAAAAGAACTCTACATGTATTATTTTTAAAAATCTCATGATTTTTATGCTCTGTCTCATAACGATTTAGGGTCTGACTCATCTTTTTTTTAACGCTTAGGGTGGTAATGCAATCCTGGTGATTATGGGGGAGTGAGGCAGACTGACATGAGTTCTACTTTATATCAGATATGAGCTATTGACTGATTAATGTTGAGTATAAGAATATATGATCCTTGTCTCTTTAAACTCAGATGCAAGGCCGACAGGGAGCTGGCCTCCAGATGATACCTCGATCTAGGACAATCAAAATGGAAAACATATGTCTGTAGGCCACAACAAAGATCAGTCAGCTTTGGGATACGGAGATATTTCTTTGGATATAAGGGGTGGATTCTGCCCGACCCTCCAGACTGATTCTAGTACTCTACTGCTATACCACAAGGGACTAGTAGAGAATTCCTCTGGTGAACTCACTGTTTTGGTCCACCATGTGCAGCCCCATGTTGGCCCCCATTGCAAGCCCCAGCTCAGGTCATGTGCTACAGTGGAACTGTAGTGTTTTGTACCACCAGATACTTGGGCTGGTTAAGCCTGTGAAGCAGTCCATGTACAACCAAGAATCAAAGGTAGATTAAAGATGATTTTGTGACTCTCCCCAGGGGGTGTGCATTCTGTGCTGGACTTCCTAGGGGACAGAGCACAGAATTTCAGTCAAGATGTAGAAGGCTGCAGCATGAAATAGAGAAAAGGGAAAGCAAACCCATGGTCTTTTCCCAGAGTTTCCACTTTGGTTTATATGTACTAATAATAGAAAGCTTCCAGGGGAAGCCCTGAAGAGGGGTATAAAAGAGGGGTATAAAAATGGGCTAAAGGAGAAAAATGGAAAGGATGGAGGTAAGATACAGAATGGAAGGGGAGTAGTGATAAAACAACACAGAAAGGTTGAGGAGACGGGGAAAGAGATAAGAGAAAAAAAATAAAGGTGACCAAAAAACCAGGTATGAGCACCTTACAATGTTGGGGAGGGTCAGCTCTAGATCACATTCCACCAGGCCTCTGTGCTCATCGGGGCTAAACCAAAGCCTGGGATCTGAACCCCCCTGAGCCATGGAAAAAATAATTTGCAGAACTGAGCTCTTGTGATTGAAGTCCATGTCTAGGTTAAAGAGAAGAAAGAGCTAGTCCCACCTCCTGGAGAGAACCCCAAGGTGACTGTGGTGTGTTTTACAATGAAAGAACAAAAGGAGGCTAAATCTATGCCAGAGAGTTTGCTAATTTTTTGTATAACTTTGCAGAAAGAAAATGGATGTTGAAGGGTACTCTTAAACAGAAAGCAGAACTGCCACCCTCGGCTGTTTAATGGCTTGTAAATTAGTAGCAGGGATGAAGAAGAATGGGTATGGTAAATGAGGAATGCTGAAATTAGAGGCATGGCAAACTGTATCCCTCATTTCCTCCTCCTCATCCCTCTACCTTCACCTCTTCCACTTGTACAGAAGTTTTGAACTAGTTAATGTCCATTTGGGTGACCAAGGGGGTTTCCAGTCTTACTGTGAATCCAGGAGACTAACAAACACAAGAGGGTGGGGAATGGTTTGTAGTTTTGAGCCATCTTTTCTTTTCAAACTGTTGCTTTGAAAAAGTTTAACTAGGCTGGAAAAGATTAACATAGGAATTGAAGTGAAATGTAGTAGAACAGAGAGTTATGGAGTACCAGAAAAGTGGATCCATTCACAGATCTTCATAATTTTCCACATGTACTTACACTGGCCTACAACGTGTTAACAGGGTTTGTAAGATTTTTTAATAACCAAATTACTGAGTTCTCAATCTGTCTCACTATGAATGACTGGTAGACTGCAATTGAATGCTGGCTGATTAATGGCTCAATTAAACACTGGTAAAAGATCTCACAAGGAGTGAGTTAAGGACACCCTCACCATGACAATATTAACTCTTAATATACTTCCATGTATAATTTTGTTTCTCAGCTTGAATTTATTTTACTAAGGCTATATATCCTATATACTAATATGAGTTCCTTTTTTTGTAATGATGCTCACTCCCATTAAAGTGAAAGGTAGTCCAGAACTAGAAATGGGGGAGTACAGTTTCCTGGCAACTACATCTAAACTCAAGTGCATCATTAATGCCCATATACTTCCATTTTCCATACCAGACTATTTGATGTGTTCATTCTCAGACTCTGAGGCACTATTGCCAGTAATTCAGCATTTTCTGGTAATGGCATGCCATGCTGGGCAATGTCCTCATCTAGAAGTGATGTAGCATTCCTGGAAATAAGAAAACATGTTAGCAACCCAATAAATGGTAAAGAAATATTGAAAATCCTGACCTATGCGAGCAGATTCCTTCATATCCATTCAGATCTTTAAATTGTATTTTGGGTCTCAAGGTTTGTGGTGTTGCTCCCTATGATCCTATTTTACCTACACACTATGTTTTCAAATAAAAAAAATCTACCTGCTTAATTCCCTCAGCCCCAAATTCTAAATTAATTTAAAGGCCTTCTGCTTACAAAATGTTGTATAGGTTTTGAAATTGATTTTTGGGTTTTTTTTTTCGGGGGGGGGGTCTTTGAGAGGGAGGAATTTGATATTAGAATCTGAAGACATTTTTCAAAGTTTTAGAATTTAGATATAACGAGTGTTCACAGTTTTTGTCTGTGTTATTTAAGTTTCTGACTTCTCAACTTTTAAAGAACAAGTATCTTTTTTCCTAAGCTCTTTGGAAATTGTAAAATTATCACTAAAGCCCTGATGCTGTAAAGACTCATGCACATGCTTAGTTTAACTCATACTTTATGAATTTTCTTTGACTTCAGTGGAGCTGTTTCCAATGGGTTCAAGTCTTCGCAGGACTGGGGACTAGGACTGTCTCTTGGATTTGTTGTGTAGCTGGATTTCCATGTGAAAGGCACATAGACAGTACTTTAACTGTGGTTCTCCCGCTTATTGATTTTGGACCAGACTGTGCTTTTGGGTGGTGCACAGTTCAGCCTGCAGCAGTTTGGAGAAGTAATCGTGACTCAGATTTCAGTAAAGGAGTTATGTTCCCAGGAATAAGTAATTTGCTACTGATAAAGCGCCTTTCCTGGTGCCAGACTGCTACCCTCCTGCACTGTGTCAGTGCATTGTACATTGGGGGAGATGGGGCGCAATCAAGGCTCTGCTCCCTTGCTCTGGGATTGTGGGCACCTAACATCTACTGTCCCCTCCTCCATGCCAGGAAAGGTCCCAGGAGGCCACTCAAGGTGGGTATGCAATGGGGAGCATGCTTACTTTGCCTTTTGCCCATGGGCTATGTAGTTCAAGCCGTGCTGTGTTCTTAAAAGATTCAATCATTTCCAAATTACACCATCTTTTAGCCCTCAAACCATACAAATCTTACTTCACAGACAGAAGAAAGAGTGAGAAGATGCTGTGTGACCTGGTGGTGGCCATCTGAAACATTTTCATTTTACCCACTCTCATTAAGCCACATTAATATGATGCCTTTCTGAACTATTTGATGGAGGGCTCTAATATTTCTGAACAGTATGATAGAAAAACCTTTACACTGTTGGCACTAGCTACAACTATCTGAATTAAAGCCCGACAGTTTGATAACAGCTTTACCATAAAAAAAAATCTTTCACTTACAGTATATTTTATACAGCACAGCACCAAGCCTTTTCAGTCCTTCTCTGTAGTATCTAAGGATGGCATGTCTTCAGTCTGAATTGGCTTGGTGGGTAAATAGCAGGATTTCCACAAACTCTACCTGTGTTTCATTGGTTTTCTGATGTTCAGCAATATCCATCTCTTCTGGGAGTAATTTAGCATATCTCTACCTAATAAATTTTATAACTACAAGCTTTGTAAGACATCTGTGACATTTAGGTTGCATTATTAAAAAAATAAAATAGTGTATATGTTCAAACATCAAGGGGCTTTACTCATGCAATGCAATAAAAAAGACAGGAAAGTATACAAAGTTTACACGCTTTGCATATGTGATTTTTTCCTCCATATTTCAGACTCTTGTATGTATTGTCTGTCTGAGTTTGGAATGCAGCAGTAATAGAGAGATGAAAAACTTCACTAACAGCTTTCTAATGAACTCCTTAAAAGAAGGCATTAGAGAGATTAGTTTTAGTGCTGCAAAATATATAGGAGGCCTTAGAAAAGAAATGTCATTTCAGACTATAGAAGATTAAAAAAAATATAGTTTCTTTCTGGCAATAATTTCTTCAGAGTCCTGCAAATTCTTATGCTACCTCCTGTTTCAAAAGAGAGGAGTCAAGCTGACCTCAATTTTTTCCCCCATAATGAAAGCCTTAATTATTATCAAAACACTAACCTACTGCCATTTACAAGAACGGCAGCAGTTGATAATCATCATATATAACAGATTCTAACCTAACTAAGTTAACTGCAGAGGCCGAGATGCCTAGCCAGTCATGTCTACTGAATTCCACAATAATTATTAATAATACCTTAGCAAGAGCTGTCTGGCACCTTGATCAAGTGTTTCATACCTGACAAAATTATCACCTGAATCGCTCCATAGGATTGGAATCGGAGTGTTTCATCATCTTTCAGCATTTCCGGCACAGCAGAAAGGTTAATCTTCCCATATTTAGAATATGTGTAGAAGTTCAATGGAGTTTGTGTGGGAAATGAAAACAAGAGTCGTAGGGGGGAAAAGTTACCTTTTATGGTATGACTGTCTGTCACTATGTTTCCTGTCTATTCTTTTACACCATTGCAAAGCAAATTCAAAGTGGGTATAAAATTTTACTAAATTAAAATGGTAGCATTTTATACCAACTCCCCAATTACTTTGCATGGATGTAAATGACTATCCAGGGTGATAAGCTATGAGAAATCAGAATATCAACCTCTACTGGAATGACATCTTCCTCCCTCAGTAAAGGAAAGAAAATGTGATGTATTCAAGAGAACAACTGTCAATAACACATGCAGTCTTTTGTCTATCTGGTGCACACATAACTGGTTCTATTGTAACTGGCTATCCAGCAGTACTAAAGTGTTTCTGGGAGGCAGTAGTTGGATTTGCTGATTATTTCATAAAAGGTATTTGGGTTTAATGTTGTAGGTGAAGAAAGGGATAATGTAAGAGATGATGACGGCATGGCTGAGAGCTCGTTAGTCAATTATTGTGATTAATTAGCATTTTTGCCTAGCAACGTAAATGTGTATTTACTGTATAGTCAGATTAAAAACATTTTGAGTTCCCGCAACATACATCAGCCTCTTAAAAAAACAGGCCAATAGGTCTTGCATTCTGAATCTTACACTCTTAAGTGAGATAGAACATAGCATAAATTTTCAAAGGGCTATTGAGAGGTAAATATTATCTAGCCTTGTGCCATATGGAAGTATGGTTTCCATTTTGCCCCTGAAATGGTTCTTATTTTAGAGCTAGATTTGACTATGGCCCGTGTATCTGTAAATACAATTCCTTGCATCACATAAGCTAGATTCAGGGTTTGTCTACATGGGGGCACTCAGGAAAATTAATCCAAATTTTCTAACAATGTGAATTTAAAGTGAATTAGTTAAACTGCATTGACATGTATGGACGCTGTAATGCATAATTAAAGTGTCCTTAATTTGGCTGAGTTTAGTTCACTTCCAAAGTTAATTAAGATAAACCGAATTAAGGCCACTTTAATTTTGAATCAAAGTGATCACACAGGGGTTTAATGCAGTTAACTAATCCATTTTAAAATCACTCCTTTAGTTAATTTGCATTAATGTTCCTGAGAATCTCTGTGTAGATAAGCCCTTAGCTATATTAAGCAGGAACAGAGTCTTATTCTCTCCTCCACCTCAATTACATTTTTGTCATTGTATTGCACTGTATGGATTTTTGGACTAGGTATAGACATACGAACTGTAATGCTAATTAGCCCTCCAAAATGTTCCCTAAATGTTCAGCAAGTTTCTTAGTTTCAAAAATAGAGTGAGTGAATTTGGAGTTCATGAAGGTAAGGGATTGGTAGTATTGGCATGCATTGTGATATTTGCACCACTCAACTCATTGTTGCATTGTAGTCATGATCCCTAACACTCCCTGAGCAGATTGTGTTACCTGTGCTGAACTAAAGCAAATTAGCTAATCTTGGTTGGTGGCCATCATCTTGGCTAACACCAAGGATTGAACTGGGGAGTTCCTGAGTCAAACATGAATCTGTACCACCTGAGTAAAAGAGCTGGGCTGTGAAAGTGGGGCCTGTAACAGACTCATACTCTGTGGATCAGGCACAAGAGGGTAGAGACAACACGCTGCCTAGCCCACGCTGTTCACTTGCTTTGTGGTATAAACAGATTATAGAAGTTAGAGATGGAAAGACCTTTTAGCTCATGAAATCAATTCCCAGGTCTGATTGTGTATCCTAATTTTTTTGTTTTTAAATCAGAAAGGCCTAGTACGCTGTCCCCACTGAACCACGAAGGTACCCTTTTTTCCCCCCGTAAGGAATTCTCGTGCAGTAGTTCATATTCCAGCAGTTAAAATGTCAAATGGTGTGTGTCATACAGGTGGCAAAAGTGAAATTATTTATGGTATGAAATCTGAATTTTGGCTGGGAACCCCAATAATCGCATGACAGGAAGTTCCAAGAGTTATCAATTGGAACAAAATATAATAAATACCTGGGTCTAATTTTGCATAACTGAGGTATTTGGCTATGCTTTGGCTAAGCACCTAAACCAAACTCTAAACCTATTCAAAGCTTATCCAAACTATCTGTGCTTCTTGCTTCAGTGAAACTGGTCTGAAAATTTTGTAAGGGGTTTCATCATGATATTTTCAGTGATTCCATTTCTGGTCCCAGCCAGAAATGCTGTGAAAACAACCTTTTATGGGATAATTCTGATAGTGCTGGCTTCCCTCTTGGCCAGAACCCCAAAAATGAAGAAGGGGAAAAGATACCAACCACATTAGAACCTCTAAAAAGGTTCTGTTTGAATTTGATTATAAACCTGGATGACAGTTGTGGGGCAGAGAAAGAAGGTAGAGTTCCTGTTTTACCTGAACCAGTATCCCCATCTCTCATTATAATCTCTTTCATTAGTTTGCTCAGGGCTGAAGTCCAAGACACAAGCTTCGCTTTCCATCTCCCGACTCAGAGTCACTATCCGAATCCCACAAATGGGTAGTAAATTGTTTGAATTAGAATTAGATGGGCACAGGTTATGCCACTTTCAGCTAATTTGTGTTAGTTCTACAGTAGCCTTGTGGTCTTTGAACAGCTCAAATGTTAGAGTAATGGGAGAGGGAAAAGGAAAGTAATGGGACAATGGGCCCTTGATGTTCAACAATATCACTGTTTTTCTTAAATTGGCAAGCATCAGCAGATTGACATAGATACAGCGTTTGACAGTGGTGCCTGCATGCCAGCTTCTTCTTCTTTTTTTTCTTACTTTCTTAAGGAGAAAATAGAGCAAATATTCTTTATAGCTTTGGTCGTATTCACCATTAAAAGTAGGAAAATTTTATACACGCAAGATGTTGGTATCAGTTTCTTAAAATTTCTGACTTTTTTTTTCTGGGAAAGTTTCCACCAAATATCATTCATATGCTGTTGCCTACAAACTGACAGCTGTGACACAAGTCATAGACAAATGGCATTTAAAAGTGAATGGGGAGATAAAGGAAAGTTTTTCTTCCTTGGTTATTTTATAGTGCCCAAAATGGTTCTATGCACTTCAGAGAGAATTAAAATAGACACAAACAGGGTGGAGCCAAGTCACCTGAGCCCAAATCAGGAGGAGGTAGGAAAGGGGGCAGAAACAGATGCAACTCATGAGTTTACTTGCATGCATGGTATTAGTGGAGTTTTTTATGTTTATTTATTTTAAACAATGTTTTAAAAAACATGGTGGGGCAGGGGTTGGGGGAGGGAAAATCGTGGAAGGGGATAAATTATTAGGAACATATGAAAAGTTAGAAGGAAAAGGGAGAGAGGCACTTTTACCACAAGACTAACTACACTGGCTGGCAGCAGCAGAAGGTTGTTATCCTCTGTGAACCAAGTAGAGGAAGACCTGGGCCTGAGTTGCTCCATTGTATCCATCAAAGCCAAAGACAAAGATATGCAGGTTCTTTCTGAAAGATAGTGTAGCTAATGGATGGGTCTGCAGTATTAGAGGCTTGAGTTCCGTTCCCAGCTTGTGTAGCTTCTCAGTGGGGTAAGAGACTTCTTAATAATAAAGCTTGTGCAGCATACATAATTGTTAATAATCAGAAGAAATAAGTCTAGAATTCATTCTGTCCTGGGGTGAAATCCTGGCCCTGTTGAAGTCAATGGGAGTTTTGCTATTGACATCAGTGGGGCCAAGATTTCACCCCTAGTTCTCAATGCGCAGCATATCTTCCCTTAGGTGAAATAATATTGAATGGAGCAGGAATCATTTCATTTTTATCCCATCTTGACTCAGTGTAAAGTGCTGAGGTGAGACACCAGGATGATACCTGCACAGTGCCATAGAATGTTAAGGGATTTGGGGAGCAATCCAAAACCAAGCTGCAACAGGCAAACTACTGCCTGGAAATGACTACTTTTGATAGCTAACAAATCTGCCATTCTGAATGGATTTTCATGAGGCCAACAAAAGGCACCACCCTAACCACCCCCTGCCAAACTTCAAAGTCTTGTTGCAAATCTTGGCAATAGTGGAACCCTTCCAAAAATGGTTGCAGGAGTTTTAAAAATGGAAAGCACTGTCCAATGCTAATACAAGGGTTGCATGCACTTCCCTTATAAATATCTGCAGTGTAATTGTAGTCATATTGCTCTGAAGACATTAGGGAGACAAGGTGAGAGAGGTAACATCAGAAGGGTTTTCATCAGAAGAGGTACTTGGAAACCATAGAGATTGGCTTAATACAAAAAAATGACTAGAGTAATTTCAACAGAATACGGTTCTTGCTCTTCATCCTCCCCAGAAGAGTACGCCTTGCGAAGAGCTGTAGTGCCCAGTCTTCACTCAGTTAGGCTAAGAGGAGGCTGCACTAGCTTCATGTTTCTTTTCGAACCATAGTGTGAAAGGATAAGTGGTTTTTTTGTTACTGAAAGCTGGTGATTCTGTAAATGTCAATGAGTTATAGGAACAAATGTTTGCTCCTCACTTACAGTAATGGCTTCACAGCATGCCATAAATCAGTTCCAGTTCAGTAGACTAATGCACTTCTTGTGGGAGAGTATTTTGGGGACTGAAATGTATAGTCTGACAAGAATCCATTAAAAAATTGTGAGACTGGATCTCCAAAAAGGCCTTTGAAAAGAAGCCCTATAATTATTTAAAAAATTAAGGTGATCCAGTTCTGAATGTTATTTGGGCTGGTATTGCAATCATTATAATTAGTGCTTTCTACAAACAGCAGATCTGCATAAATACTAAGTATTTTCTTTAATATTACTATTGAAGGTGTGTGTGTGAAAGCAGGGGCATATTTCCAGAATATGAATGATGAAAGTGCATTGAAGACTGATGCTGCTGCTCTTCCAATGTGTAATCAAGATGTCATGCTTATGAAAATAACCAGTTTGTCAATAAATATTAAAAAATGAAGAAGGGACTGAATAGCAATTCTTACATCTCAGAGGCATTCTTTGTTCTTTAACTGGTAATAAGTGGCCTAGTTGCTTGGGGGTTGCTGATATCTGTCTGACTTATTTGCATCCTAAATTAAATAAAGAAACATTGATCTGTGTACACATCAGCCCTCAGTCCTCTGCTGTGCTGAAGCAGACCTCAGTGGAGAAAGGCAAAGGTAGGTTAGGGTTGCTATAGTTTATCACAGTGCAGTGATCTTTCAGGGCCATTAGGTTCGTAAAGATCTCCCGCCGAGCCTACCCTTTCCTGTCCCCATCACACACTCTCTAACCTCCGGCCTGCCCCCAATAGACCTTCCCTTTGCTGGGAAGTGTGGGCAATGGTGATGTTCAATCAGAAAAGTTAGCTTTCTATCGCCATTAAGTAACTATACCAGGAAGCAGAACTGCAGTTCAAATAGCTGGGAATGCATCATTCCAGTTGCATGAAATTTTGTCATTCAATACTTTAGCTGTCCATATCTCCCCAAGATGAATGAGTGTTCTTTTTATTTCTCCAGTGCCCACTGAAGAGGAAAAAATATTTTTTTGAAGATTAAGTAAAAATGAAAATGGTGAATCTGTATAGCACAACCCTCAAAAATAAGGCCATTCTTCTGCAGCAAAGCTCTATGTAAAACAAAGAAGAGAAGGCAGGCAAGCATTTGAGGGACCTGCCAGCAGCAGTCCGAAGAGTCTGGGCTTCCTGCCAAGAGTCTCTGAACCTAAAATCGCGGGTTAACTAAACAGCTAAAATTTCACACCACTCAAGAGCTTTTTTTCCTTGACAGCTATATATTACTGGTACAACTCCCCTAGTATGCTTGAGGGGTCAGAAGATGCTGTTTTACTTCCAGAAACTATACCTTCTGACTTCCATAACTCCTTATGGACTTTTTACTTCAAATGGCAAGGGTCAAGATAATGTTGAATTTGTGAACTTAAAAGTCTTCAATAGAACATAACAAACTTGGCATGGGAAGAAAAGGTACAAATTTCTCTTTTAAGATGACATTAAATACCAATTACCAAATTTATATCTTGAACTGATATAATCCCCTACCATTGAGAATCTTTATTTCAAACTTAATTATACCTTACAACATCCCAGTGTACAGACAAGAGTCAGAGCTGAGAACAGGACCACACTCCTTTCCATAAGCACTAAGTTATTTCTCAATTTTTTTAATCTTTGTTCACGTTGTTCTCTTTGGTGTTTAACTTACATAAGAACATAAGAATGGCCATACTGGGTCAGACCAAAGGTCCATCTAGCCCAGTATCCTGTCTTCTGACAGTGGCCAATGCCAGGTGCCCAGAGAATTAACAGAACAGGTAATCATCAAGTGATCCATTCCCTGTCACTCATTCCCAGCTTCTGGCAAACAGAGGCTAGGGACGCCATCCCTGCCTATCCTGGCTAATAGCCATTGATGGACCTATTCTCCATGACTTTATCTAGTTCTCTTTTGAACCCTGTTATAGTCTTGGCCTTCAAAACATCCTCTGGCAAGGCATTCCACAGGTTGACTGTGCGTTCTGTGAAAAAATATTTCCTTTTGTTTCTATTAATTTCATTTGGTGATCCCTAGTTCTTGTGTTATGAGAAGGAGTAAATAACATTTCCTTATTTACTTTCTCCACACCAGTCATAATTTTACAGACCTCTATCATATCTCCCCTTCGTCATCTCTTTTCCAAGCTGAAAACTCCCAGTCCTATTAATCTCTCCTCGTTTGGAAGCAGTTCCATAGCTCTAATAATTTTTGTTGTCCTTTTCTGAACCTTTTCCAATTCCAATATATCTTTTTGAGAGGGGGCAACTACATCTGCATGCAGTATTCAAGGTGTGGGTGTACCATGAATTTATAGAGAGGCAATATGATATTTTTTTTTCTTATTATCTATCCCTTTCTTAATGATTCCCAGCATTCTGTTCACTTTTTTGACTGCCGCTGCACATTGAGTGGATGTTTTCAGAGAACTATCCACAACAACTCCATGATCTCTTTCTTGAGTGGTAACAGCTAATTTAGATCCCATCATTTTACATTTATAGTTGGGATTATGTTTTCCAATGTGCATGATTTTGCATTTATCAACATTGAATTTCATCTGCCATTTTGTTGCCCAGGAACCCAGAGTTGTGAGACCCTTTTGCAGCTCTTCGCAGACTGCCTGGGACTTGACTACCTTGAGTAGTTTTGTATCATCTGCAAATTTTGCCACCTCACTGTTTACCTCTTTTCCAAGATCATTTATGAATATGTTGAATAGGACTGATCCCAGTACAGACTCCTGGGGCACACCACTATTTACCTCTCTCCATTCTGAAAACTGACCGTTTATTCTTACCCTTTGTTTTCTGTCTTTTAACTAGTTACCAGTCCACGAGAGTACTTTCCCTCTTATTCCATGACATCTTACTTTGCTTAAGAGCCTTTGATGAGGGACCTTGTCAAAGGTTTTCTGAAAATCTAAGTACACTATATTCAGAGGATCCCCCTTGTCCACATGCTTGTTGACCCCCTCAAAGAATTCTAGCAAATTGGTGAGGCATGATTTTCCTTTACAAAAACCATGTTGACTCTTCCCCAACAAATTATGTTCATCTATATGTCTGACAGTTTTGTTCTTGACTATAGTTTTAACCAGTTTGCCAGGTAATGAAGTCAGACTTACCAGCCTGTAATTACCTCTGGAGCCCTTTTTAAAACTTGGCATCACATTAGCTATCCTCCAGTCATTTGGTACAGAAGCTGATTTAAATGATAGGTTACAGACTGCAGTTAGTAGTTCTTCAATTTCACATTTGAGTTCCTTCAGAACTTGTGGGTGAATGCCATCTGGTCCTGGTGACTTACCGTTTCGTTTATCAATTTGTTCCAAAACCTCCTCTAATGACACCTCAATCTGGGACAGTTCCTCAGATTTGTCACCTAAAAAGAATAGCTCAGGTTTGGGAATCTCCCTCACATCCTCAGCTATGAAGACCGATGCAAAGAATTCATTTAGTTTCTCGGCAATGGCCTTATTGTCCTTGAGAGCTTTTTTAGCATCTCAATTGTCCAGTGGCCCCACTGGCTGTTTAGCAGGCTACCAGCTTCTGATATACTTAAAAAAATGTTTGCTATTACTTTTTGAGTCTTTGGCTAGCTGTTCTTCAAATTCTTTTTTGGCCTTCCTAATTACTTTTTTATACTTCATTTGCCAGAGTTTATGCTCCTTTCCGTTTTCCTCACTAGGAATTAACTTCCACTTTTTAAAGGATGCCTTTTTGCCTTTCACTGCTTCTTTTATTTTGTTGTTTAGCCACAGTGTCACTTTTTTGGTTCTCTTACTATGTTTTTAAATTTGGGGTATACATTTAAATTGAGCCTCGATTATGATGTCTTTAAAAAAGTTTCCATGCAGCTTGCAGGGATTTCACTTTTGGTGCTGTACCTTTTAATTTCTGTTTAACTAGCCTCCTCATTTTTGTGTAGTTCCCCTTTCTGAAATTAAAGGCTACAGTTTGGGGCTGCTGTGGTGTTTTCCCCGCCACAGGGATGTTAAATTTAATTATATTATGGTCACTATTACCAAGTGGCCCAGCTATGTTCACCTCTTGGACCAGATCATGTGCTCCACTTAGGACTAAATCAAGAACTGTCTCTCCTCTTGTGTGTTCCAGGATTAGCTGCTCCAAGAAGCAGTCATTTAAGGTGTCAATAAACTTTATCTCTGCATCCCATCCTGAGGTGACATTACCAAGTCAATATGGGGATAGTTGAAATTCCCCATTATTATTTAATTTTTTTATAGCCTCTCTAATCTACCTGAGCATTTCACAGTCATGATAACCATCTCGGTCAGGTGGTTGGTAATATATCCCTACTGCTATATTCCTATTATTAGAGCTGCTATGGAATTGCTATCCATAGAGACACTGTTGTACAGTTTGGTTCATGTAAGATTTGTACTTCATTTGATTCTATGCTTTCTTTCACATATAGTGCCAATCCCCCACCTGCATGACCTGTTCTGTCCTTGTGATATATTTTGTGCCCTGGTATTACTGTGTCCCATTGATTATCCTCATTCAACCAAGTTTCTGTTATGCCTATTATAGCATATCCTCATTTAATACGAGGCACTCTAGTTCACCCATATTATTATTTAGACCTCTAGCATTGGTATATAAGCAGTTTAAAAATGGAGAGAGATCCGCAACCTTTGCACCAGGCAGGCAAGTCACTAAGCAGTTCTCCTGGTCATTGCAAACCCAGATATCTATGTTTCTAATGATCATAGCTATTACTTGTCTCTTCCTAATAACTGGAGTTCCCTCCCCTGGAAGAAGGGTCCCAACTATGGGATCATTTCTCTCTGCTTCAGTTGGATGTTCTCCTTCCCTGAGACTTTCATCCTTGTCTGTCAGGCTATCAGACCAGGGGTGGGACTGTTCTACTTGTTAGGATATAGATATTCAGGCCTGTCTGCAAAGGCCTGTACTTTAAAAATTTAGGTCTATTCTTATCACTTGGCTAGTTATAGAGGTATAAAAGAAAGAATCAAAATCACTGTCTGCTGGTGTAAGGGCCTTCTCTTACTGCGACAGTCTGTTCTTAGGCTAAGGCCTTTGGCTAAGCAGCAGAGGCAGCCATAAGCTAGGAAGCGAACAGTCACATCCTCACATTCCAAACTAGTCACATTGAAAGAAGGTGCTATTGGGCTTTTAGGAATACAATCCTGTCCTGATAGTGCCTATCACCTCCAGAGAAAGGGAAGTGCCTAGAAAATGTAAAAGGAAACTTAGTTTGATAGCATCCTGTCTGGCAAGAACTCACTTATCAATAGTTGGGATGTGAAATCCTCACTTCTGTATTGTCTTGTCATTATAGTTCCCACTTTGCTATTGTTTGTCTGTATAATCTCTATCTGGTTCTGTGATTGTTCCTGTCTGCTGTGTAAATAATTTTGCTGGGTGTAAACTAATTAAGGTGGTGGGATATAATTGGTTACATAATCATGTTACAATATGTTAGGATTGGTTACTTAAATTTCAGGAAAATGATTGGTTAAGGTATAGCAAAGCAGAACTCAAGTTTTACTATATAGCCTGCAGTCAATCAGGAAGTGAGTGGGTGGGTGTGGGGAAGATGGGAACAGAGAATGGGGGTAGGGAAATTGGAATCATGTTTTGCTAAAGGGGGAAATGGGAACAGGGAATGGGGGTAAGGAAATTGGAATCATGTTTGGCTAAGGGCAGGAATGGGAACAAGGACACAGGTGTAAGGCTCTGTGGTGTCAGAGCTGGGAAGGAGGACACTAAGGAAGGAAACTGGAATCATGCTTGCTGGAAGTTCACCCCAATAAATATCGAATTGTTTGCACCTTTGGACTTCGGGTATTGTTGCTCTCTGTTCGTGCGAGAAGGACCAGGGAAGTGAGTGGGTGAAGGAATAAGCCCCCTAACACTACTGTGTCCTGGAAAGTCTTGTCTATGTACATCTCTGCCTCCCTTAGCTCCTCCAGTTCAGTCGCTCTGGTCTCCAAAGCCCATACACAGTCTCTGAGGGCCAGGAGCTCCTTGCACCAAATGTACACATACATATGCCACCTGTCCATAAGGTAGGTAATCATACACGCTGCATTGAGTGCAATAAACTGGATAGCCCCCACTCTGTTGCTGGACTTCTGCCCGCATTATATTTTTACTCATGCAGCTCATTGGTTTGTTGTTTTGTTTTTATCAGGGGGTGTTTTTGGCTTTAAGTTTAACTTACTGGAGGTGAACCCAGGACAGAATATACAGATTTGGGCCCAGAATGTAAACACACTCAAAATTCAGTGGGTGTCCACATCCAGAGCTGTAGTTCATCCCATTGTAGAGAAAGCCCATGGACATAAAGTCAGGATTCATTTCAGTACATCTCTGAGTGACCCAGTCATAGATTTAACAATGTGTTTAGCAGCTACTTCAAAGGAAGCATGGTCCAATGGGCACAAGTCTGTGAGACCCACATTCACTTCCTTGCTACCACAGGTGTCCTGTGTGACTTTGGGCAAGTCACTTAGACGCAGATCCCTAAAAGTATTTGAAATCAATGGGAGTTAGGTACCTAAATATCTTTGAGGATCTGGGTCCTAGTTGCTCTGAGCCTGAGTTCCTCATCTGTTAAATGGGAATAACCTAAAGCCCTTCTCACAGAGCTGTTGTGAGGATAAGTACATTAAAGTTTTTGTGGCACTCAGATACTAGAGCAATGGGGCCATATAAGTACCTTAGATATTTAGTATAACAATGAGTTTATTTAAAGTCAACATGGGTTGAACTAAAACCTCAGATGCATATGCCAGGTACTTGATGAAACTAGGATCCAAGTGTGGAATTTGCCAGAAAGCAGATGATCAGTGGGAGGATTCTGGGAAAGAAGTTATTTGTTCTTTAATGCTGACTCACCTCAAAAACTATAGAGAGGATTATCCAGAGATCTTCTCTGATGAGAGATATGGAGGAGCGTTCCAAGTCCAGATAAGGCAATGGGCTCATTGTACTCCCCTGACCATGCAATAGCCAATGTGCAAATGTTCTGTGCTGCTGGCAGGAGCACTCAGTGCAAGAGGATTATGTGTGGGCTGCTATTCTCCAGAATATGGTCAGATTATACATATACTCTGCCAAAGTAGCCTTCCTTTGTGGGGAGATGCCAATTTTTGTGTTGAGAGATTAATAGCTATTAGGTTATGTTACACATTTGTACTTACATGGCTATATGTCAGACAATTGAGTTATACCACAGTGGAATTACCTCAACAAATTAGAGTTGCAAGGATGCTATATCATTAGTGATGTATAACTATACTGTTTATTTTCTATTATGCAATTCTCTGTACTCTGGCTGAGAGTGTTTTCAGATGTGGATGCCTAAATCTAAATCCATATTGAGGCACCTCAATACATGACATGATTATCAGAGGTGTTGTGTTCAGGCTACTTTCTAAAGGCATCTACATATAGATTAAGGTACCTAATTTTAGGCACTCAGGTTTGAAAAATGGGCTCTGTACATTTATTTCTCAGTACCTGCAGCACACAAATTCCTTTGCTCTGGTTCTGAAGAAGGGCTCTGTGTGGCTCAAAAGCTTGTTTCTCTCACCAATACAAGTTGGTCCAATAAAAGATATTACCTGACCACCTTGTCTCTTTAATATCCTGGGACTGACATAGCTACAATTTCACTGCATATATTCTGGTTGACAGCCATGATCAGCCAGTCAGTCAGGAGTTTCTTTCCTTCTCTACAGTAAGGCTTTTCTTCACAACTGTGTATTTGTGACTGAGCATTGTTTGCTCACATTGGGGAAATCCCAGCCCTTCTTTCCCACTTCGGTTCTGAAATACAATATAAAAATAGTAGTCAGTTGTTCTAGAGTCTGATCATCTATAGGGAGGGGAAAGTGGTGTGAGGAAGTTGTGGGGAGGGAAAGGCCAAGAGTTGATATATTTTAAATATATATTTTAAAAATGTACTTTCCAGGTGTTTGACAGCACATTTTGATTTTTGGAGAGACAAGGTGTGGGAGGTGATATCTTTTATTGGACCAACTTCTGTTGGTGAGAGAGACAAGCTTTCTAGCTCACACAGAGCGCTGCTTCAGGTTTGTGTGGAAAAAAGCTTGTCTCTCTCACCAACAGAAGTTGGTCCAACAAAAGATAGTACCTCACCCATCTTGTTTCTCTAATATCTTGGGACTGACACAGCTACAACCACACTGCATACACATTTTAGTTTTTTTGTTTGTTTTCCCTCATATTTAATTAAATGTGACTATTTATTTTAAAAAGTCAGTTTAAATATGATAACGGAGGGTGCTTCCTGTTAATTCAGTCATAACCATGCCCTAGGCTAATAAACTTTTAGACCTTTGGCCAAGGAGTTGATTTGCTATAAATACCTTGGCCTTTGAACCTCATAAAAGGGAAGCACCTTCAACTTATTATTTTAATGACCAATATAATTTTATCAGCCTTTGCCACTTAAAAGTTTTTCATTTTTTGTCTCTGCACATAACTTGTATAACACATGCCTCTATTTCTCCCTTCATGCCCACTCCCACTAACCCTCTCCAAAAAATCCCCAAGAAAATTCCCTTCACAGATTAATCTTATTAGTTGTGTTCATTCTTTTACATTTCACTTACGGGTCATAAACTTGGACTTATCAAGCGTGGACCAATTAGAGCACGAAAAATCAGATGGCCTACTTGTGGCTATGGCTAGCTACACTATAGCTATGATATTACTATATTAGAAGTTCAGTAAGCTATCTGCCAACCCTTAGCCATTACATTGGATTTAGTTATTGAAGTATTAATCATTTAAAAAATCAAGACAAGCAAAAGTCAATGTAAAACTAAACACAAACATTTCTACTTAAATATATGTGCATCCTCCTCTTTCTTTTTCTGTGGTCTCCTGGCTGTCTCTTTATTTGACTTTGCTAATGAAAGAAAGCAGTGTTGCCAAGTCTTGCATTTTCATTGCAAGTCTTGCAATACTCTGTACTTTTCTTAACTCAGTTGCTCCTGGAGTCATGTGATTATATAAGAATCTCAGCATTTTTTTTTAAAGTGAGTTTCTAGATCTCATGGTTGTGGAGAAAAGCTTGAGAATATGAACCCCTGGAGGTTCAAAAAATCAGAGGGCAAATAAGAAATGGTTGCAAAAAAGAAGTTATAGCTTTAGGAGAGGAAAAAAAACCCATCAAACCCAAGTGAAATGTTGAATTTTAAACACTGAATATTCTTTTCTCAAAAAACATGGGGGGCACACATGGTTATTTGATGAAGAGGTTTCTCTTCACTGGCATCAGTTAGCAGACTGTTAAGAAAAGAGTGAAAGAGGGAGGGAGAGTTATGAGAACACTTTTGAGAGGTTTGCTAGAGGTTTCTGGTTGATTTTGAAAGATTTCTGGAAGTTGTGGTAGCTAAATAGTGTGTGTCTATAAAATATAATGGCACATCAAAGTAATGACTTTATTCTTTATGCACTGGGCAGCGATTTCCCGCCCCCCCCTTCTAAATTAATTTTATCTACCTCTATTTATCTTTGTTTATTTATTTTTTAACTGACACATATCATTCTGGTATCTAGGTATCTAGTGCACCTATACAGATCACAGTGTAAGACTAGGGCCAGAGTGCCATACACAATTAAGAAGTATCAGTACAAAACAAAAATGGTATTATTTTTCTGTTCCTTTGGGAACAGGGGTATCTGAATTTTAGAGTTTCTTTGTTTGATTGAGGGTGCTTCTTTTTGAATTGGTGTTTGTTTTTTTATTTGTGATGTTCCCGGGGAAAAGCTTACTCAAAATCTGTATTTACATTTAAATTTTTAAAACGCTCTGATTTTTATTTTAATTTTTAAGCTTGAGCACTTTAAGTATGTGTGTGAGAGAGGTGGGGGGAGGGGAATCGAGCTGAATTGTAAAGACAAATTATTTAGGTCTGAGTATGATGTGAATGTCACATCTAATCCTCTTGTTGCCTGTCTGTGCTCAGACATATGACAGCAATTGAAATTGTAGTTCTTAGTCTCAAAAGGGTTGCAAATCCCCGGTGTAAACTAAAACAAAGCAAAGCTGAACCTCAAATATAATGGAAAAAGCAAAACCACAAAAGGGTAAGTTGCTGGCCACTGCTATATATTATTACTTTTTCAAAGACTACACATTTCAGACTATCAACAAAACTGACCTATTCATTTTTTCCCTCCTGCCTGACAAATAACACCATGTTCACTGCAAAATCTCTGTTACTGAAAAGTTTAGTGGCAAGTGCAATCATTTATATGGTAGATTTATACACAGATGTATACTGTAGAACTGGTGATGCTAGGCCAGATCCCCAGTGGGTGTAACTCAGCATGACTCTGTTGAAGTCGTTGGAGCTGCCTACACCCTCTGTAAATTGATTTTTGCTATATTTTCTGATTTGAAAAGTCATAAAAAATTACCTTGTAGAAATTATTTGTAGAAGTAGGGTTGCAGAGGCTGGCCAAAGGTATGAAAATTATGTGACATGAATGGGCAGAGTCTTCTGTGCTAAAATAAACAGTTCTACAGAATTTGATAATGGGCATCCTCATGAAGAATGCAGACAAGGGAGGTGACTTGCTTAGGATGGCAGAGGGGTGAGAAAAATCATTAAAAAAAATTCTATAACAAAATTAACAAACTTTTTGCTTTTCTTCTTTTATCTTCTTTCTTTCTGTAGCTGTGTTTTTAGATGCGCAATTTCTTCTTAGGTTTCAAAGTAGCAGCCGTGTTAGTCTGTATCCGCAAAAAGAACAGACGTACTTGTGGCACCTTAGAGACTAACAAATTTATGCTCAAAGACTTATGTTCAAATAAATTTGTTAGTCTCTAAGGTGCCACAAGTTCTCCTGTTCTATTTCTTCTTAAAGTGCCACAAGTTCTCCTGTTCTATTTCTTCTTAGGTGTATTTATTTTATTCTTACCACCTTCATTTTTTGCCCTGCAACCCCATGCCCCCAATTTTAATTTCTCCATTGGCTTTAATTAAACTGGCCTGAAGCTCATGAGCTTTTAAAAACACCATAACCTTGTTTGCGGAGGCTAGATTTCCCGAGGTCTTATAGTCCTACACAATATAGCTTAAATGGCAAAGTCCCAGGCCTTGGTGCACCATTATAAAAAGTCTAGTAAAAGAGGAAATTCACACTGACATCGGTATACTGTGGTTTTGTCACTTTACAGTTTAACTGTCTTAAAAACACAGTATGGTGGAAGTAGTGCTTGCATACAATGAAAGCACCGTTCATTCAAGTAGTGGAGAAAAGAAATGTAAGTTTAATTCCTTTTCTATTGGTCATTCTTTCTACACATGTCCAACTAATCAAGTGTAACTTTCAATGCTCTAATAGCTTAGTATCTACTTGGGTGTTTTTTAATTACACAGTAACCCCAGGTGTTATCAGTAAGTAATTACACTTTCTTGTCTAGCTTATGAACAATAATTTAACTTGTCATAAGTATACATTTCACACTCTATTAGGTCACATGCTTCTAAGGTGCTTTAAGGAACTTGCCTGTTTTTTTTTTTCTTCAATGCTGTCTCTTTCGCTATTTTTTTCTATTCCATTGTAGCTAATGGAAAACAGAAGGCTCACAGATTCAATATCAGGGTTTAAAGAAGTGGTAAAAGTGTAAAAAGCAATTGTTTGAATGTAAAATTGTAAATGAAACACATTTACAAAGTGCCAGCCAAGAGAGTGTGACATATTGAATAAAGCTTCTGAGCTAGAACCTTATCTTAATGTATACTAATCAGAGATAAATTGAGTCTGCTGTAGGCCCTGGAGGCTTCAGTTCTATGGGAGGCCTCTAGGAGCAGGGCTCTGTTAAAATAAAAGGATAAAATCCTATACTTTTTTTTCTGATTTAGTCTTTTCCCCCTTTGCTACTGGCGATAAGGGGCAACAATGGAAAACTCCCCACCAGCTGGTGTTTCACAATGAAAAAGCTCTTGGGAAAATGACTCTCCTATTGACAAAGGCAGTCTGAATGCCTTACTTCAGAAGCCCGTGCTATTTACATAACCACATAAAGGCAAGTTACAATGCAATTAGCCATATCAGGATCACACCAGAGAGTGTGAGAGTTCTTTAAAAAGGTTCCCCCATATACTGTCATGATAGTGCTTTATGCTTTTAATTAAAAGACTCTGTTATTGACTATGAAGCCTTAATTCTCTGGAGTCTAGTGGTGATGAAGTTATAACAGGCGATTTTCTATTTTCCAACCACTTGTGAATTATACCTTGCCATATATAGCAAGGCTCTAAAAATTAGGTGGAGAGCCATTCATTTATTTTCCAAAAGAGAAAATGAGAGTGACACGTCAAAATTAACAGGTACAGTAGCTCATTCAACAGAGCAACCCTACCCCCACTTTAAAATGGGTTGGTTATATTTCATATGCAGTGATGAGAGTTTGGCAGATTTTAACTCAATGGCAATCAAAAAAGTGACACAGAGATTTAGAAAAAAGAAAGAGAAAGAGAGATCAGGCAGTTTGAAGATCAAACTACATTTTTTGTAATTTATTGCTTGAGATATTTTTTCACTATATAACATAGACTAAGTAGAGCATATTGCTTCTGATACAGAGGTTTTACAATATTTAATGAAAAATTTCAGCTAAATCAGATTTTCAAATACTTCTGTCATATTCTTTATTGATAAGCATTTGTTGAGTTGTCCGGACAAAATATGCATACTATTCTTTGTCTGCCAACTATTCTTTTTTGCTATTTCCTATTAGCTATTCATTATTCATGATATGTGGATTGGTCAGCTAAGTCACATGCTATTGTTTCTGTTCTCTGGCTGTATGACTGCAACACTTGGAATAGGAGAATAATCAGTAACAGCTAGGAATAATGAATACCAAATAACACATCTCTTCTGCAAGCTTTTGGGCACATAGTGACTGGTTTTTAAATTCACACAACTTTTGGGATTTGTGAATATTTTCATGGATACCAGTAGTTGTCCAAATATTTGTGAATACCAACTAACATAACCTGAATGCATCCGCTGAAGTGAGCTGTAGCTCACGAGAGCTTATGCTCAAATAAATTTGTTAGTCCCTAAGGTGCCACAAGTCCTCCTTTTCTTTTTTCATAAATGACAGGGCATGATGAAACAAATATCGTGAAACAAACAAACAAACAAAAAGGCTTTTTTGTCAAACGATCAGCTTTAATGATCAATAAATAGAAATTTGAGGGGTAAATTGTGCTCTGCTGCAAGTCAAGGTGTGATTGTAGTATATGTAGGCATACTCATGCTAGCTGTAGACTATAGCTACACTTGAAGTTGCTCATGTGATTCCCAGCTTGAGTAGACATAGTTATGCTTGCTCCAGCAAGCTAGCATGCTAAAAATAGTAGGGTAGCCATGGTTGAATAGGCAGTGGGGAAAAGCAGCATGGGCAAGCCCTTCCAGATATAAACTTGCCCAGATACCAGGGGTATGTGCTTGAGGTGGTTTGCTAATGCCACTGTTCACTGCTGCCTGTGCTATTGTGGCTACACTACTATTTTAAGTGTGCTGGCTCAGCTCACAGTATGTCTGTGCCAGCTGGGAATCCCACCCCCAACTCCAAGGGTCCACATAACTTCAGCCTAGCTAGCAAGGGTAACAACAGTAGTGTAGATATGGTGCCATGAGCTTCAGCCCACGCCAGCCATCCTAGTACAAGCGCACCAGAGAGCCTGGGTATATACTGAAGTTGCCAGCCTGTGCTGAAGTCCTTGCTGCCACATCTTCATTACTATTGTTACCCGTGCCAGACAGATTAAATCTAGCCTGGGTATGCCTATGCGTACTACAGTCACACCTTCACTTTCAGCGTAGACCTGAATTCCCTGTTTCTCCAAGAGGAAAGTGCCCTGTGCCAGGTCTATACCTGATGCAATATACGTCCCTTGACTTGCTGGCATAAGTGTGCGAGTTGGCGCATAGCGGGATTGGGGTGGGGTTGAGGAGGGGATGCAGAGATGCATCTCTGACCACTTTCTGGCAATTCCTGTCCATTTGCATTGGGAGAGAACATAGCAGTCATATAGCTATAATATGGAGCTGTGGGCCCATATATCCACCTACTCCCATGTGTAGACACAGAAGCTAGGCCACAGTCTAGCCCCCAGAGGGAGTGGAGGAGTTTGAGGCTTAGAAGAAACTTAATATGATCCATAAACCTCAGTATATGGAGCCCCATTGAAATCCAGGACTGTGGGCTTAACTTCAGCTCTTCTCTTAGTCAACACTATAAGGTATGTATAATATATGTACAATAACTCACTGGTTCACTCCAGGTGCATTGTGCCACTCAGGTGACATGAAGCAGGCATAAACCTAACTAAACTGGACAATGAAGATGTGTTTGTAAAGCATCTGTATTGCTAGAGTAGTACAAAGATAATCCCAAATGTGCTAGGGAATCACCCCCTATGCACAATGATGAAAGGAAGAGGAGTCGGAGCTGTATGTTGATCTTCTATCCAGTGCTAAAATATAGTGATCTTTATTAAAAGGTCAAGATTTACCAGATAGTTACCACACAGTAGTAGTAGTGCCTCAGTCATTATCTAGTCTAAGAATAAGAAGCTAAATGTGCTTTATCTGATGTCACTGTTAGCGTAACCCTATTGCTCTTGCATTCCGCCCCTCCCCCAACCCTCCACGCTCTTCCATGTAATTTTGGGTTAAGAGCATTAGAATTTAGTCCCTACTGAGTAAGAACTTCAGGATTTGGCCTACTAGTTAAAATCTAGCAAAACATATTTAGCCTAAAGAAACCTGAGTGTAAAAGTAAGTGAAGCCATCAAAATATTTCAAGTCAGTATCCTCTAGTGGTTTAAATGTACTGTAAAGTGCAACTAGTCTTAGCCTTCAACCAATCAGGATTTAAAACTTATCTAAAGATAGTTGATCATAACTGAATTTACCAGCACATGCTGAGGTTTTATTGTTGTACTGCTGTGGTTTTTAAGCTGTGATTGTTATTATTAGACTTTTTAAAATATAAATCAGTGCACGTTTCTATAGTTTGCATCTCAAACTTACACCAGTGAAGCTACTCACTGGTTCACTAATCTGGATTTAGTTACTTGAGTGTTGCTAGCCACCTCTCTTTCCATACAAAAGATTAGACCTTTTTTATTATGATGATTATTAGAAAACATTGGACCTTTCTATTTCTGGGATAATTTCTTACAAGAACCATTACACTTTAAAAGTAAGGCCCATTCCACCTCTCACGTAGAACACACTGGTATATAAGGACTCAGTGGCAAAGCTGTGTGACATAAATCTTTTTGTCTTTTTACAGGTTACATAAACAAGTCACCGAAACCATATTTTTATATGCAGTTCGGGCTTCTTTGGGTATGGTGCTTCCACACTTAAAAGTCTAGGAGTTAGATTAGAGGGCTGGGAGTCAGGAGACCTGGGTTTTATATCTAACTCTGTCACTGATGTCACTGTGTCACCTTGGATAAGTCTGGTGGCTCCTGCATGTTCTCATTACGTATAGATGTAAAACTGGAATAATAATACTTATCCACCTTTGTGAAAAGCTTAGAGATCTTCAAATGGCAAGCACTATGTAAGTGTAAAGAATTCTGATTGTTACTCATTATTAGACAAGAAAACACCCTGGGTAATAGAGCAGGAACCAGAGCTAAAAGAAACAGAGTAACTTCTGCTTTTGCTGCATGTTTCCATTATTCAAATTCACAATGGGGGGACAGTCTACCGTGAAAGAAGGGGAGCACATTCAGATTATCTCAGGACAAATACACAGAGCAAGGGTTGTTTTTAAAAATATGGGTGAGGAACTAGACTGACTAATTTTTCATTAAATTAGTGGGTTTTGTATGTGAAAATCATTTCCAAACATTGATATGGCTTGGTATTTTTGGATCGGGGAGGCAGAGGGTGTGATAATGTACAATGGAGTTCAATGTCTCTTACAGTGAAGATGAACACTGAGATTTTTTAGCAGTTTTATTTTCTTGTTTTGACCCTCCAGTCAGTCTTAATTTCTTCTCTTGCTGTTCTGATCAATTATCCCTCTATCAATCTTCGTATCAGCTTCCTCTTCCTTACTGCATCAGATTTAGGCATCTCAATCTCACCTATAAGGGCTCTTCCTCCTGCCTCTATATCTGCTCCCCTCGCCTCCCAGTGCTTGTCCCACTCTTGTCTCTCTTCACAATCATTTTGTTTTATTGTTCCCTTAGTTGTCTTTACCTACTATTGGCTTCGTACCTCTACCACCAATTTTTGTCTTCATCCACCTGGTGCCCTCTCTTCTCTCCTTCAAATACCTATTTGAGTCATGCTCTTCTAACAGTCCTTCCTACCATATGATTATGAATAATCTCCCTTGAAGCTTTGCCTTGTGTTATTTGTGTTGGGTCAAATCCTGCTTCCACTGAAGTTATTGGGAACTTACCATGGTAGGAGAAGGAGTAAGAGTAGGTTCCTTGGAGAAAAAAAAAACATGTCTAAAATAGTGGAGTAGAGAAAAGACTAGTAATAGGTGAGTGGAGGATGGAGAAAGGGTAAAAGACAGGGACAAGATAACATTAAAAATAAACCAATGAGGCAATGGTGCAGTGTAACAATGTAATACCTCAACCAATTTAATAGTAACCAAATGGTCTCTGAGATTCCTCACTGTGTATGATACCAACATAAACATTTCCTACGATTACTGCAATAAAAATGATGGAATACGAGCAGATATCTTAATATCTAATTTGACCTGTAACTTAAAATTCATGTACAAGTTTGAATGTTTGATAAGGTAAAATATATTATTTGCTCTCATGGAAAGAGCAATATTTTTCACAGTAGGTTGCACTGTTGCTATAGATCAATCAATATAAACATTTAGCTTATAGTCTGAGGTAACAATTTACTGTATCAGATAATTAAATACAGACAACATCTCTGCTGTTCTATTTTTAACTGAAACATTTACCTTAGCAAAAAACAGACAGTGGAAAGAAAACTCCAGGAAGACAATTAACAACTTCTTTATCAATAGTAAAGGTGGCAATGCACTTTTTCCTTTATGCCAGCTGACATGGAAACATACAGAGCTGGTTGGTTGGGGCCTGTAGGTTTGATTTTTGAATCATTATTGAAGCAGATAGTGCCGAAGAAAAAAAGCAACACAGATCTACACCTCCAATCTTATTTTCCAATTATTAAAGACTATCACCAATCTACTAAAAGTAAACCAGTGATGCTGACAATTAAACTTCTACTTTCCTGTGTTTTGGCCATCATCAACAATGTAGAAAAATGAAAAAAGGAGCTGAGAAACATTCAGGACTTATCTTTTTAACACAATGTGATGAATACATACTGCTGCAGTTGTTTTGTCTGTAAAGGGGTTATACAAGCCTATCTGAGAGCTGTATTTTCCCACCATATATTTAAAATTGCTTTGTCTTTGAAGATTTCTTATATCAGTAAACAGGTTTCAGAGTAGCAGCCGTGTTAGTCTGTATTCACAAAAAGAAAAGGAGTACTTGTGGCACCTTAGAGACTAACCAATTTATTTGAGCATAAACTTTCGTGAGCTACAGCCCACTTCATCGGATGCATTCCATCATTAGGTTTCAGAGTAACAGCCGTGTTAGTCTGTATTCGCAAAAGAAAAGGAGTACTTGTGGCACCTTAGAGACTAACCAATTTATTTGAGCATAAGCTTTCGTGAGCTACAGCCCACTTCATTGGATGCATTCCATCATTAGGTTTCAGAGTAACAGCCGTGTTAGTCTGTATTCGCAAAAGAAAAGGAGTACTTGTGGCACCTTAGAGACTAACCAATTTATTTGAGCATAAGCTTTCGTGAGCTACAGCTCACTTCATCGAATGCAACCGATGCATCCGATGAAGTGAGCTGTAGCTCACGAAAGCTTATGCTCAAATAAATTGGTTAGTCTCTAAGGTGCCACAAGTACTCCTCTTCTTATTCCATCATTAGACGCTTTCATCTTAAATCACCACTATATGATAGAGTAGATGGCTCAAGGAATTTTTTAATGAGATCAAGCGCTTTTCACCTCTAGGTCATGGTTTGCATCCCACCCAGGTTAACAATAACCAAAAGTAATAGTTCTATGATGCCAGTATAGAGGCCTGTGTGAAATGAGCAGGTGTCAGTCCGTTCCTAGCAGTCACAAGTAAACATTGAAACAAACCAATGAACAAAAGCATTCTTACTGGCGATCTCAACAAAAAGACATACTGAGACCCCTGTGCCTAGTGGCCCATGAGGCAACCCATTTTTCCCACTACTGTCTATCCAGAGCAAGATGGTTGACTCCATTGTCAATGTATCCTGGGATGTCATGTCTGCCCATAATGGGTTCATATCCAGAATTATCATCTTTAGTTTGTGCAGTTAGATCTCCCATAAGGATAAAAATGTCGTATTTATTGATCTTGCCAAGGACTTTCTGCAATCTTTCATAGAAACAGTCTTTGACCTGTTCCTATTTATTGTTTGTTGGTGCATAACACTGAACGACCATGACTTCTGCGTGGTTCATCACAAAGTGAGTTTGCAGGTTCCCGTTCCTTCAGTGCTTTAGCAGCTTCCTTGCTCAATAATAAGCCTACTCCTTCATAGTGGGCTTTAAGAAGTACATTGTTCATCTTTGGCCTCATGCCCATATTCGTTATCTTTGCTTTTAGTCTCAAGCTACGGCTCCCAGAATGTATTTGCCATTTTACTTGGACTGATCTTAAGGAAGGTAACAAATTGCACATCTTCAGAAGCACAAAGTCTTATTCAGCTATTGGAGATAACATTACTGCACAGCTATAAATATATGCATTCTCAGTGTAACCGTAGTGGGTGCACTGATCACAAGAGAGGAAGTTTGTGAAAGCCAGACCTTTTTATCTCTCTTCACAAAGTTCAAGAGTGGAGTTAATGAGTGGTTCTCTGAAGTGGAAATCTACTGTTGTTAGGCCGCTTACATAATAGAAGTACATCAGTAGTTTCCAATTTTAGTTGTTTTTATTTAGTCCATAAGCTGTCAGACTCCCCTTTAGAGCTTCAGAAGTATTTTTAGAAAATTCTAAACTAGCATATCTGTCAAGTGCCTCTTATACAAAATTGTAGATGTATGAGCAAATGGAGAGATGAGCAACACAGAAAATACTAGAAGTCCCCCAAAATGTGCATAATCCTTATCATTTCTCCTGTACACACTGAAGCTTTCTTCTCTAATACATTTATTTGAGCATAAGCTTTCCTGAGCTACAGCTCACTTCGTAGCTCATGAAAGCTTAGGCTCAAATAAATTTGTTAGTCTCTAAGGTGCCACAAGTACTCCTTTTCTTTTTGCGGATACAGACTGACATGGCTGCTACTCTGAAATTTCTCTAATACAGTAGCTGCAGATAGTATTTCTTTGTATAAAAGCTCTCTGTGTTTTCAGGAGGCAGCTGTTGTAACTAACAGGGAGGAACTTAGGCATTAGTATTTAATCTTTATTATTTTGCCGGACTTTTGAAGTTCTCTAGTGAACTGTCTCTAAGGAATCCGCTAGATTTTTCACCATTTTGGCTGACAATTACTTATTGTCTTCCAAAGGTTTTCCTCACTAAACTGACGTTGATGATTATCTAAATGCAAGCACATTAACACCCCCTGAGTGAGAAGTAATGGCAAGTGTTACTCCCCATACATTTATTTTTTTTAAATTTAATATTTTATTAACAGTTTTCTCTTCTTGAATTTTCTGAGAATGATGTGTTCTTGGCATGCCGGTGTCTGTGTTCAATCCATGATTTTTAGTGTCTAGCAGAGTAATGAATTAAAGCTCCCAGGCTCGTCTTCTGAAAGACATTTTCCCCGGATTTATGGCTTATTACAACAATCTGTAACCCACAAACGCCTTCTTTTTGTCCTCTGACTGCAGAGGTATTAATGGCATGGGCAGTGGGTATCGTAGGCTGCGGGAGGCTTGTGCCTCCACAAACAGCCTGGTGTGGCCCCTCCCACACTCCACCCCCAGACCTCCTCCTCCAGTTCCCGGCACTGTGCCCTGGCCCAGGCTGACTGGGGTTCGGGCTGGGGCTGGCTGGCCTGCCTCCCACAGGGACTCGGGATGGCAGGTGCTGAGGCCGCGCTGCCCGCTGGCGCTCGGACCATGCCGCCATGCACCCCCGGGGCTGGGGACTCTGCTGCCATTCTGCCTGGCCACCCGGTGCACTGGGGGCTGGGGTACTGCTGGCGCCTGGTGCTCTGGGGCTGGCCACCCATCACTCCGGGGCTGGCTGCCAGGCGTACCGGGGCTGGCTGCCCGGCACTGGGGCACAAAGTTATCTAAGGTTATGTCTACACCACACACTCATTTATGGTGGTGTGTGGAGCACATATGCCCCTCAACTTGGGTATAAATAGAAATGTAGATGGTGAGGCACTACTTAGGAGAGTAAATAATGACACATCAGAACCTTACGGTGTACACCCTACATAGTTCTCTACACTCCCCCCCCCCATCTACACTGTTGGTTTTAGCATTACTATCTTTCACTGCCACATGTAGCTACACACCGCAGTGTAGATGAAGTCTGCTTTTCATGGAGGCATATAGCTACATGTACCCTACACAGCACTGCTAGCATAGACAAGGCCTAAAATCTAATGCCTTCTCCAGTCAGCTCTAGTGGCTAACAGGCTAACATCACAGATCCATCAGTGCTTGAGTTGGGGTTGGTGGTGGTGAAAGGAGTGGTGCTCTCCCGAGCTCTGCCAACAAGTTCCACCCATTCCAAAATTAGAAGCCTCTGACAGTAGAGTGTTCAGCTGTTTAAATAAGATCAGGCATTACTCTCTTGCATTAATCCCAGCTCTCGGATTGATCCTAACAACGTTAGTAACAAGACATTCAGCCTCATGCTAGCTTTTAAGCAGACCTAGTATATTTAGATGCGACATTTCAAATGTGCCCTCTAACCTTCCAGGTACAAAAATGAGCAATGCAAAGCTTTGTGTGATTCAAAATCCAGATCTGGGCCTGACTTGAAAATCTTGGGCTTATCTGAAAAGAGACTCAATTGACTAATGTTGTACTAATCTATTTAATATGTGAAGTAAAAGCACATAATGAAACATACCACAAAAGAAAATAAATGATCTACTTAGTAATGAAGAAAGGATTTCAGCTTTAGTTTTTTTATAAGCAATTTCTTTTCAAAGACAGGGTTGTAAGAAAAATGTTAACTATTTGCATTTAAATGCACGTTTGTTTTTAATATAATTCCTACAGATTTGCCAGCATTTGGATTTCTTTCCCTTTGAAAAAGACAATCATTATTCTGTGATTGATTGTACAAAGATTGTGTATATAATAATGGAGAGAAACCTTGCACATACGATTTTATTAAACTCTGTTGGAATACTGTGTTTGCTGCCACTGCTGCATTGTTATACAGCACAAACATTCAAATGCAGTCACAAATGTATTTTACAAGGAAATGCAGACGTGTACTGCTCCAGCTGCCAATTTCTCAAAACTAGTTCTTGTCAATTCAACTCCTTGGGCCAAATTCATACTCTCTTATTTTGAATCTACATACAAAATGTCATTGGAATCATTAGAGAGGGGTAGGATTTGATTTTCATAGACCTCACTGGGAATCAAGCCCCCTACACTTGGGTAGGTGGTCTAAGACTGGATCAGATTTCTGGACATCAGCAAGGAGTCTCAATGGAATTCACACTGCTCTCAGGGCTCTTAATGCCACATGGCTGCATGTGCACTCTGCCAGTGCCTGCCAAATTAAGTTATCGATGTAGATATCTGTAATGTGAACACTAGTCCACCAAGATCTGAAATGCAACCACCATCTACTTTCACAAAAGCTACTGAATAGCTATTGGACCTGGAGTAGATGAGAATCAAATGCCCTGTATATTTTAAGAATGATATTCTTCAGTTGTATGCAATCTTTCAAGATCATAAAGCACTTACAAACGTTAATTAATTATCTCTAACTTTAGATTATTAAGATCATGCTGTATTATTCTCATTTACAGTGGTGGTTAAACTAAGGCATACAGAGGCTTCATAGATTTTAAGCCCAAAAAGAGGCCATTATGATCATCTAGGCTTTGTCTTCACTGCATGCTAACCACATGCTAAACCCTTAACACAGGACACATTCATTCATCTACATGCCTCTACCAGTGCCACACGGCGAGGCAGCCACCATGCTCTAAGCTATAAGGCAAACCGCTAGGTAGCTTTTAATGTGTCTTGCTACCACAAGATTAATGCAGGGAAAATGTGCAACCGTGGGGTTTTCAGAGCAAAGAGATATCATGGTCCTCCAGTCACTTCCCATAAGCCCACTGAGCATCCAGTTCTTTGTATTACCTTGTCATCAGCCTGGGCAATCTGTGCTCTGACCAGAAATGGACTACCTTCATATTCCTCTGCTGAGTACCTTGGCCCCACCCTGTTTGCATCGCTCCACCTTCATCCATCTCCAGTGTTACATATGCACACAAACAGGACTGTCCTTAGGCATACGCAGCTGCGTAGGGCACCTGAAAATTTGGGGCACCCCTGGGTCTTAGTGTCCATCCTTCCACTTCTTCCTATCACTGTTCTAATCTGACCCTTCCTGCAGGCTCCCACCACAGCTGGCTGCTGCAGCCTGGTGAGTCTTCCTCTGGAGGGGATCTAGTACTTAAAAGTGAAAAAGCCTTCCACCCTGCCAGACCTATTAGCACAACACTGAAACTGTTAAAGAGCCATTCAAGTGGTAATGAAGCCTTTTAACAGTCATTTGCCAACCCCCGGGTATATACTGTCAGTTTCTGACTTTACTGCCAAAAACAGTTGTGGATTGCAGTAATATTTACTCAGAACATTAGTCTACAGGATCTTAGTTTAAAATTTTCTTTAAACATATTTCATTAGTGTCAGGTTTCAGAGTAGCAGCCGTGTTAGTCTGTATTTGCAAAAAGGAAAGGAGTACTAGTGGCACCTTAGAGACTAACCAATTTATTTGAGCACAAGCTTTCATGAGCTACAGCTCACTTCATCGGATTGGAGTAGCTCACGAAAGATTGTGCTCAAATAAATTGGTTAGTCTCTAAGGTGCCACTAGTACTCCTTTTCTTATTTCATTAGTGTGTTGCTGAAGATGATAAAATCACATCTCTAAAATATCCTTGCATAGCTTTTTAGATGCACAATCTGAGTATTCATCTTTAGCCTTAAATGCTTGGCTCTTCAGACATATACTTTTTAAAATTAATCCTTCAAAAGACCATCCTTATCTAAGATACACATGCGAGCCGGGGCTGCCATCGGGCATAGGGGCACCAATTTAATAATACTGCATAGGGCCCGATAAATCCTAAGGACAGTCCTGCACACAAACACTCCTGATCATGCTGTTCAAGATGGCGGACTGGCAGAGAAAAAAATGTTTCTTGTCTCGGTGCACACTAGGATAAGGCTTTACCAATCAGAGTAGCAGAGGTCACACTGGATTGCCAATAATCACAGTTGGCACAGACATCTCATTGATGAGTGTGGTGTTAGTGGGGAACAATGAACTAGCTTGTTTATGTTGAAACAGACCAGACTTCTGGAACACCCTGGCATCCTGTTCCCTGCGAATGCATCCAGTGGAGGTGTCCATGAAAATGCCATGGTGGTCCATGAAGAACTTCATAATAAAGGAGCAGTGTCCTCTCATGTTGATATTTGCTTGCTTGATATGGCAGGCATAGGATAGGAATATATATCCCATTCAACACACCTGCACCGTTCAGGAAGCTCATCCATTCAAACCCTGCAATTATTTCAGGAATATTTCCAATGTTGACAAGCCTGGGGAACAGCACAGTGTTGATTACCTTGCAAACCTCCATAACCACTGAGCAAGCTGTAGATTTTCCAACTCCAAACTGATTGCCAACAGATCTGTAGCTGTCTGGGGTTGCCAGTTTCCACCGGGCAAAAGTAATATACTTCTGAACTTTTGTTGGGTCTCTCATCTGGGTGCTCTTCTGCTCAAGTACCTGGGCAAGCTTCTCATATAGCTCCATAGTCTGAATGGCTTAATTGTAGTACCGCTGTTGATAACAGCCACGCAGTCACACCATGTAAACTTTGCAAGAGTTTTGGATAAACTCTAGATACTTTTTGTATTATCTAATGATAATATTTCTGATTTCTTAAAATATGTTTACAAGCTCACCCACAGTCTGCCTTATCTTAATTAACATGATGAGATTCTGGTATTTGACAGTAGATCTATTTGCTGCTGTATAGCACCTTCGCTTTAATAGTGCTGGACTGAAAGCATTTATTGAAAATATAAACTACCTTGTAATCTATCTGATTGTGCTGGTTAAACCACTGAAATGAATTCTGCTTGGTTTTTTAATAAACATGGAGTAGTCTAATAGGCTTATTTTTGTTGATGACAAGAAATATAGATGTCAAAGTCCAATTGTTCTTCCTCAAAATATATTATTTTTAAAGTGAACACCACATTTTTCCTTTAACAAAATATTCATGTGTAGGCCACTGTGTATTTTAAAAGAATATGTATTAACTTTAATAAATATTGGTTAACTCTATGAAAGTTCCAACTTTTTATTCTTGTGGTTATTTTGGATAGCCTCACAACTGCCATCTATCAAGACAGAGAGCAAATTGGGGTAGGCTGTGTTTCTCTTGTACTTCTCCCCTATTCTCCCTGTCCCAATACTCTGCCAAATTCCAACTTTCCCAGGCACATTGCTTTCTACTCACATCACAGCTGGTGCCCAACCTCACCCAGGCTGAAAACATCTTTGCTGATATTTAAACTACAATCTCTGCTGACTTCATCCATGCTCACTCACTTTCTTTCTCTCTCATCCACACACTCTCATCCACACCTTTTTCTCTGTTTCTCTGTATTTGGATGGTGCCCATTGCCAGAGTCTCAGAGCACCTTGTTCTTCTTCCCAACCAGGCCTGATGAGGAGAAAACGTCTTATGTGTTTGGTAGGGGCAGAGGCTGGGTCTGCAGGAGAGATGATTTTACACTGGGTGGATCTTGTGGAAATCCCAGTAGTCTCCATTAGAACCCCCCCATCTGATCTCTAGTGGTTTCTATAGGTCTGGGTTGGCATCCACTGGTCTTTCTTGGTTTCAGCTGGAAGACCAATAGTGCCAAGAAATGATTGATCAATAGACCCATTTCTTGGTTCCACAATCCAGTTGGCCAACTGAAATCAGTAAGAACTATTTGAAAAACTGCTACTATCTGGAACTTCTTTGAATGGGAGGGCAGGGAAGCATCAGTGTGGCAAATAAGGACCTGCTGGGATGGTAAGAGTATGGCTAACACATTGTTGAGAGGTGGGGCAGATAACGCTCAACTGTGTTCCAGTCTGACCTGCAAGAATTTGCCTTGCCAGGCAGAGATAGGCTAAGTGCCTGTTTTTAGAGACTAAGAGTTTTCATTTATCAGTGTATAGCCACGCGTGTTTGATGGTAAAACGTATCTGGGGAATCTTGATCAGTTTGTGGAGGCTGACCACTTGACAACTAAAGTCCTACACTGGCATGTACAATTTCATAGAATCATAGAATCATAGAATATCAGGGTTGGAAGGGACCTCAGGAGGTCATCTAGTCCAACCCCCTGCTCAAAGCAGGACCAATTCCCAGTTAAATCATCCCAGCCAGGGCTTTGTCAAGCCTGACCTTAAAAACCTCTAAGGAAGGAGATTCTACCACCTCCCTAGGTAACGCATTCCAGTGTTTCACCACCCTCTTAGTGAAAAAGTTTTTCCTAATATCCAATCTAAACCTCCCCCAGGAGGTTTCCGAGGAGCCAGTTGAATTTCCACACAGTAAAGTATCAGACCTTAGATTTTCAGGAGTAGGGAGGTCTGTTAGTTCCTAGTCTTTCAATGTATTTTAAAACAGAGGCCAAATTCTGTGGCATCCATTCAGCAGGTGCACCACACAGGCTCGGCCCAGGAACAGAGGCAAACAAGGCTTTAAACCATCTTTGTGCCCTCCTGACTCTGGGCTGCTGAAGGGGTCAAAAGAGTCCTGATGTAATTTAGAATCCTGGGAAGCTGCTCTAAGCTATGGCAATGTGTCCCGTGCTGTGTACGGCGTGTGACACAAGCCACAATGGCTGTAACTCCATGTGCTATGGCTATACTCCCTCCTGCTACTGGACCTGTCCCTGGCACAACCCCTATACTGGGGCTTGTAGTGTGGCATCATAGCACTGTTTCTTCCCAACACAATGCCTCCTTGCAGGCTGTTGAAGGCTCCTATATGACAAGCTGAAAACATCGGCAACAAGATACAACAGTAAACAACTTTGAAGTAGGACATAGGTCAAATTTCATTCATAACTAAATTGCCTTTCTATGGGAAACCAAACACTTCCACTTTTCAGGCAGTTCCATTGCACCTACTTCCTGACTCACCAGGTTTCTGCCACCTGAGATCATTTTTAGGAGAACCAGTTTTTTCTACTATTGAGGAATCAAGGGGGCAGAGCAGTTAACATAAACAGAAACATTTATGTTATGCATGTTAGACCAAAAACAATCTGGATTGCACATATAAGTATCCTTCTGTCAGGCCTCAATGTGAACCACTCTATTTGCTTTTTGTTCAGCAATTAGTGAAGTACACTTCTTAACCATTGTTGCACTGCAGGCTTTGCAAAAGGGCCAAATACTTTATTTTATTTTGCATAATACATTGTATGTATCAAATTTATATATATCCTGTACAATTCTGCCTAAAGATATCCTTCTCTCAAGTTTGGAAAAATGGCCCATTCTTACAGATACCTTTCAGCATCTAGGAGAAATATTCTTGTTGTACAGAATGGTTTTCCACTGAAGATGCATTTGAAGGGCTTCAGAGGCAGTAATCAGTCATTGGCATCTTTGTACAGAGGACACTTACCAGTTTACTGTCCTCTGAGTAGGTGGAAACAAAGACTGGGCAGCACCATAAATTTTGCAGGTTTGCTGTACTTGCAAATAATAATATTAACTTTATTATTTAACTGCAGTGTTACTTTCAATTATACAGTGCTTTAAAAGCTATTTTGTGAATAGCTGCTTAAAGAGTTGGACCTGACCTCCATAATTTTTCAGTTATGACCAAAATGCCAGTACTGATTTAAGGTATTTTTAAAAGATGATATGTAAAGGGGATAAACATGTATTTCTGCTTTTCTTTCTCACTATGTGATGTAAAAATGGTTTGACGAGATGATGGGGTTTTCCTCTATTTTTTCTGGGTATTTTTTACTTGAGAAATATCGGGGATTTCAAGTCTCATCTTTCCTGATTTTTTGATGGTAGATTCTTTGGAGGACTTGGAAAGGGATATTTTCAGATTTCTTAACACTTAACTAAAGGAGGTGGGAGTGTTGAATCCTTAGAAAAGAGAGTTCCTAAGTATTTAGCTATCCAATTTAACAAAACACAAACACAATTCAGTCACTTCAGCTCTCAGTTAATCAAGTTTCTCTTCCTTGGTGCATATGATGTCAGAAACTTGCTACCTCTGTATTCTTCCTTGGAGTCTTCCAGGGCAGAAAAATTCTAATGTACAAACAAAAACAACTCTGTGTTCTGAGATAGACTGAGTGTTATGTTTCTGTGCTGTGTCTTTCGAATGCGTTATGCAATTTAGTTTTATTTTTAAAGACCTTTTTGTGGAATTTTTATCTTGCATTTTGCCATTTGTCGCTATGATCAGGTCAAATGCCCACTGTATTCAGTGGGAGGCTTGCCTGCCTGTAAAGTGTGGGGTCAGTGTCCATTGAGTAAATTGTATTCTCTGCTCAGATTTGCTCACAGTCAAAGGATCATATCTTGGTCTTAATGCCTAGCCCTAGCAAATGGACTTGTCACTGCGGGGGATTCCCTATGGCAAGGATGGAGAGTTTGGAAAAGTCACAGCTGAGATTTACTCTAGATCCATTACCTATCAAAAGGCATGTGCCTTCATACAGAGTATCAGGGGTCTGTACTTAGCTCAAAGAAAGATGCGACAGTTAATAGCAACAGTTCAGCTAAAGGTGGGTGTAGGATCTGGGATGTGGGCAGTCTGACCTAGCAGTTGGAGCGGGAGTCGGGAGCCAGGCTAGATCAGACACCAGCAGATCAGAGTCTGAGACAGGCCAGAGGGCAAACCAGGAATCAGGTGTCAGGAAGCAGGTAGGGTCAGGTTACCAGGAGATCAAAGTCAGCCAGTAAGAGAAGGTAGTGCAAGGGAAGCAGTCCTAAGCAAGGGGAAACCAGTTGCCTGGACAACTTGCTATTCCTGTGCTTGATTTAAATAGAAGTTGGGAGCCCATCAGGACCCCCAACATTCCTCCAATCAGATTCTAGAACGGAAGTGGTCTTTCAGAATTCAACTTTTATTCTAGCAACAGTTAGCAGGTAACTGGATGGCAGGTTGGAACTTACTATCTCCTAAGAGCCTTGTGGACTAGCCTTCATGACCCATAGTCCCTGACAGGCTGTCAATAATTGAATTATGTGATGTTTATGTTCTCTGAATTCCACCTGTGGGCCATTTTAAAAGAGCATGCAGCATTCATGTCATTTTGGTTTAGATTGTTCAGTGACACACCCAAAGTTTTATTGCATTTCAACTTTCCAGCTCTAAATGCCACAGCTAGAACCCAACCCTGCAATTCTTAGTCAGGCAAAACTCCCACTGACCTCATTAGAGCCTACACTGGTTATAGCTTAAATAAGGATCGTAGGATCAGGTTTTTATTAGTTGTCCATCAAATGTCACATTTCTCCAGTCAGATGAATCTCAAATGTTCATGCAATGATGAAATCACATGATTCTTAGTGATCTGATAAATTGATTGTAAATAGCAATCTGTGCAATAAGTGCATTTGTTTTTAAACAACCAGTGTTAGAATAATATATTTCTTCCTTTCTTTTTTCTTCCTCTTTCATTGGTGACAAGAAAAGAGCACAGGTCAGCCACTCTTGTTTATTATGACATCCGACCTATACATGAAGAAACAGATTAAATATTTAGCATATTCATTGCCCTCTCTCTTCCTAAGGACTGTTGGGGGAAAATATATTTTTTTTTATTTGCATAAAGTATATCTGTTAGGATTCAAATGTCAAATGCATGATTCTTCACTTGAAATGTATAGGTTCTGAAACTTGTTTTTGAATAATTGGATTGCTATCACTGTGTTACTATGGAAATGAAAATTCTGGAATTGTATTTATAATATATGCCTTTAATGAAGCCTTCACACAGATTTCAGCTACATTCTGTTATTTAAATGGAAAATACATGCAATACAATTTACTGATTTAAAATAACTTTACAAAATGACACTGCATTTATTTATCAATGTTCTGGCTTTTTATATCTGTTTTCAAATGTTTTTCAATATTTCCATATTTCATCAGTAGAAATTACTTAATGAAAACACACTATTTTTGGACAGCTTTGGACAAAAGCTTAGATTCAAGCTGGAAAATCTGGACTAGAAAATGAGGTTGGAAATCTTTTAAGAACAGGTTTTATGTTACCAAATGTAATTAGAAAGTTCAGAGTGTCTGAGGAATGAAAGAATGAAAACAAAGGAATTAACTGAAATGATATAAATTTCAAAAATTAGGCTTGGTTTTAGATAAGTGAATAATTACTAGGGATAAATCTATTCACCCAATCTCACCTGTGTTTTTCTGTTCTCAGAATAACTGAAAGCAGATTGCAATTTCTTCTACATTACTTTATTTTAAAAATTGAGTGTTGAGATTATTTTGAAATTTTTATTAACTCTGTGGATTTATCATAATCAGTTCTCTCGAGAATTTGCTATTCAAACTGAATTGGTTAGCTATGACTGGTTAGTTACATCACACAGTTTTATTTCTGTTTGACTGGATAAGTGCGCACAGGCAAATTTAAATTTTGTTTCTCTGAAAACACAAATATATGACTTTGAATTTTGTTTTCCATGGACATTCAGTAAAATTTGATTGTATGAATGTTCACTGAAAACAAACCCACTAGGGTTTCTGGAGCATGGTGGAAGTGATTATTTTAAATTGGTTTTGCATCATTTGCCAGTTTAGGCCAAAGATCTTTACCAGCTGATGGCTGCTGGGCAAGGTAGGTGAGGTTGGTTGCTGTTCTCAGTTCAGTTTTTGCATGGACAAATAGCATATCAGACATTCTACCATCATCTCCCTTTTTTTTTTCTTTTTGCAATCTTAAAAGAAAATCTATCTAGGTATTTATGTGGGCTCTATTGCCGTATTTTCGGAGCACATCACAATGTATTATTATTCTCATTTTATGGATCCTGAATCGAGGATCTAATTTAAGTATGTAAGATGCAGAGAGCATAAGGGCCAGGTTACCTGAAGTTGCAGATAGAAACATCTGGTTTGAAGTGACTTGGCCAAATTCTTACAGGAAGTCTAACAGAGCCAGGAATTGAACCCAGATTTTCTGAGTCCTCATCTAGTGGACTTCCTCAAGGAATTAATCGGTATGGAAACTAAATTACCTTCTCCAGCCCAGTGGTGGTCCCCCCAGGTTAGCAATGAGGCATACTGAATGGTAAGGGAGGAAATTTTAACTTCTACTACTCATGCTATATCTATTCTGTGTACAAATTCCAGACTTCATGGACCAGCGATGTCCAACTAGTACCTGTCACTGGTACTAAGTTAATTTAATAAATAACTACTCTCCCCCAGATGTAAAAATTAAATAGGAAACGTGAGTTGTAATAGCTCAGGGATCTGTATAGGGGGATAATAGAAAAAAATAGTCCTTGATGTGCTGCACACTGAGCTGTCACACGCCAAAGGCTGCAGGCATGGTGTAGTACAATGGATAGCAGTGCACAATGCAATGGTAAACTAGCCCAAGGGAGGCTAAACCTCCCCTAATCCAGGCTGAGGCCCCACCCCTGAGGCCCTGCCCTCAATCCCACTCTCCCCACCGAAGCCAGGTCGGGGCTCAGCTTGGGCTTGCAGCCTAGAGCTCGGGGCTCAGCCAGCCAGTGGCCAGGGCAACTCAGGCCATCTGGCTGCCCAGGGTGGCTCAGGCTGGCCAGTGGCCCAGGAGTTGGGCCAGTGCTCAGTCTGGCTGGTGGCCCAGAACTTGGGCCAGCCAGTGTGGCTACGGCAGGTTGGCTAGCGGCTTGAGGCAGCTGGGGCGGGTTGGCCGGGGCTCAGGGAAGTTTGGCTGGGGCTCCTCCGACCTGAGGGGGTGGGGCGTCGGTGGATTTAGGACTCTAGCGGGATCGGGGGTGGTGGGGCCGGAAGGGATGTGTATGGCAGGGTCTCAGGCAGAAGGGATGGGGCCAGGGACTAGCCTCCCCAAAGTTGGGGATTCACACTCCGCCCATGGTAAACCATGACACTGGGCTATGCAGAAACTGCAAATAAAGAACTATTCTGATTTCATGAACTGAAAAGAGTTTAACAATGGCCATATTGTATGGCATAGCCTAACTGTGAACCTTGCAAATAGGAGGTAGAGCCTTGTTTTTCAAAGTAAAGCTGAGGGAACAGGGAGGCAGGACATTTGAGAAGGGGGGAAATTTGTCAGTGAATAATAAACTTGCTGAAAAAAGCATTTTTGGGTCATCAAAGCCATTAGCAAATTCAGGGTGAATTTGGTTAATAGCTTCCACTGAAAAAAAATGAATTTTTCCCCAAAAAGTTAAAATGGTTCATTTTGATCATTTTGAAATGAAATGTTTTGACTTCTCATTTCGAAACAGTTTTGTTTTTAAATTTAGCTATATTTACTTATTTGAAATAAAAAACAGTCTAAAACTCTCCAAAATGAAACTAAATTAAAAAGTGAAAAAAATTATTTCAGATCACAAAAAACCCTGAAAACTAAACTAAATGAGAAAGGTCTACACAGCAATTTTTCAGCCCTGGAGCCTGAGCCCCATGACCCCGAGTCAGCTGACCTAGGCCAGCCATGTTTTTTTTAATCCCTGTGTAGAAGTACCCTAAAGCGCTAAAAGTTTGGATCTGAGTTCTCTAAAGGCTGCCTGTCTCATTCTATACTGTCACACTTTATATCAACAGAGCTGCTCAAACTGTAGCTCCCTCAGTATTGAGGAGGGAGCTATCAACAGGGCATTCTCTATGGCTTTTCTTTATGTCCTGCACCAGTGGATTCGATTCCTGCACCTCTTAGATGTATTAACCTTTACATTTATGACTGCCAGAACCTGGGAATGGACGACAGGGGTTGGATCGCTCAGTAATTGCCCTGTGCTGTTAATTTTCTCTGAAGCATCTGGCACTGGCCACTGTCAGAAGACAGGATACTGGGCTAGATAGACCATTGGTCTGACCCAGTATGGCCGTTATTATATCCTAATGTTCAAAAATGCTCTACAAAGTTCATAATTTTGTTTAGAGTTTTGGGGAAGGGTTGGGAGAAAGTTATGACATGGTGTTTCATAGATCCAACTGGAAAAAAAAGAATATTTCCATTGAGTAATTTTGAACAAAAACACTTTGCTTGAAAATTTTTGGTTTATGAATTTCAGTTTTCCATGGGAAGTTTTTAACAGATTCAAAATGAAAGTAGTTTGTTTTGGCATTTCCTATGGGCAAAATTGTATTCCCCTGCTCCCTTAGAATTGACATTTTTCCGTGGATAATTTCAGTTTCAGCTCAACTATATTTTTCAGCAGGAAAAACTTCCACATGAAAAATTTCGGCAGTTCTAGTATTTGAGCATTTGAGAGATATAATCTATGCAGTTATAGTGTGGGAATGAATTGTTATCGTGGTTTGATATAATTGTTGATTGTTTTGTTTTAATTATTGACTGAGATGTTCCTATGGCATAGAGATAGATAGATAGATAGATAGATAGATAGATAGATAGATAGATAGATAGATAGATAGATAATATCATTTCATTTCCAACCTATGAATTGTGATTAACTCCATCATTGTTGGTATACACCTAGTGTACAAACAATTCACAGCCAACAAAGTGGTATGGTTTAAGATCTCTGACTAAGTTCACACTTAGTCCAATGTCATAGATGCACAACACCATTTAAACCTTAATGGAACAAGTCATGAAAGGGGCTGATTGTAGGCACATTTACCAGATTGACTGTGGACCAATGGGCCATACTACATGACGATTACAGCTCTCTCTCGATATCATTCCAAGAAGCATCTGTCAACTGTTGGCAGACACTTTCAAAAACAAGATGCCCTTTGGATTTCACAACCAATATACCACAGCCAACATGCTGCAAGAATAAAAACTTTAACAACAGATTACTGTATGGCTTACCTCCCAGGCTCTGTCTTTGGTTTTATTACAACCAAACGTTATACCAGTGTTGTAAGGGAAATACATGGGGGCCAATTCATGCATGTGCCATGTTTTGTCCACTGTCTGAATCTGCTGCTGATGATTTTCTTAAGAATGACAACTGTGTTTAATGTCTTCTGGCATCAATTTACAAAATCTCACCCATTTGAGTCACTCTTTAAGGAGAACCATAAAATTCCTGGGAACTGCAGAAGAAAAACAAATTACTTTTGGAGAAATTAAAATAAGAGGGTCCAGCTCACTGGAACACGATGTTTTACATGCTGGAAAGATTGGCAGAATAGCAAAAAACTAATCATGAGAACAGAGGGGTGTGTGCAATAGGCACAGGAGAAGGTGCTGTTGAAACACTTGTTCAGTAGAGGTTCGTAGAATACTTGTGTGTGATTTTGCAGCTTTCTCAAGAAACTATACATGATGCCATTGAAAACCCATCTAGTATTAATGAACAATCCCCATGATGTGTGTTCCAAGAAATGCACTGAAAACCTGAAAGACAAAATTTTGGGAAGATAGTGTAACATTTCTTATGTGAGTCGGTGTTTTAGTTATGGAGTCTGATCATGACAAAATAATTCCATCATAAATCATAACAGTTTAAGCAATAATGTAGCCTTCAGGTCTCTGTTTCTAACAGTTTCAATTTGGAAAAAAGGAGTCCAGTGTGTGGTTGACTGAAAAAATATAACTAGAGTGTCTTTTCCCCACATCACAGTATTCAGGGTGTAAGACTAGCTATTTGTTTTATGTTCCAAGCTTTTCCATATTTTTCTAATGAATCACTGATACTGAACTAAATTATAATGAAACCACTTGCCTTTTTGTATGTTTGTAAGGTGGAATATCAATTTATTGCTCTATATAGATGTTTAGTAATAATTATGATAAAGTAGAAGGAGTGCTGCTTAGTGGACTTCACTAAGAGGGCCTCATCCTGCTAACAGCCTCTCGTCCATATCACACTCCACTTTTATTAAAGAGCCTGATCTTTCAAGGCATCAAAGGGAGTTGAAGGTGCTCATCATTTAGTAGGATGCACCCTATAATGAGTTTTCACTAACCATAAGTGGCTTCTATTATGCTACTCCTCAGCGATTCACAGTGGTGTTCAGAGTTCTGGGAGGAACCACGAGCAGGAGCGTGTGAGAGGGGAGGGCTCCTGCCTCATACTGAGAATGAGGGGCGATCAGCGGGTTATCTCAAGTGCCTATATACAAATGCACAAAGCCTGGGAAACAAGCAGGGAGAACTGGAAGTCCTGGCAAAGTCAAGGTATTATGATGTGATTGGAATAACAGAGACTTGGTGGGATAACTCGCATGACTGGAGTACTGTCATGGATGGGTATAAACTGTTCAGGAAGGACAGGGAGGCCAGAAAAAGTGGGGGAGTTGCGCTGTATGTAAGAGAGCAGTATGACTGCTCAGAGCTCAAGTATGAAACTGCAGAAAAACCTGAGAGTCTCTGGGTTAAGTTTAGAAGCATAAGCAACAAGGGTGATGTCATGGTGGGAGTCTGCTATAGACCACCAGACCAGGGGGATGAGGTGGACGAGGCTTTCTTCCGGCAACTCACAGAAGCTACTAGATCGCTTGCCCTGGTTCTCATGGGTGACTTCAATCATCCTGATAACTGCTGGGAGAGCAATACAGCAGTGCACAGACAATCCAGGAAGTTTTTGGAAAATGTAGGGGACAATTTCCTGGTGCAAGTGCTGGAGGAACCAACTAGGGGCAGAGCTCTTCTTGACCTGCTGCTCACAAACCGGGAAGAATTAGTAGGGGAAGCAAAAGTGGATGGGAACCTGGAAGGCAGTGACCATGAGATGGTTGAGTTCAGGATCCTGACACAAGGAAGAAAGGAAAGCAGCAGAATACGGACCCTGGACTTCAGAAAAGCAGACTTTGACTCCCTCTGGGAACTGATGGGCAGGATCCCCTGGGAGAATAACATGAGGAGGAAAGGAGTCCAGGAGAGCTGGCTGTATTTTAAAGAATCCTTATTGTGGTTACAGGGACAAACCATCCTGATGTGTAGAAAGAATAGTAAATATGGCAGGCAACCAGCTTGGCTTAACAGTGAAATCCTTGCTGATCTTAAACACAAAAAAGAGGCTTACAAGAAGTGGAAGATTGTCAAATGACCAGGGATGATATAAAAAGATTGCTCGGGCATGTAGGAGTGAAATCAGGAAGGCTAAATCACACCTGGAGTTGCAGCTAGCGAGAGATGTTAAGAGTAAAAAGAAGGGTTTCTTCAGGTATGTTGGCAACATGAAGAAAGCCAAGAAAACTGTGGGCCCCTTACTGAATGAGGGAGGCAACCTAGTGACAGAGGATATGGAAAAAGCTAATGTACTCAATGCTTTTTTTGCCTCTGTCTTCACGAACAAGGTCAGCTCCCAGACTACTTCACTGGGCAGCAGAGAATGGGGAGGAGGTGGCCAGCCCTCTGTGAAGAAAGAAGTGGTTCGGGACTATTTAGAAAAGCTGGACGTGCACAAGTGCATGGGGCCGGATGCGTTGCATCCGAGAGTGCTAAAGGAATTGGCGGATGTGATTGCAGAGCCATTGGCCATTATCTATGAAAACTCATGGCGATCGGGGGAAGTCCCGGAAGACTGGAAAAAGGCTAATGTAGTGCCCATTTTTAAAAAAGGGAAGAAGGAGGATCCTGGGAACTACAGGCCAGGCAGCCTCACCTCAATCCCCGGAAAAATCATGGAGCAGGTCCTCAAGGAATCAATTCTGAAGCACTTAGACGAGAGAAAAGTGATCAGGAACGGTCAACATGGATTCACCAAGGGAAAGTCATGCCTGACTAATCTAATTGTCTTCTATGATGAGATAACTGGTTCTGTGGATGAAGGGAAAGTGGTGGACATGTTGTTCCTTGACTTCAGCAAAGCTTTTGACACGGTCTCCCACAGTATTCTTGTCAGCAAGTTAAAGAAGTATGGGCTGGATGGATGCACTACAAGGTGGGTAGAAAGTTGGCTAGATTGTCGGGCTCAACGGGTAGTGATCAATGGCTCCATGTCTAGTTGGCAGCCGGTACCTAGCAGAGTGCCCCAAGGGTCGGTCCTGGGGCCGGTTTTGTTCAATATCTTCATTAATGATCTGGAGGATGGTGTGGATTGCACCCTCAGCAAGTTTGCGGATGACACTAAACTGGGAGGTGTGGTAGATATGCTGGAGGGTAAGGATAGGATAAAGAGGGACCTAGACAAATTGGAGGATTGGTCCAAAAGAAATCTGATGAGGTTCAACAAGGACAAGTGCAGAGTCCTGCACTTAGGATGGAAGAATCCAACGCACCACTACAGACTAGGGACCGAATGGCTAGGCAGCAGTTCTGCAGAGAAGGACCTAGGGGTGACAATGGACGAGAAGCTGGATATGAGTCAACAGTGTGCCCTTGTTGACAAGAAGGCCAATGGCATTTTGGGGTGTATAAGTAGGGGCATTGCCAGCAGATCAAGGGACGTGATCGTTCCCCTCTATTCGACATTGGTGAGGCCTCATCTGGAGTACTGTGTCCAGTTTTGGGCCCCACACTACAAGAAGGATGTGGAAAAATTGGAGAGAGTCCAGCGAAGGGCAACAAAAATGAGTAGGGTTCTGGAACACATGACTTATGAGAAGAGGCTGAGGGAACTGGGATTGTTTAGTCTTCAGAAGAGAAGAATGAGGGGGGATTTGATAGCTGCTTTTAACTACCTGAAAGGTGGATCCAAAGAGGATGGATCTAGACTATTCTCAGCGATAGCAGATGACAGACAAAGAGTAATGGTCTCAAGTTGCAGTGGGGGAGATTTAGGTTGGATATTAGAAAAAACTTTTTCACTAGGAGGGTGGTGAAACACTGGAATGCGTTACCTAGGGAGGTGGTGGAATCCCCTTCCTTAGCAGTTTTTAAGATCGGGCTTGACAAAGCCCTGGCTCGGGATGATTTGGTTGGGGATTGGTCCTGCTCTGGGCAGGGGGTTGGACTAGATGACCTCCAGAAGTCCCTTCCAACTCTGATATTCTATGATTCTATGATTCTATGAATCATCGTGGTAGGGCATCCACTGTTGCATATCACAGAATCACAAAATCGTAGGACTGGAAGGGACCTCGACAGGTGTTCTAGTTCAGTCCCCTGCACTCAAGACAGGACTAAGTATTATGTAGGCCATCCCTGACAGGTGTTTGTCTAATCTGTTCTTAAAAATCTCTAATAATGGAGATTCCACAACATCCCTAAGTAGTTTATTCCAGTGCTTAATCACCCTGACAGTTAGGAAGTTTTTCCTAATGTCCAACCTAAATTGCTCTTGCTGAAATTTAAGCCCATTGCTTCTTGTCCTAACCTCAGATGTTAAGAAGAACAATGTTTCTTCCTTCTCTTTGTAACAACCTTTTATGTACTTGAAAACTGTTATAGTGTCCCCTCTCAGTCTTCTCTTTTCTAGATTAAACAAACCAATTTTTTCAATCTTCTCTAATAAGTCATGATTTCTAGACCATTAATCATTTTTGTTGCTCTTCTCTGGACTTTCTCCAATTTCTCCAAATCTTTCCTAAACACAATACTCCAGTTGAGGCCTAATCATCGCAGAGCAGAGCAGAAAAATTACTTCTTTTAACTTGCTTACAACACTCCTGCTAATACATCCCAAAATGACGTTTGCATTTTTTGCAAGTGTTACACTGTTGATTAATATGTAGCTTGTGATCCACTATGGCTCCCAGATCCCTTTCTGAAGTACTCCTTCATAAGCAATAATTTCCCATTTTTTATGTGGGCAACTGATTGTTCCTTCCTAAATGGAGTACTTTGCATTTGTCCTTATTGAATTTCATCTAATTTACTTCAGACCATTTCTCCAGTTTCTCGAGATCATTTTCAATTTTAATCCTATCCTCCAAAACAATTGCAACCCCTCCCAGCTTAGTATCATCCGCAAACTTTATAAGTGTACTCTTTATGCCCTTATCTAAATCATGGATGAAGATATTGAACAGAACCAGACCTAGAACTGATCCCTGTGGGACCCCACTTAATATGCACTTCCACCTTGACTGTGAGCCACTGATGATTACTCTCTGGGAATGGTTTTCCAACCAGTTATGCACTCACCTTACAGTAGCTCCATCTTGAAGATGTACAGTGCACGCTGTCCTTCATGGATAGCTTGCTCTGTTGGCTGGTGGCCCTGCCTCCTCTCACCATTTTAAAGGGTGCTTAAGGGCATTAGTGTGCTAAGGGCTTCCCTACATGATGGGGTAATTTGCTGTATGGAGATGGAGGTGTGGTTTCTAAAGTGTACTAAGGTATTGCTCATTACTTGGTCTGTGTAGACGCAGGTTGAGTGCACTAAAGGTTCCCTAGTGTGCATTAATGTAGTTTCAAACAGCACTATATGAAAGTGCACCAGCAGGGTTTGAATGGGCCAATTAATGTGCGACACGTTAGGTTGCTTTAGAAATCACACCCCTATAGAGCACATTACTCCACCATGTAGACAAGCCCGAAATGTAACTGTTTTGGGTTTTGTATAGGAAGGGATATTCTTACTGAAATGCATTTTATTTTTACCAAGTGACAATGATATCCATGGTCAGTACTCGTGAAGTTAAAAAGGGATGGAACTGAGAGGGACAAAATAGAAGAAAAACATCTACATATAAGATGGAGTTAGAAGCCTGAGAAAAAATATTACCAGCATCCTCTTCCTTTCTGCCTCGGAATAAGAAAATCAGCAGCAGACCTGATTCCATTAGATCAATGTTTCCCAAACTTGGGATGCTGCTTGTTCAGCGAAAGCCGGGCCAGGCCTGGCTGGACCGGGCCGGGCTGGGTTGTTTACCTGTCGTGTCCGCAGGTTCAGCCGATCGCGGGTCCCACTGGCCGCGGTTCGCTTTGCCTGGCCAATGGGGGCTGTGGGAAGTGGTGGCCAGTACGTCCCTCGGTCCGCGCCGCTTTCTGCAGCCCCCATTGGCCGGGCACAGTGAACCACGGCCAATGGGAGCCGCGATCGGCTCAAGCTGCAGACGCGGCAGGTAAACAAACCGGCCCGGCCCGCCAGGGGCTTTCCCTGAACAAGTGGCGTCTCAAGTTTGGGAAACACTGCATTAGATGATTGTGCTTGAAGTTGTGCAGAGATCAAGTTCAAGATACTGGAATCTAGCCTTGGTTCTGTTTTGTGCTGACAACACCTCCGCTAGTAGATGTGCTATATTCTTATCTTTGTATTAAGTTGTTGTCTTGTATGTGATTGATTTGACCTGAGGGAGTTAAGCAGGAATTTCAGTCCTACTTGTGTGTACTGGACTTGGTATTTGCAGTGTCCCCAAGAAATCTCTGTGATCCTTCGTGCGAGTATTACAGGTCCTTCTGAAAAATAATGGGGAAAGAGGGAGAAATGGCAGGAGCTAAGTCTAAAGTCTTTGGGGGTTTTTTGTTTTGTTTTTGAATGCCAGCACCAGTTTTGATATTAGGAGCCAGGATTTCAGAGGGCTGTAAGACTTTCTGCAGGCATGGAGCTGTGCCTGTTTATTTGCTTAACTTATTTTTTAATAAAAAATTATGTATGTAGGACGCTATCATAGGTTTACAAATCACTGCCATGTAAACTTCAGAAATAAAACAATAATCATTACAACAGTGAGCTTATTTTTTTGTTTAGAGAAACATTATGAAGTTATTAACTTTGAAAAGGGCCCCAGTGACAGCTCTGGAGATTGGTAGTCCAGGCGTCCGCTTACATCTATGTGCCTTGACCCTGACTTGAATGGACCGTCTTAAGAGAGAGGGAGGGTAGTTCCATATAAGTTGAGACTATTGATCCACTGATAAAAACAAAACCAAGTGTGTGGAGATCTGATTATCTACCCTGTTTAATGTATTTCTAAAAAAGAAAAGGAGTACTTGTGGGTGCCACAAGTACTCCTTTTCTTTTTGCGAATACAGACTAACACGGCTGTTACTCTGAAACAATGTATTTCTAGTGCAGCTGTCAATAGAGCAGTTTAAATAAAAGTATAAGTAATCAGTTGCAGTAATCAGTGTAATTACTTCATATTGCAAATAATATGGATGGTCCTAGAGATCATTTGCAAATAGTTTGTGACATGTCTCAGTGTTAAAAAATGAGTTGGGAGCTATCTGTTTGTTATAACATAAGACCTCTGGGGTAGGGATTATCTCTTGTCTATGGTTTTTACACCTTCCAGCATAATGGTGCCCCAAACCTTAATTAGGGCCTTTGAATGCTGCCATTGTCTATAAACTTTGACTACTATTCTAATAATAATAATGTATGTATCTGAAAACTGGAGAATGCCTACTGACATATTAAGTATATGGATCCTGTACCACTACTGGATTTGGCCAGTATTGCTATATTGTTGTTTGGTTCTCCAAAACAACACTTCTGGGACCAAGGCCAGATCCTTAGCTGTAAAAATTCAATATCGCTCCATTGAAGTCAGCCCCTCCCACTCTCTCAGAGTTGGATGACTAATTAACTGAGATTATGATATTTCTAATCAATTCTAGATGTGATATGTTGAACTATACTAAATCATGGCAGTCCAAATTAGCTTGGAGTGCATGGAGGAATGTGGGGATTCTTGTGGCCAAAAGTAAGTAAAGTGGTAAAAGTAAACCAGTGCCAGTTTCTCTCTACTGAAAAAAATCACTGAAATTTGAAAGGAGCAATTCAGTCAGAAACCAGTAAATGCTAATATTTTTAATTTATAATCATGATGTGCAAATTCCCTAGATATGCTAATTTGATTTTGTCAATTAGCTCTAACTGCAGTTACTCAAAGTGCTTAAACGATTACTAATATAAGCAGCGGGTTTTTCATTAAGGTTGATCCCATATGTAGTTTCTTTGTAGTCTCTCCTTCTCAACTGAAGATTGCACCTGGTCCTCAAGGGCTGTAAATCAGTGTCACTTTTGGGATAAGATGTTACATATAAATTTCAGGAAGAGTTTAGTTTCTGATGCATCTGTGCAACTGTATTTTGCCAGCAGCACAACTTGACCTCAGAAAATGGTCAGCATGCTGTAGTTCCCCAGCAGTCTCACAGTGGGGTAGCTGGCCCAGCAGAGCCACCCCTTGATTCTGGTCCTCAACTTACATCCAAATATAGTGACTATAAAGATGTCTTTGGGGAAAAAAAGACCCCAACAGCCAGTTTGCCTCTGTCCAATCGAGCTACAACCATTGGCAAACATTCTGTTCTGGCATATATATGCCACGTCTGACCCTGAACTAGGCATGCTGTGTATAAGCCTTTGGGAGAATTTAGCCAAGGGCTTTATTCGTAAATCTACTTTGCCTGCCAGGGCATCAGTCCTCCTTGTTTAAAAAAAAATGGACAGAAGCGTCTGACTATTGGGCCCTGAATCAGGTCACAATGAGAAACCAATACCCCACTACCACTAATACCCAAGCTAATGGACAGTGTAAGTGCCACCTGATTATAGACCTCTGGGGGGTAATACAACCTAGTACATCTTAGAGTTGGAGACAAATGGAAGACCACCTTTCAAATGCATTATGGTCACTTGGAACATCTCATGATGCCCTATGGTTTGACAAATGCACTTGCGACATTCCAACATTTATTTGTGATGTACTCTTAGACATTCTGGACCAATACATGGTAGCATATCTAGATGACATACTTATTTTTTCAGACAATGCTGAACAACACGTTGTGCATGTCCATTCCATCCTGAAGAGGCTACGCCAACATGACCTCTATGCTAAGCTAAAAAGATGTGCCTTTGGTCAGTCCTCTGTAGAATTCCTTGGGTTCATCCTATCTCCTGCTGTTGTCAAAATGGCCCCATGAAAGGTAAAGGACAGTGCTTGAGTGAGCAGAACCACAGAATATTTGAACTATATTACCTGAGGTTTGTGAACTTCTTGCAGCGGTTCCTCAAAAAGTTTTCAGAGTGGATTGCCACTCTCACTACCCTGCTCCACAAAAACACCAGGTTTCTCTGGTCTCCCAAGGCCCAGCAGGCCTTTGAGCAATTAAAACTCATGTTTACCACCACTCCCATATTGGTTCACACTGACACTTTGCAAGCATTCATCGTCAAAGCCAACGTTTCCAACTTGGTGATCAGAGAAGTGCTATCTCAAAGGGATAGTTCTCAACGATTGCTACATCCATGTGCTTTTTATTCCAGAAAACTCACACCCACAAAACAAAATTATGAAATTTGGGATAAAGAACTCTTGGCAATTAACACCACTTTCAAAGAGTGGTGCCACTATCTAGAAGGGGCATGATACCCTGTCCAGGTGAACACCAATCATAAGAACCTTGAATATCTGTAGAGGGCCAAGGCCTTCTTGCCTCCAGCTTTCACCCTGACCACACCACACGATCCATCGTCTACAGCCAAGCTCTGCGATACAACCGCATTTGCTCCAACCCCTCAGACAGAGACAAACACCTACAAGATCTCTGTCAAGCTTTCTTACAACTACAATACCCACCTGCAGAAGTAAAGAAACAGATTGATAGAGCCAGAAGAGTTCCCAGAAGTTACCTACTACAGGACAGGCCTAACAAAGAAAATAACAGAACGCCACTAGCGGTCACCTTCAGCCCCCAACTAAAACCCCTCCAACGCATTATTAAGGATCTACAACCTATCCTAAAGGATGACCCAACACTCTCACAAGTCTTGGGAGACAGGCCAGTCCTTGCCTACAGACAGCCCCGCAACCTGAAGCAAATACTCACCAACAACCACATACCACACAACAGAACCACTAACCCAGGAACTTATCCTTGCAACAAAGCCCGTTGCCAATTGTGCCCACATATCTATTCAGGGGACACCATCACAGGGCCTAATAACATCAGCCACACTATCAGAGGCTCGTTCACCTGCACATCCACCAATGTGATATATGCCATCATGTGCCAGCAATGCCCCTCTGCCATGTACATTGGTCAAACTGGACAGTCTCTACGTAAAAGAATCAATGGACACAAATCAGATGTCAAGAATTATAACATTCATAAACCAGTCGGAGAACACTTCAATCTCTCTGGTCACGCAATCACAGACATGAAGGTCGCTATCTTAAAACAAAAAAACTTCAAATCCAGACTCCAGCGAGAAACTGCTGAATTGGAATTCATTTGCAAATTGGATACTATTAATTTAGGCTTAAATAGAGACTGGGAGTGGCTAAGTCATTATGCAAGGTAGCCTGTTTCTTCTTGTTTTTTCCTACCCCCCCCCCCCAGATGTTCTGGTTTAACTTGGATTTAAACTTGGAGAGTGGTCAGTTTAGATGAGCTATTACCAGCAGGAGAGTGAGTTTGTGTGTGTATGGGGGTGGGGGGGATGTGAGAAAACCTTGATCTATGCAGGAAATAGCCCTACTTGATTATGTAAAGAGTTGTCACTTTGGATGGGCTAGCACCAGCAGGAGAGTGAATTTGTGTGGGGGGTGGAGGGTGAGAAAACCTGGATTTGTGCTGGAAATGGCCCACCTGTTGATCAGTTTAGATAAGCTATTACCAGCAGGACAGTGGGGTGGGAGGAGGTATTGTTTCATATTCTCTGTGTGTATATAAAGTCTGCTGCAGTTTCCACGGTAAACATCTGATGAAGTGAGCTGTAGCTCACGAAAGCTCATGCTCAAATAAATTGGTTAGTCTCTAAGGTGCCACAAGTACTCCTTTTCTTTTTGCGAATACAGACTAACACGGCTGTTCCTCTGAAACCTTACTTAATTGTGTGCATGTTCCCTATACCTGCACCACATGTCCACCTATGCTGTTCTGGACACAGGTATAATGCTATATATGCATTTTGTGACAAAGTTCCTCCTCTACCTTGGTGGGTCTTGGGCTTATTGGCGGATTTGCTCACCTTGGAGCTTCATGGCACCCCTAAGTGTGACTGTTTTTGTGAACCCACAGTCCAGATCAACTCCTCCTGTGTCTGACCAGGAATTGGGAGGTTTGGGAGGAATCCGGGCCCGCCCTCTACTCCAGGTTCCAGCCCAGGGCCCTGTGGAATGCAGCTGTCTAGAGTGACTCCTGGAACAGCTGTGTGACAGCTACAACTCCCTGAGCTACTTCCCCATGGCCTCCTCCAACACCTTCTTTAGCCTCACCATAGGACCTTCCTCCTGGTGTCTGATAATGCTCAGTCCTCCAACAGTCCACATTCTCACTCTCAGCTCCTAGTGCCCCTTGCTCCCAGCTCCTTACACGTGTACCACAAACTGAAGTGAGCTCCTTTTTAAACCCAGGTGCCCTGATTAGCCTGCCTTAATTGATTCTAGCAGCTTCTTTATTGGCTGCTGGTGTTCTAATCAGCCTGTCTGTCTTAATTGTCTCCAGAAGGTTCCTGATTGTCCTGGAACCTTCCCTGTTACCTTACCCAGGGAAAAGGACCTACTTAACCTGGGGCTAATATATCTGCCTTCTATTACTCTCCTGTAGCCATCTGGCCCAACCCTGTCACAGTGTATACCTATGTCCACACTGCCACTATTGTTATATGACGTTAGTGCTGCATTTCAGGGGAGGTATCCTAGGGTTCTGTGAGTCACAGGGAAACATTCGAGGAACTGGTTTGCTGTGTGTTGTTGATACTGTCCACTGAATTCACACATTTGCCAATGGCAGTTCCTGATCACGTCTCCCCCCCATCAAATTGAATGGAAGACATGGAACAATGGAATGATGATGTGGTTCTGCTCCTGCTCTTTATTGCAGAACAAATGTTTGTGGAGTAGGCTGTCAGCAAGATGCTGGATGGAATTTGGGAAGGCAGCTGACCTTGAGTGTCAATGACAATTTATTCAGCTCCGATAATACAGATATGATAAATGCTGGTATTGCCACCATGTGCCCATGGGTGAACCATTGCTTCTGCTGCCGGAGAACAAGCAGGGGGTAGGGGTGGTGTAGGATCACATTGTTTTGAAAACCTGAGGTGAGCAGCAATGGCTTCAGAACTTGCAAATGAAGAAATATACCTTCATATAGCTGTGTGAGGAACTTGCCCCAAATCTCCAGCACCAGAACACACTATTCAGAGAAGCCATACTTGTGCAGCAGGGGGTGGCTATTGCCCTATGGGAGCTGACAACATCAGATAGCTATCGGTCCATTGCAAACTACTGTGGGGTTGGAAATTCCACTGTCGGGATAGTAGTTGTGCAGGTTTATGAGGCAGTTAACCTGAGATCTACCCACAAGTGGTTGTCATAAGAAAAGTTCCTGAAGTAATAGCTAGATTTGAGAGGATGGGGTTTCCAAACAGTGCAGGGACTCATCAAAGACATCTGTATCCCAATACTTTGGCCACCAAAAGGGGCAAGCGAATATGTGAACCAAAAAGGCTGCAATGCAGATTCATAAATACAAACATGGAAAGGTTCATGGCATCACAGTGCTGAGAAGATTGAGATTGTACTTGAAGGGAGAAGAAGGGAGTTTATTCCCCAGAAATGATATGGTTCTTTACAGTATGTCTGTGTCAACTGTTGTTTTGGGGCATATCCACTCCTACCTTAGCTCATGAAACTATACCTTGACATCAATGACACTGGAAAAAAGGAATTCGGTTACAAACTCCCTAGCTTCAAAACAGTTGTGGAGAGTGCATTTGAAAGGCTGAAATCTTGTTGGTGCTGTCTACACAACCATCTGGATGCCAGTGTGGCAAACACTGTTCACAAAATCATCACCTGCTGCGCATTCCATAACATCTGTGAGCATGATGGGGAATGCTTCCATCCTGATGGGGCTCAGGACAGGTCTGGTTTCAAACTCTGTACAAGCAGCTGGATCCAAACCAAGTGGCCCTAGTTTCCAGTGGGTGAGGGAACTCAAGGATACAATTTTTTCACACTTGTTTGGCCAACAGTTCTATCAGCTTCTCCATTAGGGAATGATCCTGTTCCATGTGCCACACCTCCTGCTCCATAAACCAGTTCATCAATGTCTCTTCCTGCTAAAGAGCCCAATACTCCCCTGCCCTGATGAACTCAAACTGCTTCTGATTCCTCCTGCCCATCCTGATGAGCAACTCTCCCAGGGTCCTTCTGGTTTCTCTCCTGGAAGCCAAATGTCCTGCCAGTTCAAAGACAAGGGGATAGATAGATAGACAGATAGATAGATCCTTTGGAAGACATTGAGAAACCCCTTCCATGCCTTCCCTCCCAATAACATAACTTTGCTTTAGAAGGACAAAATTTGGTACTTTTCATCATTCCAGGAATACAGCTGTTAGACTATCCTCGCTTCTCAGATAACTTTTGCAGCCCATGGGAAAGGAGCAGAGGCTACTAATGGTAAGATACATGTACTGATATTTTTTTTTTTAAATTAAATTTTCAGTGTCTCAAGGCGGGAGGTGGGGGATGGCAGATCCTTCCAGGGGATATGTTACCAGTTTGCAGTTTCTTCTTTAAAGGCTGGTCTACATTTGGAAAACACAGTCATTCTCAAGGTTCCAGAATAGAAAAGAGGTGGCTTTCCAGTCCAGTGGAAGAGATCCAGCAATGCCAGAAAGATGTTTCTGCTAACATATTGATGAATGGAGGGGTTTGGTCAGCTATGAAGGTGGACTAAGCAGATCTGCACTGCTGCTGAACCTGAAGACCCATATGGACTTTCTCCTACACCAGAAATTTGCTAAAATATGGTTACAGGACTTGGAAGCAATCTGACTGGATATTGACTAAATTCTCAGCTAGCTTATAGAACTTCTGTGCAAAGGGAAATGAAAACCACTTGCCCCACTCCACACCTGGCATCACCAAAATATTCTGCCCTTGTGCCTGCCTAACAAAGATGACAGGGACAGGGAAAGAAAGAGATACACCACAGTCTCAGATCAGCACCACAAGTTCCTCTCGTCTCCACACAAAAGGACACCACACTGTGTTTATCCAACAGTCAGACCAGATCCTTCTCTCATCCCTATTTTTTCCACTTGTGCATCAGTGATTAGTGCAGAGAGAGGCCAGAAACCAAGGACAGGGACAGTAAATGTTTTGTAATTGCCCAAGGAATAGACTGTTTTGAATAACTTTCCTCTGATAACCAAAGTGGTCCCTTCTCCTTCCAGAATGAAGCCCTGGGCCGAAGTCCATTTAATGTCCACCTACTACAGACTCTGTGAAATTTCCCAGTACACATGAATGTTCCTGATGCTTTGGGTGAAGTCATAGAGGATGGTGTAGTCCGACCTCACATTGATCAGCTCCTAGGTATGGTCAGTGGGCCAGGTGGCTGCTCTAGAAGCAGGATTCCCGTTAACTTGTACTGATCAAAAAAGTGCCATGGAAAACAGGTAAGGTGTGATTAGCACAGCATGGTACTATGGGGGATGGGAACCTTTTCGGGTAAGGGTCAGGAAGAAGAGGATTCAGTGCATTGTTGGACTGGGGAGGGGAGGACTACTGAAAATCGAGACATGGTAGACACTCCTTACCTCCATCTACACTGTGCATTGGGATGGGTGTGGGGCTATGCCACAGCTGAAGGCATGCACTTACCTCCATCCCTCAGATGTGCTAGCTTACTCAGTCTCTACTTGCCTTCAGACATATGCTAATGGTGTTTACACATGGACTATGGGTTGGGGGGGAAATATGGCAAAACCACATGCATGGGCATGTGTACAGTGGCTAGTACAGATGTAGCCTAAAAGGCAGAGTGTTAGGATATAGATATTCAGGTCTGTCTGTAAAGGCCTCTACTCTAAGAATTTAGGTGTATTCTTATCACTTGGCTAGTTATAGAGGTATAAAAGAAAGAATCAAAATCACTGTCTGCCAGTGTAAGGTCCTTCTCTTACTGTGACAGTCTGAGGCCCAGTTCTTAGGCTAAGGCCTTTGGCTAAGCAACAGAGGCAGCCATAAGCTGGGAAGCGACCGGTCACATCCTCACATTCCAAACTAGTCACATTGAAAGAAGGTGCTATTGGGCTCTTAGGAATACAATCCTGTCCTGATAGTGCCTATCACCTCCAGAGAAAGGGAAGTGCCTAGAAAATATAAAAGGAAACTTAGTTTGATAGCATCCTGTCTGGCAAGAACTCACTTATCAATAGCTGGGATGTGAAATCCTCACTTCTATATTGTTTTGTGATTATAGTTCCCACTTTGCTATTGTTTGTCTGCATAATCTCTATCTGGTTCTGTGATTGTTCCTGTCTGCTGTATAATTAATTTTGCTGGGTGTAAACTAATTAAGGTGGTGGGATATAATTGGTTACATAATCATGTTAGGATTGGTTAGTTAAATTTCAGGAAAATGATTGGTTAAGGTATAGCAAAGCAGAACTCAAGTTTTACTATATAGTCTGCAGTCAATCAGGAAGTAAGGGGGTGGGGGTGGGCATGCAGGTGGGGAAAATGGGAACAGGGAATGGGGTAAGGAAATTGGAATCATGTTTTGCTAAAAGGGGAAATGGGAACAGGGAATGGGGGTAAGGAAATTGGAATCATGTTTTACTAAGGGCAGGAATGGGAACAGGGACACAGGTGTACGGCTCTGTGGTGTCAGAGCTGGGAAGAGGATACTAAGGAAAGAGACTGGAATCATATTTGCTGGAAGTTCACCCCAATAAACATTGAATTGTTTGCACCTTTGGACTTTGGGTATTGTTGCTCTCTGTTCATATGAGAAGGACCAGGGAAGTAAGTGGGTGAAGGAATAAGCCCCCTAACACAGAGTACAAAACTCAAAGCCCAGGAGAAGGGAGGTTAAGTCAGTTTTAAGCCACCTTTGTACCTCCCAGTTTTGGATTGGGCAGGGGCCAAATCAGCCCCCAGCATAAATTAGACAATCCTGAAGGCTTGTCCAAGTTACGGCAGCCACCTCCAGGTACCCTGGGTAAACTGCTCTGAATCACCATAGGGCTGTGTTCTGCATCCCTACCCCTGGCATTCCTCCCCAGTCTCCCACCCCACCCCTTGCCCACCATGCCTCCTAGGCCAGGACTTGCAAGGGGATACTCAGAAGGGAACATGCCATGGTCTTCTATAGTTCTTTCACTAGGGGAAGCCTACCCTGGCCGGAACCAGGGTTTACAATGTCCCACTGTGCCATTGTAGCATATAGGGGCCCAAGCACAGGGTGAGGATCTTACTTGTACAATTTAAGAGAAAAATGGTACCCTTTTGTATAAATTTTGTATAAGAATTCTACAGGAGGGCTATCGTGTTTCAAAAACTCATACAAAGGTTGCCATTTTCTATTAAATTCCATGGGAATTTTCCATGAGGGTTATCTGAATGTATCTGAGCCATCTAGTGCTAATCCATGCCTCATAGTGGTAGACAATGGGAAAATGTGCATGGTAAAAGTTATAATACAGTTCAAACTAATCCAAAATTGATTTTTTTTCAGTGTGGATGAATGTAAACTCGTGATAATGATTGGAAATTGGCTTCTATGTCACATGAAAAAATGTTAACATCTGTTAACTCCCATCCAAGTCTGATTAAGCACTTCTCTTTCAGTTTATTTGGAGTCCTTTCTATTATCTAATAATCTTACTTCAATAATTCAAATTAAATCTAGCTCATAATGACAGATTTTTATCTAAGATCAGGCTAGCTTCCTTGGTTTGATGTAATGTCTCCATCCGTATAGCCATCTTCCATGTAAGTGCAAATTCTTTTAGGAACATAATTTGCCATAGATTGCTGTGGGAACAGTGTATGCAAACCATATAAAGTATAAAATCCTTTTATATGGAGGACAATTCAAAAGGACATTTAAAAGAGATAAGAGAGAAAATTATTGTAGGAACAGGTTTTTAAGTAGGCCTCAAATAGCCTGAATTTTCCAGGCCTCAAATAGCCTCAATAAATTATAACTCATCATTAAATAAGATTCCATTTCTCATTTTCTCTTTTTTTTTTTTTTTGGACTTTGGTCTGATAAAAAGACACTACAGCATCTAGCCTGGCAGGTCTAATTTTAGGCTTATTAGCTTTGTTTCTCTTTACAGGCAGGCACATTCATTTACATGTGACAGGGTCGGGCCAGATGGCTACAGGAGAGTAATAGAAGGCAGATATATTAGCCCCAGGTTAAGTAGGTCCCTTTTCCCTGGGTAAGGTAACAGGGAAGGTTCCAGAAAAATCAGGAACCTTCTGGAGACAATTAAGACAGACAGGCTGATTAGAACACCAGCAGCCAATAAAGAAGCTGCTAGAATCAATTAAGGCAGGCTAATCAGGGCACCTGGGTTTAAAAAGGAGCTCACTTCAGTTTGTGGTACACGTGTAAGGAGCTGGGAGCAAGGGGCACTAGGAGCTGAGAGTGAGAATGCGGATTGTTGGAGGACTGAGGAGTACAAGCATTGTCAGACACCAGGAGGAAAGTCCTATGATGAGGATAAAGAAGGTGTTGGGTGGAGGCCATGGGGAAGTAGCTCAGGGAGTTGTAGCTGCCGCACAGCTGTTCCAGGAGGCACTCTAGACAGCTGCATTCCACAGGGCCCTGGGCTGGAACCTGGAGTAGAGGGCGGGCCTGGTTTCCCCCCAAATCCTCCCAACTCCTGGTCAGACAGAGGAGGAGTTGACCTGGACTGTGGGTTCACAAAAACGGCCAAACTAAGGGCTGCTGTGACGCTCCAATGTAAGCAAATCCACCAATAAGCCCAAGACCCACCAAGGTAGAGGAGAAACTTTGTCACACATACCATTTTTCTTCCTCTGCCTGCCTGCTTCATTCTTGAGAGCTGGCAGAGGTTTGATGGAAAATATATATGTATGTATAAATGACAGTTACCCACTGCTCCTACAAAACTAGGCTTCCATAGTTCTTTTGTAGCTTTCAGAGTCTCTCTCCTGAAGACTACAACAGCGGTCAGCCATTAGATAGTGCAGGCTCAGCATGAAAGGAGCAGAAAGTGGCTACAAAATTTCAGGGCTCGATGAGGGTCTGACATATGACTTGCAGGGTACCAGAAGTATACAGGGAGCTTGGTCCAAATAGTTATAAAGTTTAGGGAATAGAAAAATAAAAGGCTATTTTATAGAGTTCTGTTTTTATGAGGCTCAGCTGCTTGTTTGCCAAGTATAATGGATACACACTGGTCCATTTTTGGAGGAAAAACACCCCCCAAACACACTGTGAGCTTCAAATGAGATTAGTTTTTCCATTGTTTGTAAAAGGCATCATCATACAGAACTGCAGCTTTTAAAACATCTAGCCTCCCTACAGAATGTCACAGTGCTCTTGGTTAGTTCTTAAGAAAGAGATCAAAGAAAGATTTTCAGGTCTTGATGTTCCTGTTCACACTGTGTTCTTTCTGTTCTATCTGCACAACACTGAACAGAACTCAATTTGCCAAGCAAGTGACAGGAGAGCACATTTGTCACTACTTTGTTCTTTTATAAACCCATGAGTGCACTCCAAAGGAGTAATGTGAAAAAAATTTTCACTGGTTATAGATTTAGGAAGGATGATTTTCTTTAGTGGACCAGATTCTACCTTCATTTATACCTGTGTAACCCAAACTAATCCACTGGGCCAGATGCTGATGTGAATTGGCATATTTCCATTGGCTTCAATAGAGCTACACCCATTTAGACCAAAGATCCGTGTCATTCTATTTTAATATATTATCTGCCAGATTACTTTTGTCTCTTTTTTTTACAATAATATTTGGTGCAACTCAAAATCATATACTTGCTATGTTACAGCCTGACTGATCCATTATTAAGAATGCATGTCAAAATGCTTTTTATGCTACTGGGCTAACTAAATGACTTTTAAAGCTAAATTGTTGTCATTATTCTATTAATAAAAGACTAAATACCATTTTTTTCTGGGGATTCAATTTATGAAATTTGTTCTCTTTTTAAAATGTTATATTCCAAATAGGGACACAGGAAATACAGGCATCACACGAACAAGATACACTCCTTCAATCTGAATAGAACCCTAAGCAAAAGGCACAGAGAAAGAGAATAAAAGAATCTTTTTATGTGACAATTGATATAATAGCAGAAAGGTAATTGCCTCCAAGTTTACAAGGCAATAAATGGCTTCCAGTGGTTGATGAACATCAAAGCCATAGGCATTACAGTCAGAAAAGCTGAGTGTACTTACTAGACCTTGAACTCTAGTGCAGAGTCTATCAGAAAGCAATAATGGTTTAAAGTTTGATTGCTTTTTTAACTTATATTTTATTAAAATTTATAGTATCCTTACATGGATCCAGTCATACATAGAACAGAATGCTGTAATCAGCAATCACAACACAGATCAAATGCAACCTAAGGAGATCCTACAGTTAAACCAAATCTGATGAACAAACCCAGCTGAGATTTATACTGTCCATATCTGAGGTCAAGTCTACACTTAAAACGCTGCATCAGCACAGCTGCACTGATGCAGCTGCGTCACTGTAGCACTTTAATGAAGACACTCTATGCCAATGGGAGAACACTCTCCCGTCAGCATAGTTAATCCATCTCTCCAAGTAGATTTTTCACATCCCTGAGTGTCGTGGTTATACTGATATAGGTCTGTAGTGTAGTCTGGATCTGAAATAGTCCAAGTGAAGGAGCACCTCCTTAGAAAAGTAAAAAGTGACAAGAGAATCATAACAAAGTGGAGGTGTGGGAGGGGGGAAAGGGAGAGAAGGGGAAGAAAAGAAGCATAAATGTCTAGAACCTGAAATGTGTGAAGAGTAGAATCCATACTGAACTCTGCTATGAATAACTCCCATTCACACAGGTATCTAGCACACAGACTTTATGTTGATGCGTGTTCCAGAATACCATAGTTAAAGAGGTAAGGAGCAACATTTCAGTGTACAATCTCCATATTATCTCCATAGTAGATTTTATTTGATAATGCCATCATATTTTATATTTACTTAAGCCCAGATCCTTAGATGTATGTAGGTGCCTGCCAAAGTCCCATCAAAATCAATATATTTCTTTCTCTTTCACCATTAAAGATCCCATAGAATTTCAGAAACCATGTGCATACAGCACAAATGAAATACAGCTACCTCCAGGGTGAAGATGGGCAGCTAGGTAGATGACTAATTCAAAATATTCTTCTCAAAAGTAGGATTTGAAGAAATATTCTTCAAGGGCTCTGTGGTAAACCCCTAGTCTTATTAAATATGCCATGGGGTATTTAATGTCCAAACACAACCTCATTTTTAAGGTCTGATATGTACAACCCATATTTAGCAAAGTGCATAGTACTCAATTTATCTAACAAAATTATGAAGGGTTGAGTCAATCTCAATGACAGCTGAACCTGTGAGATCAGGTAGTTAAGGTATTGTTAAGCTATAATTAAGAGCACTAAACTTATCTGGTAGCACCGGAATATGTCACCTTTATTCGCCTTAGTCCATGAATCGTACCATCTATGCCAATGGAAACACTCACAAATAAGGTACTGCTTGGCACAAGTAAGGGAGGCAGAATCTGGCCCTTGATTACCTATGTTGTGTAAATACCCTTTCAGTTTGGTCATTTAAGTCACCAGCTATAATCACCTTGTCAGTAGAAAATATTTATATTGAATGTGTTCACTGTGAAAAATATTTGAGTGAAATCTTAGTTTTATTTAAATAAATGGCAGAACTCCCATTGACTTCAATGGGTCAAGGAGTTCATCCATTCTTACTAAACATATTATTATATAAATTAAAATTGGTTAATCCATGGATAGTATGAGAACAGGTTGGATAATTTTAACGTTATGAATAATAGCCAACATGAATTAAATACAGAAATCAAATTAAGCAAATAGTAAGTAATTATACATTGCAAGTTGCAGAAAATGACAGAGAAGGTGAGCAGCACATGAGATAAAGACCCACCATTAGCTGGAAACTCTTATTGGTGTGCCCACAAAAATGAGATAATTATAGAGAACTCTCAAAAATGCTATTAAGAAACCTAAATTACAATAATCTACCCACCCCTACCAATATTATAAAACAAGTGATATATTTAAAAACAAAACAGATATTCCCAAACATTTCCTCCACCAGGAGCACATATTTCTATGTGCTGTGTGTATCAAGAGGCCCATAAAAAAAAGAAAAGTTTTAAACTAAAACCATAAACTCACTCCAAAAATGTCACCTGAAAAGTCCAAAAGATGATTTCAACAATGAACTCAGTACCCAATTCACATGTTAAAAATGCCCAATAGAAACATCTTGACTGCGAGAGCCATTAGATTTTCCACTGTTGTTGTTTAGTGTTGAAAAATATGGTTCAGTCGAACCATCAGCAGAGTCCCTGAATAAAATGAATCCCTTCTCCTTCAGCACATCTGTCCCACCCTTGCATGACAAATCTTGCTCTCTTTTTGAGTTCTAAAAATGGATGACCCTTCCAGTTCACCCAATCTCTGACTCATGGGGAAAAAAATGTGCTAAACTTGTGGATCCTACACATCAGCCATTGAAAAGGAGATGAAGCTTTTGGGATAAGTTAAAATTCAGACCAGGTAAGTAAATGACTGAAAACTGTTACCATCAGGTGACTATTCTCTTGTATATGGGAAGTGAATTGGTAGTGGTCTTTGGTGGTGGTAGGCAAGTGTTATCTTAATACCATCACCAAATTAGCCTTAATTTGAAACCTTGTTGACAGTCTGAGGAGAAAGGCAAGGACTGAACGAGCTGGTTGACTGAACTGCTTTCCCTCATCTCTACAGTTGGCCACTCCAGGTCAGTTCTGCACAGTGGCAACCCTGTGCTCTTTGAATAGTAAACATAGGCCTACAGTACAGAAAGGATGTCAATCTAGTAGTAGCTCTCATGGGCTCTGTATTTAGCAGAAAATTCATAACTACAATAACTGAGAAACTCATGAGTTCTAAGAAAGGCCCGCAAACTTCCCTATTAGCCCCCTCTACTTTTCTTGAATAACTTTTATGTTACTAGGTTGTTCACCATCTTTTATGCTTCTGATTTAGTCTTCTTATCCTCATCACATATTACTGTAGGTAAGCCAAACACATCCTAACAAATGATAAGTACTGAATGAAAAGAAGCTTCATGAACAGCTGCAAAAACCTCTGTTATGGGGGCCAGTGTTTTAATAACAGCTGCATGGTAGAGCAGCTGTATATTATTGAGAGTGTCCATTATTGAAAATGAATACCTCCATGTTGAGAAGTCACTCACTTGCTAAGAAAAATTCAGAAGTTCACTGAGAGATAATGTTTTTATATGAAAAAAGAAAAGGAGTACTTGTGGCACCTTAGAGACTAACCAATTGTTAGTCTCTAAGGTGCCACAAGTACTCCTTTTCTTTTTGCGAATACAGACTAACACGGCTGTTCCTCTGAAACCTGTTTTTATATGTTCACTTTCAGGTATAAACCTAGTCATTACTGGTTGATGGACTCTATCTGACAAAATATTTCTACTTAGTCAACAAAAAGGTTGGATGTCTCATTCAGCTGAAAGTGGCTCTGGGAAATCTCTTGGATTTCCAGGTCCTTAAAATTGCTCTCCTTTCTGATGTGTTCCCTTTGAGATTGAAATGTGGCGCTATTTTGATATTAATATATTATTAACAATAATACTGAAATGCCTTTCTAGGAATTATTATTCATAAATTTTGTTTAGATATTTTATTTAGATTATTTTAGATAGTGGACTTAATATCACCCACTGAAATTCATTCCTTCCAACTTCTTCACAATGTAATCCTGAGGAGCAGTTATTTTGCTGTGTATCAGAGTCAAAAACTGTCCATTCCATTATTTGCTCTTCCTTTACTTTTTTAAACAAAAGATAGTAAAGTACCTTTATAACACGATCACTTATTTTCTAAAAACTCCTGGGTTGTCAAGAAGGTTCTATAATTTTCACAAACTTTTATGGCATGTCATGAAAGCTGAACACCAGTAGTTCTCTAGATCATTTAGAAGGCACAGGCTTTATGCAGGAATTACTAGGTCAAATTCTATGGCCTGTGTTATGCAGGAGGTCAGATTAGACAATCTTAAAGGATCTTCTGGCATTAAAATCAGTGAGTCTATTGAAAAGAACTCTAGTGCCTAAGAAAGAACTCCAGACATCAGTATATGCAGGGACATAGCTCCAGAACTGCTAGCCATTCACCCGCAAGACAAAGTCATTCAGCCCAACCCAGTACTATAATCCTTTGCATACTTTGCGTGAATGTTACACCATTTATGTTATGAAGAGACAAGGAAGTCTACTAGAAAAACCTTCATTGTAAAGAGCCTCAAAAAGCTCTCATGTTTCACCATCAAGTAAACTTTTTTCTCTTTGTTCATCAGGAGTTGCAACAGTGAATAAATTAGATCAGCTATGGTGATGCAATGTGTCTACCACCTCTACATTCCCCATGAGAGGCTTGAAAACCCAGATGATTCTTTTAATAAGTTGACTAGATATCCCAGGCTAGACATGTTCTAGTTATTTTTAAAGCTCTGGAACTCATGGCTTGCAAGCATACATGATTCGTGATCGTGCAGAAAAACGTAGTATAGCATGAGTAGATGGCAATTGCCTTGAAGACCTAGATTCTGCTGATGATATTGCTTTACTGAGTGACAGCCCTGAAAATTTTCAAAGACGGACAACCTAGCAAAAACAGCAGGACAAGGAGGACTCAAAATTAGTTATGCTAAAGCAAACATCCTTGAAATCGAGACATCAAACAGTAACACATTGGCAGGCAAAAAATAAAAAAAGTAGAACAGTTTGTCTATCCGGGCAGCACCATATTGGCCAACGAAGACCACAAGAAGGAAGTGACACTGAGGATAGGAAAGGCATCCACAGCATTTACTAAACCTACTGACGTATGGAAATCAAAGATATATAGCATTTGAACAAAACTGAGATATTTCAATTCAGGCATAATATCAGTGCTAACATATGACTGTGAGAGATGGAGATCTACCAAAAGCGGTAGATAGGAGACTAGGCACTTTCAAAACTAAGTGCCTGTAAAGATTCTGGGCATTGGTGGGTAAGTCTTCATTACCAGTACAGAGATCCATGAAATCACCAACCAGCAGCTTGTTTCCACCACAAACAGAAAAAAATGCAGGACATATTTGGGCATATACTTCATATGCCAACACACAGACTCCCCCATGAAGCTGTGAAGTGGAAATCAATTGGTGTGAGGAAATGAGGGTACCCAAGAGAAACCTGAAAAAGAATTCTTAGCAGGGAGGGCAGAACAGTCCATCTCAACACCATAGAACAGATGGAAGCAGCAGCAAATGACACCGAGGACTGGAAGAAGCTGGTTTCTGCCCAGTGCACCAACATTGTCATGAGGAGGATGTAAGGGGAAAAGAAGAATAAAATGCCAAGCAAAAATCAGACACAAGGCTTTTATCTACCTTTTGACTCTCTCCTCAAACCCTCTCCCCTCTTTTCCCTTCCCTCTCTATTCAAAATCTGTCTACTTAAAAGAATAAATCAAAGGCATTCTGCATAATCTTCCACTAACTTCCCCGTTCTGACTTTCCTCAGTCTATTCAGACTTCTATTTCCAGCTGCCTATCTGATATCTTCTCCATCATCCTCAATCAAAAAAACCATCAGTTCCCAGAGCGATGCCAGGACAACAAGGGCTAACATGATCTCTGGATTTATAAATACGGGAGTAAAGAGGCATAGGAATAGGGACATAATATTATTTCTGTATATAGTGCTGGTGAGGCCACTACTAGAATACTTGGTTCAGCCCTGTTGTTCACCTATTTAAAAAAAGATGTTAAAAAGATGGGGAGGGTTCACAGAAGATCAACAAGAAGGATTAAGGATGGAAAACACCCTTACCATGAAAGACTAATAGATCTCAGGCTATTTAGCTTCTCAAAGAGATGTTTAAGAGGTTTGAAAGTACCTACACAAGGAGAAGGTATCTAATACTAGAGGCCACTGTACTCTATCTACTAAAAGCATAATGAGCTCCAATGTCTGGATATTGAAACTAAAAATATTCAAACTGGAAATAACACTCATTTTTAACAGTGAGGGTAATTAACCTTTGTAACAGATTACCAAGGGATGTGCGTGGTAGATTCTCTATCATTTGAAGTCTAAACATCTAGATTAGACATTTTTCTTAAAGACATACTATAATTCAACACCAAGTTATTGAGCTTGATGCAGGAATTACTAGGTGAAATTCTGTAGCTTCTGTTTTGCTCTAGTTTAACTCTGAAGGTATGTCTACACTTACAGCAGAATGTAGAGTACAGGCTTTGCCTGCTCAACTATCATGGGGGTAAAGAGCAGTGTAGATGGTGACACACAGCTTAGGTAACTAGAGGAGAGTGCCTATACTCCTGAATCCTAGGGTATATGGTCTGCACAGCTCTCTACATGCCCAAGTAGTGCCACCCATGTCTACACTGCCTTCCCCCGTCATAAGTGAATGAGCAAAACTTGTGGATGTTGCCTCCCTTTCACTGCACTGTGTAGTCACACATGTAGTGCCTGTACTCTTCATGCTGCCATTCCTGTAGACATAGCTTGAGTCTCCATCACAATTGCTTTTCTGCTGCTCCCCTCCCACAGCTCAAGTGGGAAGTAAATTACTGCAGCCCTTTTCTGGATGCAGGTTACCACCCCGTTATGCTGGTTAACTTCCACTGTCTGGTATGCTGCAATGATGGAGCTATAGCTCCCAGCCTCCCTGCCCATATACTCACAGGGGGGTCAGAATCTGGCCCACTATGTAGTTCGAAGCCACAAAATAGCACTCAAAGCACATGATACTTGATGCACAGTACATTATTTTGCAGTATACTAAATCCCTCTACATGTTTGAAACAGCAAAGTTAAATGCAGCATTTGTCACTCATCGCTATTTCCACCCCCACATGTATTATTTCATAATCCATCGCAGCATCCTTCAGAGCAGCTGAACTGCATAAATTCTCCATGTATTAATATTTTGATTAACAGTTTAATAAAAAATAATGACTCTCTTAAGCACCGCTACTGAAGCGTGAGCATATTATTGTGAGCAATCCACTTGCTGAAAAAATAATTTTGCTCTTTAAATATATATATATATATATGTGTGTGTGCCAGAGACTGGGTTGTTAAACTGTAAAAAAAGAGACTATGTAGGTGCTGTTAGCCTCTGAGTCAGCAGCTAACATTTCACAAAAATTAGCATTTTAAGCATAAGTGCTCCCCCTACATGCTATGAGCCATCCATCCTGTATAATCATGTACATGTAGCCTGCTGTACTCTGAGGGTGCTTCACAGCTTACGCAGTCTAAAGGGTAACAAACTGATTCACTGTAGATTAGTCATGTGTAGCTGGTCACGCTGAAGACACACTTACCACGAGAGAGCAATCTGTGTCCTGGTTAAGGAAGGAGGAGTTGACAGCACATGCAGGATTGCAGAGAGACTAGCAGCTTTCTCAGAGATTGAAGGGAAACCACCTGCAAGTGGGTGAACTGTGTTTACTACTGGAGGTAATCAACAATCAGTAATTAACACACAGGTAGGAGAGGAAAAGGTTTGTTGGGACAATTAAATCTTAGCTCTTTCTGATTTTAGACTATTTAAACAACACTGGCACAGTAAACTAGTATTCCTAATTACTCAAGAAGGATAGTACATGCTATTACACTGAATTCATAATAAAGGATCTCTATCTAATATTTCTGTGGCATGTTGCCAGCCTAGAATAGGGTCACAATGCCCTGCAAACTATGTACTACTGTATTACACCCATTTTCTTTGAAAGTTCTAAGACACGGTGACACAGAGCTGTTCTTCGTTGAGTGCCTCTGATAAATCCAAACTGTCAAATTGCCGGTCAAAGGTAAATGGGACATTAAAAAAAAAAAAGTATTGACCTTTTATGCCAGGCTTGCAGCAGTAAATGGTTCATACGAAGAGACTTGTGTAACTGTGTTCCACCAGATGGGAAAAGCTGTTTTGTATGTGGACAGCATGACCTCCTTTATTTATTCTTTTGTCCTGGAATGGTCTCACAGTTGCCATGGCTTTTCAAGATGTGTGAGGTCTGGAGTAGAGATACCATTGTATATAGAAGAAGACATTTGTAAAAGATCTGTGAGGCACTGCTTTACAATTGTTACAGCGGATAAGGCATATCCGGTCTCATTATTTCCTCTGAATTAAGGCGGAAACCCTGTAGGCTCAGAGGAGATCTAAGATGACATATTGGGTCATATCATGCCCCTCTGTAAGGGCGAAACCCAGAGTAAGGAGGCACAGTGACAGAAAACTCTGCAAAGTTCCCTCATAAGGAGGGGCTTGGGGAAGAATTTGCATGAGAAGAGCAAGGTGTTGCCTCTGTACCCTCGCAAAATCTTGCATTCTGGAAAAAGAACAAAGGAAGGGGTTGCCACTGCAGGCTGCTCCCTGACCATTTGGCGTCCTTTGTAACCTTGATGCCATTTGCTCATCTGCCTGTGAAATACCCAATCCCCAAGGTGGTGGTGCAGGTGCAGATCTGGCTTAAAAGCTGCAGAAAGCAGCGTTAATTCTTGCACAAAGAAAAGGAGGACTTGTGGCACCTTAGAGACTAACAAATTTATTTGAGCATAAGCTTTCATGAGCTACAGCTCACTTCATTGGATGCATTCAGCGGAAAATACAGTGGGGAGATTTATATACATAGCGAACATGAAACAATGGGTGTTACCATACACATTGTAACGAGAGTGATCACTTAAAGGTGAGATATTACCAGCAGGAGAGTGGGGGGAAAAAACCTTTTGTAGTGATAATCAAGGTGGGCCATTTCCAGCAGTTGACAAGAACGTCTGAGGAACAGTGGGGGCTGGGAGGGGAATAAACATGGGGAAATAGTTTTACTTTGTGCAATGACCCATCCACTCCCAGTCTCTATTCAAGCCTAAGTTAATTGTATCCAGTTTGCAAATTAATTCCAATTCAGCAGTCTCTTGTTGGAGTCTGTTTTTGAAGTTTTTTTGTTGAAGAATTGCCACTTTTAGGTCTGTAATCAAGTGACCAAAGAGACTGAAGTGTTCTCCGACTGGTTTTTGAATGTTATAATTCTTGACGTCTGATTTGTGTCCATTTATTCTTTTACGTAGAGACTGTCCAGTTTGACCAATGTACATGGCAGAGGGGCATTGCTGGCACATGATGGCATATATCACACTGGTAGATGTGCAGGTGAACGAGCCTCTGATAACGTGGCTGATGTGATTAGGCCCTATGATGGTGTCCCCTGAATAGATATGTGGACACAGTTGGCAATGGGCTTTGTTGCAAGGATAGGTTCCTGGGTTAGTGGTTCTGTTGTGTGGTGTGTAGTTGCTGGTGAGTATTTGCTTCAGGTTGGGGGGTTGTCTGTAAGCAAGGGCTGGCCTGTCTCCCAAGATCTGTGAGAGTGATGGGTCATCCTCTAGGATAGGTTGTAGATCCTTGATGATGGGTTGGAGAGGTTTTAGTTGGGAGCTGAAGGTGACGGCTAGTGGCACAGACATCCATGGGGTTTCTATGTGAGTGTGTTGCACAGGGTGGTTTCTCTCTGGCCCCAAATACTCACCTATTTGCAGAGGGGTTCTGTGTTGCTTTCCCATCCTTTATTCTCCCCACCCCATCTCCGCACATTTTTGCTCCTCTCCAGACACTTGCATGTATCAGAGTCATTATTTTTTAAAGATATGCAGCAAGCCTTTACAAACTGATTAGTTGGAATGGCCTTTGCAGCCCAGATAAAAAAACAATATTATCCCCCAGAGAATCTTAGTGGAAAGGTCCCAAGCCAGCCAGCATCAACAATTAGTTAGGTGGAAATAAGTATTAATTCAAAAACACCTAGAGCTGGTCATACGATCTATTCTGCATAATAGAGCTGATGTATTTGGGCACATTTTGTTGAATATACAATTCATTATACATTTTTTTTATCAATTGACCTGCTCCAAAAGCAACCAAAGAGGGGCTAGCTATGGCAATTAGGCCCTGATTCAGCAAGATATGTAAGCAAGTGTAGTTCTTAAAGCGTGTGAGTAGTACCACTGAAGTTATCTGACTATTCTTGTGCTTAAAGTTACACACATGTTTAAGTATCTTGCTGGACTGAGCCTCAGGCAGGACACATATTACAAAGTGAAAATGTAACAAGTGAGGGTATGAGTTAACCTGGACTCTTACCTGGGTTTTAGACCAAACCCCCCTACTGTCCACACAGAAAAACCTAGAACCTGGGTTTATATGTGATTTGAACCTGGGCTTACTTACCTAGCTGGGATATAGATTAAAGCCTGAGTTTCACTTTAACCTGGGCTCTCCCACGCCTACTTTGCAATGTGGACACAGGCTATTACTCAGGTTCCAGAACTCAGGTGCTGATAGTCTGTCAGTGCCTTCCCACAATCCTTCAATATCCATATTTTTTGACTTTTTGACTTTCTACCTCCTCCCTTCTGCACCAGCAGTCATCTACCAGTTTTTTCAGAGTCATAGAGTTTATGGGCCAGAAGGGACCACTAGATCATCTACTCTGACATCCTGTATATCACCACCCTGCACTCACATAACAACTGAAATTAGCTCAAAATAGTATAGCCCACAGGAGACTAGCCTATTATATGTCAGAAGCATATAGGAAGAACTGAGGTGGGAACCAGTGCCCTGCAATAGCAAGGAAATGATTAAGAGAACTATACCCAGATAATTTGCTAAGTGACTTATCATAGAATATCAGGGTTAGAAGGGACCTCAGGAGGTCATCTACTCCAACCCCTGCTCAAAGCAGGACCAATCCCCAATTTTTGCCCCAGATCCCTAAATGGCCCCCTCAAGGATTGAACGCACAACCGTGGGTTTAAGCAGGCCAATGCTTCAACCACTGAGCTATCCCTCCCCCCTATACTTGAACCCACATACTTCAGAGGAAGGGAAACAACCCCAAAGTCTCTGCCAATCTGACCTGGGGGAAAATTCCTTCCCAACCCCACATATGACGATCAGTTAGACCCTGAGTATGTTGGCAAAAACCAGCCAGCCATGCACCAGAGACGGAGAATGCTTGGTGCCAGATCCAAGCCCTGCCCATCCTGTCCAATGTCCCATCTCTGGTTGTGGTAAAGGAAATTAAAGCAAAAACAAAACAGAATACATTTGGGCAGGGGAATCCCTTCCTGCCTCCTGCAGGTAGCCGGCTGAAACATGGGTCAGTGTTTATACCCTACATACCACAATGCCTGCTCCATTTCTACACAGCACTCGATCAGAACTTGAACTGAGGTAATGTCTGGAAGAGCCTCATCCCACAGTGCTGCAGGCCAAAGACTTCCACCAAGGTTCTGGTGTGAGGTCAGTAAGGTCCACAATTTGGGGAGTTGAACATAAATCACCTCTACAGGAACATATCCCAGAGGCTGGTAGAGGAGAGGATTAAACAGGCAGCAATTTAGTGCAGGGAGAAAATTAAAAAAAAACCTGAAGGTCACCTGCCACATGGGAAAATGACTCCAGCAACCAGCGTGGACACTCACCACCAACCAGCCCCTACTACAAAGAGTCTGACCTGGTGCTCGGTGCTGCCCCCTGCAAGGAGTCCGATGCTGTGCTTTGGAGACAGAATGGGATTATTTTGGGGGGAAGGAGCCAGAGGGACCAGCAGAGCCAGAGGCAACCCTAACAGCAAAAGGACCAGAGAAGCTGGAACTGACCTAGAGCTAGCACAGAGCCATCAGGCAAAGGGGATTGGAAGATGTCCTCATCCTGGAGTCCATGGACCTGTTCAGAGAAGGTCCCAGACAGCTATTTTGGAGCAGTTCCCTGGTCTGTGTTATATTAGAGATCAGATTAGATCACAATGGTCCCTCCTGACCTTAAAATCTATGAATTGGCCAGAGAGGAAGCAGCATCACCACCACAGCTGGGTAAGAGGCTGCTGACACTTTTGTTATTGTTTGAGGGGAAATTACAACGTAAGTAGGAAGGTTTTGCCAGTTTATGACTAATGTAATTATTGTTTTGAAGGCTATTTCTTGCTGTGGGGCAGCCTTTGCATTTCCCCAGCCCCCCTCCTCTCCTGCTTGCTTACAATAGATGTGTCTTTTCAACACCACCTGCCCCTCCTTCACAGTGGACCAGCAGCACCACAATATCAATCAGTGCACTCCTGGAACAGACACGTGCATGGGCAAATGCACCCTGTTAACTTTCCCCCTGTGCTAAGGAGGGAGGGGAGAGAAAAGGTACCCTGTCATGCAAGTCCAATAGGGGCAGTCAATCCAATATCACTGGTCCTGCTGGTTTTGTTTGCACTTTGTATGTTTCACTTCTTTTGACATTTGCACTATATAGCTGGTAGCTGCACTGCCCGTGTTTGTTTTCAATAAAGTATTTGGTTGAACAACCCATCGGTGTGTGAGTGCTTGGGAAACACAAAGAGGCAAGATGTTTAATAAAGTCTCATAACAACAAAAGATAAATTGATGATTATGGCACAGGCACATCACGTTCCTTCACATCATCACTTTTCCCCATGCAAAGCAATGATGTGGGCACACATGATACCTCTGACTTCCCTGGCTCTCTGAGTCCAGCCCCAGTGAGCACAAGTATACTTTCTGGTTACCTGAACCAGGTCTGTAAACCAGCACTAGGCTCAAAAGCTCTCCCCCTTATTCTCTGCCCTTTATCCTTGCCTATGTTGTGCAGTGTGCAGCACATCCAAGTTACTTAAATAGGGTGGGCGCACTGACATCCAAATGGGTCCGTAGGCTGCGCCATCTTGTCTTCAGTTAGCCAAATGTACATCTCACCACAGTCCTGTGACTACTCAGCGTGTAATTAAATTTTCTTCTACAAGGTGCTCTCACATCATGACTCAGAGCATTAAAGGATGGTCTGGGTACCCTAAAACAGCAGTGGGCACAGACACACTCTCAGTATCCATATTACTGGGAAGAAATAAAATCTCTTTTGTTCCAATCTTTAAATACCAGCTCTCCAGAGCATCCTGGCATTATGTACCCTGCTGATGCATCCCACACTGGTGTTCATGAACCTCCCTATATGGTCATCCAGAACCTACCCAATGAGAAAGATCCTTTCCAGTTGATATACTCAGGTGTCCCCTGCAGGGGGCAGACAATGGGCATATAAGCCATTGATGGCCCCAGTGTATTTTGGCAACCCTATTCTCTCAAAGGCAGCAATAATTGCAGGAATTTTAGCAATTTTCACTGCCCATGGTGAAGCACAGCAATAACTGCCTCACAAAATTCCCATCACCACAGCACCAGTAGTTCATTTGCCAGCACCAAACTGGTTAGCCACTGACCTGTAGCAGTTTGGAGTAGTCAACTTCTAGATGGCAATAGCAACCCACTGTTGATGTGTATGGCCTCTTTCACCCGTGAGTCCTGTTGCTGAAGGATAGGGGTGAGCTCCTCACACAATACCGTGAAGTTGGCCTTCCTCTGCATAAGCTCTAAAGCCATTGCTGGTCAACCAGGTCATCATGATGATGTCCTACCAACACTGTGTACTTATGGTCTTGCTCCAGAATTGCTGGTCAGTGAAGGGGGAGTCTACAGCTGTCAAAACCTGCATCAGATGGCTCCAATGCTCCATGAGTGCATCCAGCCTGCATGATCTCCTCACCAGTGGCCACTGCGACCTTCTGAGGCTGACAAGCCTCATGCCTTTATCTGCCTCCAGTTCCAGAAATGGGTATTGCATTAACAACAACATCTGGAACAGGTCATGGTCCTCCATTGGATCCATGCTGGAATAGAGGCCAAGGACAGAAGTGAAGAGAGTGCAGAGTTGGAAGTGCTTTAGTTAACTGTATTAGTGGTTATGACAATCAGGGCCCAGACATCCCAGCAGGGAGTACAGGGGATCTGAACTCCAAAGAATCAACTGATTGAATATAAAAGTGTATTGAGTAAGGCCTTTTATGAAAGTCGGTGACACACTAGTGATTAACATCATTGTGAAATGTATATATTAATACTATAAGAGGAATTATGGATGCTTACTGATATTATGCTTTAAAGTCTGTGACCAAACAGGGAGAAACAGGTTTCCTTGCAGACAGAAAAGAGGGTTTTCACCTACTGCCTACAGTTCAACCAGTGGCTGACCCACCTGCAGTATTATAAGAGAGGAGGTGTGACCCAGGGAGACCCACAAATGCCAACTGGCAGAGAGCACACCATACCATACCATAACTCTCATCAGGCCTGGTTCACTCATTACTCCCAACTCACTGTTGTCATCATCTGTGACTAAAAGGTGTTGTGTAAGGTGTCATATGAAAACTGGTAACACTCTAGTTATTAATATTATTGTATCATTTATGCAGAGGTGGTGTATTAAGAGTTATAGACATGTCCTGGAAATATGGTCCTAAAATGTGTTTGGTAGGCAGTGCTTAAACCCAGCCTGTCCTGGACAAAGGAATGGTGGTTAGCTGGCTTGACTATATCTCCAATGTAAATTAAGCAAGGTGAGAACAGAGACCATGAAAAGGGCACTTATGTGTAAGGTAAACAAAGCCATCAGGCAAGCAAGTGGGGGAAACTGGCCACTTAACCTCAATGGGGGATGGAGACTGACTGCACCCCCAGGACGCCTTCTCAACTCTTGAATCAGGGTCAATGAACTATGGAAGATATAAGCAGAGACAAAAAGTCATTTTGTTATTCATTGTTCAATGGATACAAAGGGCCAGACCATTTAAACTGTGAGAAAAGTGGATCCTTTCAACAAAGGGGTTCCTGGAAACTGATTGTAGGTGTGAAACCTGCTTAGACCAAGATTGTAACTTGCTAAAATTAAGTGTGCATCACTAGAAAGTATGTTTTGTTTTGTTTTACCCATAACCGTAACTGAGTCTTCTATTCTTACTTGTTATCACTTAAATATCTGCTCTTTCTTAATAAACTTACTCTAGTTTTTACTACAAAAACACTCCAGTGCCATGAATCAAACTTAAGGATAAAATCCTCAGCCAAACTAACAGGCTGGTGTATGTTCTGTCTCTCTGGGGGAAGCAGATAACTTATGTGCGGATCCATTAAGAGGGACTGGACACTGCAAGGGAGATAGCTTCAGGAGACTTGGGACTGGAAGAGCTGTTGATGTCACCCTGTAATGAGTACCTCGGTTGGTGGCGTCAGAGTGAGTCCATTGTGCTGTGGATAGGCTAGTGGTGCCAGGTTTCTGAGATAAATCTGCACCACCCAGAAGCACCCAGGGTTCAGGGCAGGCAGTGAAACAACCCCTTATTAGTCTGTGACCCCATAGCATCACAGTGGTGTAAGAGCATTTCCACACAGGGGCTCAGGAAAGTCAGACAAGTTCTCCCACAATACACAGCAAAACAATTAATAGAGCGGCACGTCTTAGTACCGCACTAAGAACCATGGGATATGCCCCAGAAATCCTAGTTCCTAATCTGGGTCACTGCAGCACAAGTGTGGGCTCAGCTACTCAACTATGACTCAAGCATCATTTATCAGCCTGGATAGTCACACCTGGAGTATGAATCCAGGTGCCCAGCCTTGCACCCAGTGAGAGAGTTACTCAGCAGTTATGATCTCATGCCATGTAGTATTTTGACCAGAAATATCCTTTGTACAGATTCCCATCATATCCAGCAATTTCATCTCTATAACCCCAATAAGCTTTCCATGCTTAGCAGTGCCTGGCACATTAAAGTATGAAAATGCATCTGATATATTATAAATGTCTTTCTGTACACCTCTGTCTGTTTTATGATATATAGAGAAGCTGTCCTACTGGCACTTCTTTTGCATGCCATCTATTTCTTAATAAAGTTAATAAAGTGTAATGAGTATAAGCATAAAAATCGATAGGATAAGCAAAGGTTTAGAATGAAAAGAAAAAAGTTGAAAAATTTGTTTGTCTTTAAATATCCAATAGGCCAATAAAAGTAGCAGAAAAGATGCAAGAGATGGAAAGGTTAATTTGTCGACAAAAGAGGCAAACAATTAGCTTACTCTTTACAAATAACTTCTTGCCTTAGTGTTCATAGGGTATGTTTGGGGGCAGTTGCTAGAAACAGATGTACATTTCTCAAGGGATGAAGAAAAATACAGAAAATAACCAAGATCTTGCTGGAGCAAATGATGAAAAGGTAGAACATCTGCTGAGTAACAAAACATTGGTGCTACGCTGGCTGCATTCCACAATTCACGAATGGTAAAACTGAGAAGGCAAACTCTAGCAAATATATTGGGCACATCTAGGGAGACTGAAGGGATACCACTGGCCTGATGGAAGCCATAGAACATTTCCGAGTCAGGGTGTGGAAGTTCTGGAGCCATTGCTGATCATCCCAGGACTGAATGACAGTGTAGTCCCATCACTCTGTAGTGCTGCTCCAGAACCACAACAGATTTAGAGAAGTGGGATACTTGGCTATTATATTTTATTTTATTTTTAAGGGAAGGTAATGTTTGTGGAAGACAGATAACCTTGGGGCCTGAAATCTTCTATTTATCCTCAGACCAGGCAGTGCTAACTACCCCTATTTCCCTACTATTGTGCTTCAACCCTGACCTATAGGAAACCATTTTTAGCAATGAAAGGGTAAAATCAGCCTTCAAGCTGTCCTTGACCTCCTTGCTGAAATTGTGAGAAAGGGTGTCAATTAGTGTCAAATGTGGTAGTGTTTTGTGATGCTTGTCTACTAGGAATTGGATTTAAACCATCAATTCATTTGACAAAGGCTGTTAATAAGCCTTCAGATGATAATGAAAAGTGGAACTCTTATTGTACTTCAGCTTTTTGGGAAATTATTACTGTATATTAGAAACACTCATCAATGACATAGCATGGGAGCACCAAATAAATTAGGATTTCATTAAGAATTATCAGCAGGCTTCACAAATGTGAAATAATTCTTAATACATGTATGCATTTCATGAGGAGCTATGAAAAATATTGAGAAAGAGAAGGTGTCAATAATTTACTTTGGCTTTAGAAAATCATTATGATAAAGTATTGCAGAAAAGAGTAATCTACAAAGACAGTGACTTTGGTATGTGGAGAGAAAGTGTCTGTTTAAATGGATATGGTTGAAAGTTCAATATGTAATTTTTCTTTAAGCAAGAAAAAAGAGAAACAGACAACAAGAATAACATCAAATAATTTTGCATACACTATATCTGCAGTAAAATAAATACTTCAAATCCAGGAATTTTGTTTGTATTGAATAATATTTGAGAATGCCAAATACAGTATGATAGAGATAATTGCGTTATGCAGTGTGGTCCACTATGAACTGGACTGAGATCACCAACTCATTACATATTAAGCACTTTATAGCCATTAGTGACTTTATCCTTGACCTGATTTGAACCTCTGATCAAAAGTGAATCTGTAGCAAAAGTCTCCACCACTATTTCCCTGTGTCATCCATTCACTCAATGGTGTATCTAATAAATCAGTTGAAAAATATTAGCTATGGGCATTTTCTCTCCACAGGAACAGATTTACAAGCCTGCTTCAAAAACACTGCTGAAATGTAAGATGTTTTCTTTTTACTAAGTACATCAGGAATGTTCTAACCTTTTGAAGCTTAGGATAAAGTAAGAGCACTACCATTTTCTAGTAAACTACTTATGAACAAATAGTGCATTATTTTCTGCAAATATTCAGATCCTTTAATTTTCTGTTCAGTTAATTGGCTTAATAGTTTTTATAATACTTCTGTCCTGCTCATTTTCTGAAATATCTACTGAATTATTGCATCTTACATTATGGGCTAAAATTTTATTCAGTACATAAACATTATTACCATATTCCTTCAGTCATTAAATACAGACAACAATCATATATGGTACAGTGAGAATGTGAAACATATATGCTCTACTACAGCGTTTTTCAAAGTTTGGGTCGCGGAATGTCAGGCACTGGGTCGCTCTGGTCAGCACCGCCGACCGGGACAATAAAAGTCCTGTTGGTGGTGCTGCCCAGCTATGGCAGGCTAGTTCCTACCTGTTCCGACACCACGCTGTGCTCTGGAAGCAGCCAGCAACGGGTCCGGCTTTTAGGCAGGGGGACCATGGGACTCCACACACTGCCCCCTGTCCCGAGCACCGGCTCTTCACTCCCATCGGCTGGTTACTGGCCAGTGGGAGCTGCGGGCGGGGGCGTGGTGCCTGCGGGTGAGAGCCACATGGAGCAGCTTGCGCACCTCCGCCTAGGAGCTGGACCTGCTGCTGGGCGCTTCAGGCACAGCACAGTCCGCGATGCCAGGACAGGCACAACCCAGTGTCCATGTGGTTCTTTTCCCAATGGCATTGTCATGTTGGGGTTGTCATTATTGTCACCATTTTTAAATCTGGAACAAAACCCTCTCACAGATACATACAAGAACATACCAACCAAAAGTCAGCGACTAAGCAGAGACAGACTTAAGATGGCTGCTGCCCTCTCTTAAGTTTAAGGTAAACTGGTATGGTGAAGCATTCATTCTAGGCAAAATTCATTCCTGTGCAGAGGTCCAGCAAAAGGGTTATTCACAAACTAACAGCTCAAATTAGGGTTGAAGTGGGATTTAAGTGTTGCATAGTCCTTATGCTGATTTTTACCCTTTGTGCAAAGCCACACAGAATACCAATACATAACAGACCCCTTCACTATCACCTGTGGAGGTGTGTGATTTTGGTGGTGATGGTGAATGTAAAATGGCTAACACAAGTTGGAATGTGTTGGGTTAGTAGGGGAAAGGGATTAGATTAGGCAGGAAATAGATACTGGGCATTGGGGATGGGGGTGTGACTAAGCAAATTGTTGATACCTCTTGTGTCAGGTGTCAACTGCAGCTAAAGAGTGAAATGACCAGCTCCCAGAGGTAAATGAAGTCCAGGACTTGGCTGAAGAATCATTTACCTGTAAAAAAGAAGGAAAGATTTGAAGTCTTTGCACATCAAGGTCTTCCTGGGTATCCCCTACGCTTCTTGTGGGGCGAGGGGGTGAAAGGATTCAAAAGTAAGCTGAGTTCTAAGGGTAGGTTGAAGAGGGTCTTGGTTAGTTATTGGTTATGTGGTGGGAACCCTATAACCCCACACTGGACTCATCTAAATGCCTGGCATGTGAGCGGTGGTGGGCACATGACACTTCATTGTTACATTAATAAAGATGCGGCCTGCAGCTTAAATCCATCTCTGTGCACATCTTTCATTGGCCTGCATGTCTTGATCAATCAGGAATTGATACAGTGAAGGCTACACACACAGCTATAACTCTGCCTCTTCCTTATTTATTATGATATAATGGGGCAAACCCTCAGTTGGTGTAAATCAGTGATTGTCAAACTTTTTTTCATTGGACCACTTGAAAATTGCTAAGGGTCTCAGTGGACCACTTAATGATCTTTCCAAATGTTGTTTGTACCATTAGCTAACTATTATAAAGTGCTTTGGGTAAAAGCAGTATATAAAAAAGCCAATAATCATTTTTTTTTGTTCTACAAATAAAAGCACACAACTCATATTTTAATATCAGTAGTTTTACCTAATTTTACCTAGTTTTTTCTAATGTGATGGAAGTGCCCTCTATCCCCCGCCACGGCAGCCCCAGAGCTGGAGCTAGGAAGGAGGGGGGGTCTCTCCCCAGCAGCCACAGCACTGGAGCTGGGGAAAATCACCTCTTTCTCTGGCCACCACAGCCCTGCACGTCCCAAATTCCCCCCACCCACTCTTCCCACCCCACTGCCCCCTCCCACCTACCCACTATTCCCCCCAAGGCCACCACATCACCTTACATGTGCATCTTCTCCAGGGTCCAGGCACCTAATTAGTGAAGCCATGCCTGCGTGGCTCCACTAATTAGGTGGGTGGCCTTTCATTGTCTCATGTGCAGTCACCCAGGCGCGCACCTTAGAGGGAATTATCCGTGGACCACCTGAATGGAACTCGCAGATCACTGGTGTTCCGCGGTCCACAGTTTGAGAACTTCTGCACTAAACCATTCTTATACCAGCATAAAACAGATTATGTGTAACTTTATAGCAAAATTTGCTCCCATTTATATTATTTGCAACTGTTAGGTCCTTAAGTAAATACATGATCCCAGATTGCACATAGGACAGGTTATTTGTGCATCTAAATTAGCTTTCTAGTTAACTTTATATGAAATGATAAAATACTTATCAATGACATGATGACTGAAGAAATAATAGAAAACCTACCTTTAAAAAGGAAACGTGAAAAATTTTGCATAACCTTAGGGAAAAGGAAAGAAACAGCAGAGATAATATCACGCTCTTTAGCAACCTGCCATGTATCAGGAGTGAAGAACAATGACAACTGAACACAAAGGATAAAATCCCAAAGACAAAAAAGTTTGATGTGTTGGGGTTTAAACCCCCAAACACATTGTGAAACTTTATCCTAAAGCTGGATATACTGAATGCGTCTCTATCAGAGACTTGTAGATGTTTTGCACTGAATTGAATTGAAGACGGAAGATGACAGAGGGCAAATGGGAAGCAGAGGAACTTGGAGAGATGACGAAGAGCAGAGAAAGGAATTAAAAAGAAAAGGGAGAAAAAATGGAGAGTTAATGAGGAAAAGAAAGAAGCAAAAAGAGGAGGAGGGGGAGAGAGAGAGGAAGAGGAGGGAGAAAGGAAAGGAAAAATGGAATAAAGGAGGAAAAGACTTAGAAACAGATGAAAATTAGCGATGGGAAGGTAAAGGGGAAAGAAAAGGAAGAGGAAAAATGGGAGGAGGAGGGTGGCGATAAAAAGAAGATAGAAGGGGGAGGAACAGAGAGGAAGAAGAAAAAGGTCAAAAGGAGAAAGGAAAAGGGGATGACATTGCCGAGTTCACAACCCTACCAGTTTGTAACTGTGTAATGAGTATCAGCCAGCTGCTGGTGGAGGGCATTAGGAAATAATATTTTGCTTGGCCAAATGAAAAAGTGTTGGCATCCAACATCCGTGATGAACATTCTGAATGTGATACCTGATCTTGTGCTAGGAAAAAGCTGCGGTGTGACACCTTCACCAATCAATCACTATGTCTGATTAATACTTTTTTATCATTTTAATTGCATTTCCTGCACCAGGGAACTCTTAATCCAGTTGCACATTGATTTAGGTGGGAATGAAATTCAGATACAGTTTAAAGCAATTGCTCACAATCAGTCCATAAAACAAATTCTACTTCAAGCAGAAATATTTCCCTCAGACCAAAGAGCTATACTTATTCCATGTTTTTATCCTCCAACAAAAATAATTCAGATGATCAGGAACTCATATTTAGCTAATTACATATTTATCTGATAGCCTTCAGGCAGACATGGCTATTAGGGATGGTGCTGGTAGCACACCCTCTTGCCTTTCGCTTTTATAGTGTTGCAGCATTAATTTATTCTATTACTCTAATCAAGGAAAGGCAGCCTCCAATCAATAATAAAGAGATGGTTTTATCTTATTCATCAATCTCTTACTCATAAATATACAGATTTTTTGCCTCCCTAGTAACAATCTTTACAATTTGTCAATGTATGTTAAAAATGGAATGAAGTAAAACTATTCCTTATTATAAAGTGGGTGGATGTGCCAAGCCACATTCAGAAGTGATGCTTATAGTGAAATGAAGGGTTTGTCTTTTTGATTTATTTACAACTAATCTATTGATCTGTAAGAGAGTTTGAATTAGTAAAAACTATATGCCGGAGGCTAGCAGATGTAAGTGAAAGTGGGACATGGGCTACTTTAACTTCTGCCTTCCTACACCTTCTGCTGACTGCTGGAGACTTAAATTCCACTTGTTTTGAATCCCTTTCATGTTAGTAAAGCTAAGGGACTGTAAAGATATCTGAGATAAATAGATTTGGGGATTTTAAGGCCAGAAGGGAACACGATTATGATCATCTAGTCTGACCTCCAGTAGAACAGGACTCAATTTAAGTTAGTTATACACTATTGAGCCCATTTTATTATTATCACAAGGACTCATAATTGCTTGTTCCTTCTTTAAAATTGTAGAAGTATTATCATGGGCCCAGTCTCTCAGACTCTTAGCTATGTGCCTTGTCCATACTGGTATTGAAACTGAGGACTACCCACATGAGTGAAGTTTTACAGGATCAATTGCTGTATTGGTGGGGGGATGGGGAGTGGAGAGCTCCTTTTTCTCATACTGCTGTTTTGCCACTAACATTCTGATAGCAGCCTGTAGTTAAAAACATGATAGTGAATCTGAGCAACTACTTGGGTTAATAAGAGCTAGTCACTTGAGAAAGGGTTTGCTGGTCCCAGCCAGAGTATTTTCACAACTTTTAAGCAGGAAGAAGCATTAGTAGGTCAAATCTTCTGGTGGGTTAACTCAGTGAAGTTGTCCCAGCAGGGAGTTCAGCAGTCTATGTTCATGTAATATTAGGATCCAGATTTTGGTTCTCCACAGTTCAAGGATGTCTGGATTTTGGTTCAGATTTTTCCCTACCCTGACATATGATGAAAAATATAAATCACCTATGGAAACCATGTTTTCTAACCAACAAGAGTAATTTGCCTTTACAGTTACAGGAATTTCAAAATAAACAATATGATCACTGGGAGTGTATGCCAAGATTCTGAACTTTCACCGACCTCTACGCGGATGTCGTTACATATCTTGCCCATTTTCTCTGTGCACACTATATAACATTCCATAAGACTACAAAACAATTCATCTACATTTCAAGATGGATATTATTTCCTTGGGGTAAAAAAATTTGAGGAACTCACATAATTCAAGTTACACTCACTTCAGCTACTGTTTCATATGTCTTTGTATTAAATCGCAGATAAAACGACAATTGTAAGCAACCAGGTAAGAAACTCTCTGCTGTGTTTGATTGTTATAGTGTTTTGTGGTCAGTCATAATTGGCATATTTTAACGGGACTTTTCGTACATTTATATAGACAGATTTAGGGAGGTGCTGACCCCATTCAAACCAGTCTTGGTAACAGTTTGTGCAAGTTCATTAGAGTGTAGAAAATAAAACAACTGTGTTAATATCACAAGCTCTGCATTAAAAGCACAGTGCTTTTATTCTCCCAATTACTTTGCTAAAGGTACTGCACCATGGTGATGGCAAGCATGTGATCACAACAAAAGTCTCATATGACTCCCATGGGCAACTCAGCATGAGTAAGCAATTCCAAGCACCATCCAAAGCTACATTCCAGTAAGAGAGTATCATTTCTGTGCAGCCTCGTGAGTCATGCCCCCATGCCCCAACAAAGGCATCATTGTTATCAATCCCTTTATATGGCTATATTTAATGAATGTCACAATGAACTTTAAAAAAAAATCTTGTATTTCTTATGGACAATATTTACAATTATATTTCATGCCAGTTTCTATTTTGGTTCTGAATGATGATGAACATGTGCTAATTTGTATAACGGATAGCAGATAAACTAAACCCAGGGCAGCATTCCATCTGCATTGGCTTAATACATTTTAAAACAAAGCAAACTGTTTCAGAGAAATTCAGCCCTTCAGCTCTTACAAAAAGCCCAGGTATTTCAGTTTTCTGTAGGAGGAATGAAATTCACTCCCCTGTCAATAGGCATGTAGGCAACACAGTCTTCCTAGAGCCACAATTCCATCATATATGCTGGAATAGGAGTGGCTGCAGGTCAAATCCATATGTTAGAGACATTTTATTTACACTGGAGCTTGGTCAGGAAATGGGGACATTTTTCACAAAATGTTCACAAAATATTTGTCCCCATATGTTGTTGAAAATTCCAAAATTTGGTATTTTTCATCCAGCTCTAATACTCACATAGGTCTCGAGTCAGCTCTCATTGAAGCCAATGGGAGTCTTCCCCTTGACTTCTCAGGGAGCTGGATCAGGCCCTTAGACTGCCTTAGACCTACTCTAATGGTGTTTAAGGAAGTATAAATAAGTGTAACAGGGTTCAAATGACACTATTTTAAACATCACTTCTGAATCTGACTTTACCTCCCCAGGCCTCTGATGTGGGGTTTTGGGGCCACAAGATCTTTGTAAATATGGATTCAGTGGCAGTTCCCCCCTCCGCCCCCCCATCTCTCTTCTTCCATACCAACCTATTTGGGGCCAGAGCAGTTACTCCTGTGAAGCTGATTTGCTCACATCCCGCTCAAGGAAGGAAAATTCTCAGTTTATGGTATGTACATGAACCTCCCTAGCCTGTGTTAATTTCATACTTTGGTCATGACTTATCTACATTTACTCATTTACATACAGTCCTTAGCTCCATCCAGCTCACTCATGGTGCAGCTCAATTGTGGGGGAGGCAAAGGTAGCTGGGGGAGGCAAAGATAGCTCTAAGCATTCTTTAAGTCTTCCCTCATCTTGAGCCATCTGGAAGGGTGAACTGAGGCCTGGTTCAGATTAGGGCAAACACAGGATTTCTCAGACTCACTGCAGCTGCAGTGACTTCTCCTTTAGAGACTGTCTTGCTAGTGGGGATTCACAGAGAACATTACATTCTGGCCTCACCTCCTATAGCCACCTCTCTCTGCCCTGGAATGCTCCCACCCCTAGCTGTTCCCATGACACCCCCTGTGCCACAGGGGCTAAATTAGCTTTCCCTCAGCCAAATCACCATCGGCCCCTTTAGGACTGGTCTGAGATTCTTTTGCATGGCTCTGGCTTTCTGTAACTCCATTCTTGTTTGTTTTCTTATCGAAATTACAGATAAGTACATGGGGCAACTGGTCTCTTTAAGGACTTTGGCACAGATCCTCAAAGGTACTTAGGCTCTAACTCCCACTGAAGTCATTGGGGTTGGACCAATAAAAATACAGCAGAAGAGAATGAGATTGTAAGGTGGTTGGGTCAGGGACCTTCTTGCAGTTCTGCTTGTACAGTGTCTAACAAAATGGGGTCCTAGTCCATGACTGGGGGTCCTAGGTGCTACTACAATACAAGTAAATAATAAATAATAATAACAATTGTAGGTTTCAGAGTAGCAGCCGTGTTAGTCTGTATTCGCAAAAAGAAAAGGAGTACTTGTGGCACCTTAGAGACTAACCAATTTATTTGAGCATGAGCTTTCGTGAGCTGTAGCTCACGAAAGCTCATGCTCAAATAAATTGGTTAGTCTCTAAGGTGCCACAAGTACTCCTTTTCTTTTTTTAATAACAATTGTGGAAGTTGTGAGAGAGAGATGGAGGGGCTACTGAAGGGACATAGGATCTAGACCAGGAATCAGCAACCTTTGGCATGCTGCCCATCAGGGAAATCCGCTGATGGGCCGGGATGGTTTCTTTACCTGCAGCATCTGCAAGTTTGGCCCATCGCAGTTCCCACTGGCCACAGTTCACCATCCCAGGCCAATGGGGGCTGTGCGAAGCGGCAGCCAGCAAATCCCTCGGCCCACGCAAGTTCCCGTAGCCCCCATTGGCCTGAAGCAGCAAACCGTGTCCAGTGGGAGCTGCGATTGGCCGAACTTGTGGACGCTGCAGGTAAACAAACCATCCCGGCCCGCCAGTGGATTTTCCTGAAGGGCAGCATGCCAAAGGTTGCCGATCCCTGATCTAGACCATTACAGAGTCATGAGAGACATAATGGGGAGTCTACTGAGGGATAATAAGGGTGGGGCCCAACAGACCAATTTAACATATTAGAAGATGTTAGAGATGCTGGTGGTGCCTACCAGCAAACTGTGAATAAGGGAGTAGTGGTTATATATGATTCTCATATGTCCCTCACTCAGGTCAATGTCTTTTCTAACTAGATTTAACATCTGAATATCTTGTTTTATGCAATTAAATACAACTCTGCATAATGTAATACAGAAAAATCTCTGCTGTAAAAATAAAGATATGTACTGAAAACATTTTTTGTATGTAATACTACTATCTACCACAGCTGAATGGGACAGCTGCAGTATGCTGTTAAATTCTATCCTGAGTTAAAATCCTGGTGCTGATACTGAAGAGCCTCATGTAAGTCACTTCACCTTTCTGCCAAGGGATAATACGTGCAATACTTACTCATCTCACAGGGTTACTGCAGGGCCGACTGATTAGACAACGTTTGGAAAGAACTTCAGACATGAAAAGAACTATATTCATGTTAAGAATTATTATCACATTCAATGTGAGGTGAATGTTATCTCCATTTTACACAAGGAGAAACTGAGGCAAAATAGGCTAGTTCAAGGTCACAGAGACTGTTATTTTACAAATTTGGCATTAGCAAATTTCAGTGGTAATCCTGAAACCTGCTGAACACCCTCATCCTCCATGATTACAGCGGCAATTGAAGCCACCCAGTGACTCACAAGAGATGCTCTGCATGTTGCACGGCTGGGCCCATGTTAATTTCCAGAATTATTGTGTTAACAGGTTGTACAAAGGGTCTATTACAAAAAGTACATATATGCGTTGTATTTCCAACTGTCTACTCAATTTGCTTTATACCTCTGTGAAATTTGCATCTTTATCCCATAGTTCTGAGGGTCTCCATTTATCTTTTTGTGTTAAAAAAAAATTGAAAGTACAAAAATGCTTTGTAGAAACAACTTCAGTGTTGACTTGGCAAATAGGTTGTGTCGGAATGGTAAGAACACTCAAATATGTAGCCTTTACAGGATTATTTAGTGGTTGTTTCAAGGTCTGTGCCCCATTTTGCATTGCTAATGGTCTTTTCTTTTTTGTTGCCCCGCTTTTCCCTTTCAGATGTATTAGAAATGCAGGCAAATGAATCCATAACCCTCTTCTCTGGTTTCTTTGTACAAAATACAGGCTATTTTAATTATTACCTTTAAAAATGCCAGTATCTAATTTTGCGGTATTTTGTGGAGTGCACAGGCTTTCTGAGTTATTTATTTATTTGCTTCTACTAACAGATAGTACTTTGAATTTCCAATTACTGTGACAATATACCTTTCAGTATTACACTGTCAGTCTTGTGAAAAATACAGTATTATGAATATCATGAATCAAGATTTTCACTGTATTATTTTCTTTTCAGGACACACATTTGTTGGGTTTCTTTGCATTCAATATTTAAATTGTGGTTTAAGTCAAATGCTTCTCAACTTTGATGCACAGGTGTCTGATCTGTGTGCCAACAAATACAGCTCCACACATGCAAACTCTGATTTGGGCACATACCTATGCATGCACAAATGCAAGTCTGTGTGCATATATGGGTGATTGCAGGTTGTGTACACACAAACGTCACACACTCCTCTATATATGCACTTTTGCAATTCTGGCTGCTGTGTCTTTTGCTCTTTAAACTACAAACTTAACATGAAGGAACCCTATGGGCACAGTGGGGTACAAATACTAGTGTTTAATCACTATATACTACATGCAAGACCTCGCTGCATAGATAAACTGCCGCTCTAACAGGGTTCAAGCATTCTGAAACATAGAGACAGTGAGGGCCACTAGAGGGCTCACAAATTAGTTAAAGGTGTAACTACCCAATTCCTAGATAGTACACTGACCCTTAATTTTAAGAGCTGTAAGGTGCCCTTCATCTGTGTGCAGCATTCAGATCGACAGTGGGAAATTTGGACAGGGATTGAAAAAGCCTCATTGGATAAAAAAGCTGTTTTTTTTTTATTTTTCCATAGAAAACTAGTTCTACTAAATATCATTGGAAGTCTTCTGTATCAGATTCAAGCTTCATGCTTTCACTTGCATAACTCTGCACCTACTTATATTTCTGCTCTCATTTTTCTCTATCTCTCTCATGTTTTCTCCTCTGAAGTCTCACTTCATGCAGCCTCCATTTCTCATTGTTCAGTCTCCTTTCACCATTGTAGCACTCCAATTTCTAGTGTGTCACATGACCTTTCTCATAGAATCATAGAATATCAGGGATAGAAGGGACCTCAGGAGGTCATCTAGTCCAACCCCCTGCTCAAAGCAGGACCAATCCCCAGCTAAATAATCCCAGCCAGGGCTTTGTCAAGCCTGAAAAGCCTCAAAGGACGGAGATTCCACCATCTCCCTAGGTAACGCATTCCAGTGTTTCACCACCCTCCTAGTGAAAAAGTTTTTCCTAATATACAACCTAAACCTCTCCCACTGCAACTTGAGACCATTACTCCTTGTTCTGTCATCTGCTACCACTGAGAACAGTCTAGATCCATCCTCTTTGGAACTCCCTTTCAGGTAGTTGAAAGCAGCTATCAAATCCCGCCTCATTCTTCTCTTCTGCAGACTAAACAATCCCAGTTCCCTCAGCCTCTCCTCATAAGTCATGTATTCCAGTCCCCTAATCATTTTTGTTGCCCTCCGCTGGACGCTTTCCAATTTTTCCACATCCTTCTTGTAGCGTAAGGCCCAAAACTGGACACAATACTCCAGATGAGACCTCACCAATGTTGAATAGAGGGGAACGATCACGTCCCTTGATCTGCAGGCAATGCCCCTACGTATACAGCCCAAAATGCCATTGGCCTTCTTGCAAGAAGGGCACACTGTTGACTCATATCCAGCTTCTCATACACTGTAACCCCTAGGTACTTTTCTGCAGAACTGCTGCCTAGTCATTCGGTCCCTAGTCTGTAGCGGTGCATGGGATTCTTCCGTCCTAAGTGCAGGACTCTGCACTTGTCCTTGTTGAACCTCATCAGATTTCTTTTGGCCCAATCCACTAATTTGTCTAGGTCCCTCTGTATCCTATCCCTACCCTCCAGCGTATCTACCACTCCTCCCAGTTTAGTGTCATAGGCAAATTTGCTGAGAGTGCAATCCACACCATCCTCCAGATCATTAATGAAGATATTAAACAAAACTGGCCCCAGGACTGACCCTTGGGACACTCCGCTTGACACCAGCTGCCAACTTGACATGGAGCCATTGATCACTACCCGTTGAGCCCGACGATCTAGCTAGTCCATTCATCCAGCCCATACTCCTTTAACTTGCTGGCAAGAATACTGTGGGAGACAGTGTCAAAAGCTTTGCTAAAGTCAAGGAATAACACGTCCACTGCTTTCCCCTCATCCACAGAGCTGGTTATCTCGTCATAGAAGGCAATTTGATTAGTCAGGCATGACTTACCCTTCGGGAATCCTGTTCCTGATCACTTAAGTAAATAAGATGATCAAGCTTCAATGCTTTGTCCTTTTACCTTTTGTCAACATACATGTCCTTCCTAAGGGTTTTCTGTTGGTAGTGACGGTGATTGGGGTTCTTTTTGTTTTGTTTTTTAGCAATATGGTAACAAATTCTGTGCATGAAATCCTGGCCACATTGAGTCAATGGGAGTTTTGTCATTGACTTCAAAGATAAGTTTATGGAGGATAGTTCCATTAATGGCTATAGGCAAGAGTCTGGGATGCAAACCAATGCTCTCGGTGTCAGACTGCCAGATGCTGGAACTGTATGACAAGGGATGTATCACTCAACAAATTGCCCTCATTCTGTTCTGTTTATTCCCTCTGAAAAATCTTGTATTGGTCACTGTCGGAAGACAGGATACTGGACTACATGGACCATGGTCTGACCCAGTATGGCCATTCTTATGTTCTAAAGGGGCCAGGATTGATGCCCCTATACTTGATTCCTACCATTACTTGGATGAAACACTATGCTTATGTGCTGGGAATGTTTACAAGTTAGTATGTTACTGAAAAAAATTACCCTGTAAAACACCTGAGACCAGATTCTGCTCTCATTTACACCAGTAACATGAGATGGAGTTATTCCTGATTTACACCAGTGTAAGTGAGATCAGTATCAGGCCCATTTTATTATGCATGTTTGATTTCTTATGGTGTTAAGACGATGCTTTATATAAAACGTAATGGGTACAAGATGCAGAAGGACTTTCCCTTGGGGGCAGAGAAAGTATTTTTTTAAAAATTAATATAAAATAAACATAATTATGCATATTAAATATAATTATAACACTTGGGCTATCAGCTTTGTTTTAACCTAGGCCTGCCAATGCCAAAGCAGAACCTCTACCCCTTGAGTTTTAGGTGTGACTTTTTTAGCTGGCAGCTGTAGGAGATTCTTAACTTCTTGAATCAAGTAGTCACTACAAGGAACAAAGATCCACATTTCTCTAATATAGTTTACATACTTACCTTTCCTGAGGAGGCTCATCCCAAGTGCTAAGGCCTAATGGATTCAAGCCCCACACTGATGAGCTATCACATCTATATGATATGTTATATATATATATATATATGATATAGCTATCATATATATATAACAATTCCCACCTGGGTTATCAGTGGTGCTTGACTTTGGGATCTTCACATAGGAAATGTAATGCTGGTTACATTTGCATAGGAAAGAGTATGAAGATCTTGTTAGCTTTGGTTTCTCCAAATGTTTATAATATTTAGTTCTATTATTACCAAAGCATACTCTCTCAAAGATACAAATAAAGAAGCTCACAGAAGTGCACTCTGCTTCTAGTTTTTCAAAACTCTGCGTGAAGCTGTTTAAGAATTTCTAAAAGTATTGTATTTTATTTTATTGTATTGCCCTCTCCAGCACTACCTGCAATGATTTTCTCTGCATACAGTATTCCTCTTTGAGTCTGGAAATCAGGTGCCACATTCATCCCAGAGGTGAGTTTAATTTATAATACAAAGTAAAAGAGAATTCTGTGTGCAGATGACCCAAACAATGCGCTCGCTCCTAGGAGATGCAGAGCTATTCCGGGAGGTTCTTCTAAACGGAAGACTTCCTAAATCAAATAAGCTGCATCCAGCCTTGTGTTCCCTACCTCTTAACAGGTAAATCTGCTTTAGTACATATACCTGGATATATTTTGCAAAGCCACCTTATTAAAACAATTATTTAGTCCTGAAACATTTGGAGCCACATTTTGTCGGCATGACACCATTCACCTGAATGGATTTACCCTATCAGAGAATATGTTCTTCGTGTGAGAAAACCAAACGACCAAATTACAGAATACCTGAGTGAAACAAAACTAAAAGACCTCATCATTAGGGCTTCTCATAGTTTCAAATCCATTGCAATGCTTCTAATGGGAGATTTAGACGCTGGACAGAGATAGTGAAATGAGGGGGAAAATCACCCAGAAATACACTTTTGTGTCTCTGTTTTCTGACCACCACCATAAAATTCTGATAATGTTTCAGGTTTCAAAATAGTAAAGTCTTACCTCTGAAAAGCATAAAAACTACGTTTAGGTTGCTATCAAATGGGTGCCTTGAGCTACCAGTTTCATTTCATTTACTATGTGTTACAGTTTACCATGTCCAACAAAATAACCCTCCAGGTTGGATTTACTTTATCTACAGTTCTACTCCCTGTAGCTGTTCATTATGAAAGAAAATGAGGTGCCCTGACAGCTTGAGAGCTGCTCCTATTTGGGCTACCATAGCAACCAGTCTATTAAAGTATAGGTCACATGGCTTAGTTTCATAAAGCTAATTAATTTGACTAATTATGGACTCATACCAGCTGCAGAAGGTGTTGGTGACCCAGTGAAATCAGCTGTGGAGAATGTGGTTCCTTACTATGACTGTATGACCTCACTGTGCAGTTATATTAATGTCATTATTAGACATGCATCTCATATACACGAAAAACAAATACTGCTGCATGACTAGAAGCTGGACATGGAGCCGTGAAGATGTTTAATATAGACATTTAAATCTTCTTTACTGCTTTTTCTATCATCTGTCATTATTAAATAGGTTATAAAGAGCTGAGTCGTTAAGCTTAAAAGATTGTCATTGAAAGGTGGTTTAATTCATCAGCTTTACAAAGGATTTATGAAGCACCTAGCACTTACAGCAATGCAGATATATACATAAGGACATATTTAGTACAATAATATTTATCAAGCGGGGAATATCTACTACCTAGCTAGTTTTTAATGGTCTTATTTTTTGATACACTGTATAAATAATATTTAATTGATACTCAGAAGTGATTTTATAGTGCAAATAGCATTGAATGTGTTACAAATTAGAAGACCAAAAGCTTTTGCATTGCCTTTATAATTGAGTTAATTTGAGTCAGCACCATATACGCAGTTTGATCTGGATTTTAATAGAAAAAACAGGTGTCTACCTAGGCTTTGGGGAGCAATTAACAATTCATTTTGTATAAAAACTGCAGTGTCTCCCTGGCAAAACTAATTGAAGTAAATAAGACATTTTCAATCAGCTAAGAGAAAGGCATTAAAACAGCCTGGCAAAATTGTCATGACAAATTACCAGCCCAGACACAAAACCTTCTCAGAAGGCCTTTACCATCGTGATGGATGAGATGAAAAATTAATGATATATTACTGGCCTGTCAAAAGAAAAACTTACTCGCCCGGGTGAAAAGAATTTTGTAAGGCTGAATTAAAATATATAAAATTAATTAAACATGGTGTCTTTTTTTTAACCTAATTAGTAGTAGCGCTCTTCCCCTAATAATGTGATAAATAGCTAGATCCTATCCCTACCTCCTCAGCTGTGGATAATCACCTAGCAATGGAACCACTGTAATTCCACAATGCAAGGAGGAGGTGGGATTTATGGAACTGTGTTAGAGGAAGGTGGGGTCAGGATAGGCTAGGAGAAGATTAGGTTGGGGCTGGTGCCATTACCACTGTGCCGCCCTTCTGTCATCTGCTGGTGTCAGGGAGGGAAATAAAGGCCACAGAATTATATTTCCATTCTGTGGCATCAGAGGGGATTCCTCTCACCTTCCTATGCCCAACACCCATCCATCCCAGTTACTTAGGCAGGGCACTAGCATGAGGCTTTGTCTCTAAAAGACTGAAGCAAAACTGTAATGAGTCATGTGGGGGCAGGCAGGAGAACTGGTGAGGGGAAGGATATATTTACATAATAGCCAGAGGAGAGGGTTATATACAACATTTTGTTCACCTTCCTACATTTATTTTGGCCTTCTCTTGTCCAGTTTCTCCTACTAGATGGGTTACCATTACATAGCTCATCCCTGTGCCACAACTTAGCCACCCAAAAGAGAAAGGAATCTTTCCGTTCTCGCTGGCATATAAAACTATATGAAAAGATACAGAAGAGATTGGACTGTTTAATAAAGTGATAAGGTCATGTCATTCACCATAAAATGGGTCACTGATCTTGTAATTTCAAATTTCATTTTTCAGAGTAAATTTAATAATCAAGTGTCATTGTGTATAAAAACTATAGCTCCTTTGTTATAACATATAATTTTCCAATAAACAAAAGTAACTAGAAATTATTGCGGTCTCACATTTTTTATGATTATCTATAAATTATGCTTCTATCTGTTACAAAAAATCCTACCTTCTCACTGTAAGAGTTAGTTGTATTCCACGCTGAGGCACAAAAGGTTGTATATTTGACCACTGCATAATGTGACCTGTCAATATGATTATCTTTTTCTAGTTTATAGAAAAAAAAAGGCCTTGAGTTTATTGAAGCTAAGAGGTTAGTAGGTTGGAATGCTTCCTAACTGCAGCAAACCTTGTGAAAAGAAGGGTAATTAGGAAGGCTGGTGATTAAGAAAGGCCTCCTCTCAGCTTCTGAAAGGTCAGCTACTGTGTAGACTATAGCTAATGCTACTAATGTTACAGCATCTTGTAAAGAATTGTTGTCAAGATACTGGTTTCAAAGAGCTAATAAAAAAGAATCTTCAAAAACCTGTGAAAATTTTCAGCTATAAAATGAAGAACAGACATTGTCTTGATCCTATATTTCACCATGTGCAGAAAATAGATTACCTGACAAAAAACAAGAATAAAGAATAGCCTGCAGGAAAACAATAGGATATCTACTTTTGGTTCCTTTTTCAGGATATATAGTGTGAAATATATCTCTCGTAGCTTATAAGAAGAAACCACTGTTTCAATACAGGCATCTCTTTCAAGCAATCAAGGCCTGAAGATGAGATGCAATGTGTGACATGGATCTAAAATGAGGGAAAACACAAAAGTTATTTACACACAGGAAACTTAAATTATTGTGCGATTCATTCCATTTGGTACAAATAAATGTTTATATACTTTAAGTGTCATGGTTCTCTACTGCTCATGTACATAATTTTAAACAGTAAAAGTGAGGGTCGGCAAATGTGTGCAACACAGGTAATGTTAGGACTAAAATGAGCGATGTCCCTCGAAACAAGAGGTAGAACAGGGAGTCATGCCTTTTCATTAGGGCTGAGCAATGTTTCTATGAATAGTTCACAGTCAGTTTCAGACTTCAGTGCATTGAGGATAGAAATAAATTAAAGTTACCAAGCAGCTAAGCTAGCAAATTTTCCATGTTGACAGTTAGGAATGGTGAAATCAAGGAAATAATGTGAATATTTTTCCTTTTTCAATTTGATACTGTGTTAGCTTCTGGGTAACCATTGAGGTATTATAGAAGCTGTTTTGTGCTGGCTTGGTAAATCTAAGTATTGGAATATACACTGGCTTTGGGGATTGTCTGCTTATTTTTAGGAATAAGTGTAGTGACAGACAGAACAAGGAGCAATGGTCTCAAGTTGCTGACAGAACCAGGAGCCATGGTCTCAAGTTGCAGTGGGGGAGGTCTAGGTTGTATATTAGGAAACACTATTTCACTAGGAGGGTGGTGAAGCACTGGAATGGGTTACCTAGGGAGGTGATGGAATCTCCATCCTTTGAGGTTTTTATGGCCCGGCTTGACAAAGCCCTGGGTGGTATGATTTAGTTGGTGTTGGTCCTGCCTTGAGCAGGGGGTTGGACTAGGTGACCTCATGAGGTCTCTTCCAACCCTAATCTTCCATGATTCTAGTGATTTCTGTTCTTCACATATTCCACCTGGATAGTATTTTGGAGGGAGATCATCACAGAAATTTTGAAAAATAGGAATACTATTGCCTTTCAAAAATTCAAATTCCCCTAAATGTCTATGACAAATGCATCCCTGAGTCTCACTACTGAAAGTGCATACCTAGATTTTTATTAATTAACAAAGACTAAGTACAAGGTGGATGACATAATATTCTTTTATTGGGCCAATGTCTGTTGGTGAAGGAGAGAAACTTTTGAGCACACAGAGAGCTCTTCTTCAGATCTGGGCAAGGTACTCGGAATGTCACAGAGAAATAAAAGGTGAAACAGATTGTTTAGCATAAGGAGTTAAAGTGTTACAAAGACCATTCAAGGTGAAGTGGGCAATTAACACCTCTGTAGTCATAGAACAAAGGGGGTGAGGGTTTAGTGGATTATAGATACTTGTAATGAGCCATAGTTGTAATGAGCCATAAATCCAGTTTCTTTATTGAGTCCATGAGTTCTAGTAGCTAACAAAAGGGAAAAATATTTATAGTGTCAAACAAAGGAAAAAGATTAACTGTAAAATCCTTAACAAACAACACATCTATCACAATCGATCCACCGCTGAGAGGACAGCTATACAGTTGCTGAAATCCAGCCATCAGATAGTGATCAAACCAGTAGACAAAAGGGGCTCTATCATGGTCTTCAACCATGATGACCATGTCACCAAGGCCAGCTGACAACTCTCTGACACCACCTGCTATAATGAACTAAAAAAAGAACGCCACACCAGAGTTCATCCAGGAATTTAAAGATATCTTTGCTGTGATGGGTGTGCATACCCCACTATGGGCAGATGGAGAATGCATACATTGACACACTTCCCCAGACAACTCCAAGAGAAACTCTACAACCTTATCCCCCACAACCCATCCTAGGGACCTTCTACTTGCTTCCCAAGATCCACAAACAAAGGAACCCAGGTCAATCTATCATATCTGGCCATGGCAGTCTTACTGAAGGAATATCAGGACTCACTGAAACCATCCTCAAACCACTTACCATACAAAGGGCCATTTTCCTCCAGGACAAAACTGATTTCCTCCAACATTAACTTTGCAACATTAACAATCTCCCTCAGAACACCATCCTTGCCACCACGGATGTCACCACCCTGTACACCAACATACCTCACTGCCTGCCTCAGATATCTACAGGAAAATGTATAACACTCAGCTATCCAGCCCAAATTCATCCATTTCATCCTCACCAATAACAACTATACATTCAGCAGCAAACACCCACAGCCATGTGTACTAGGATGGCTCCCTAATATGCCAACCTCTTCAATGGCCACCTCAAGTAAGAACTTCTGGAGAAATACACCACGAAACTAATGATATATCTGAGATACATTAATGATATGTTTATCCTCTGGACAGACGACCTAAACTCCCTCTTAGATTTTCACCACGACTTCAACAACCATTACCCATCCATCAAACTTTCTGTACAGCACTCCCACAACAGCATCAACTTCCATAACATGACAATCAGCTTCAGCAGTGGAACCCTACAGACAATTATATATAAGAAACCCATGTGTAGCGAATTAGTTCATTCTATCATCCATTTATCATTGTGTTATGTGGTGTTATGGTCAATTCAGATGGCATTTCATATATAATCAATGTATGTTAAATAGATTTAAGTTGTAGGATTTTTAATTAGTTTGGGGTGGTAAGTGTGTAGAAGGTATAGAAGTAAAGCATGGCTGAAACATAAGGCCTAGAGGCTGAGACCTGTAAGATTTTAGCTTAGCCATAGTAGGTCTATACTTAAGAATGCTTGACATGAGTAAGTGACCTAGGAATAACCCTGTGCCTGTAAGGTCACAAGGTTATTGCATAATATGTGCCAATGGGTGATGTTGCAGAAAAATGGATTGCAACAGACAACAATGTATTATCCGAGATGACGAGACAACTGATTGTAACATCTTTAAATATCTGTCTTGATTGCAGGGTACATGTCATGCCTAGATGCTAATGAGAATAAAAGGAACTACAAACAACTTATGTAAAATGGGGCACCGCACCCCAATTCATGGGGTGTAGAAGTACAGATATGAAAAAAGGGTTGACATCTTCATACATATGCATAAGGTGTTAGGTGTAGTCAGAATTACAATGTAAAAGAGGGTTCCTGGTTGGGTAAAAGTGGGAAGACCCAAGAGATGACCCCACAGGAAATCCTAGCAGGAACAATCTCTTAAGTGATGATTGTCTATTGAGAGGTCCACTGGACTCTAGAATATCTTTGCAGATGTGAGTATGACTACAGTTATATTTATTGCATAGGTTTTTGTAGGATTTCTATATTCAAGGGTAATTGTAACTTTATTTATTGCTTTTATAAAACTTGTAGTACAGATAAAACTTTGTATTTGTGATTCTGCCTGTGGTCATTATCCTTGCACTTGATGTGTTCCTGGAGCCTCCAAAAGCACCAGCGGCAATTTCACACTAAAACTGTAACAATCAGAGCCAAATACATGTTGGTGTAATACAACATGACTAAATTAACTTTAAATAAAGAAAAGGGCTACACATGGATCTTCTCATATACCTTCACAGATCCAATAACCCCCCCAAACACACCAAGAAGTCTGTTATCTATGGTGAGACACAGATACCACAGAATATGCTCCAATGCGAAAGTCTGGGATATACACCTTAACACATTTAAAACTTCCTTCACCAGACAGGGACACTCCACTAGAGAAGTAGATTACATCATGTCTCCCAGATACCCCAGGAGAACTTGCTTCAATAAGGAAAAAAAGCCCTTTGACCACACACCATTGGAACCCATACAGGTATCATTAAACAATTATAACCCATACTTGATGAGAATCAAATCCTGTTAGGATATAGATATTCAGGCCTGTCTGCAAAGGCCTGTACTTTAAGAATTTAGGTATATGTTTATCATTTAGCTAGTTATAGAGGTATAAAAGAAAGAACCAAAATCACTATCTGACTGTATAAGGCCTTTTCTCACTGTGACAGTCTGAGGCCTGTTCTTAGGCTAAGGTCTCTGGCTAAGCAGCAGAGGCAGCCATAAGCTGGGAAGCGACCGGTCACATCCTCACATTCCAAACTAGTCACATTGAAAGAAGGTGCTATTGGGCTCTTAGGAATACAATCCTGTCCTAATAATGCCTATCACCTCCACAGAAAGGGAAGTGCCTAGAAGATGTAAAAGGAAACTTAGTTCGATAAGCATCCTATCTGGCAAGAACTCACTTATCAATAGTTGAGATGTGAAATCCTCATTTCCCTATTGTTTATCTGTATAATCTCTGTCTGGTTCTGTGATTGTTTTTGTCTGCTGTATAATAAATTTTGCTGGGTGTAAACTAATTAAGGTGGTGGGATATAATTTGTTAAATAATCATGTTACAATATGTTAGGATTGGTTAGTTAAATTTCAGTAAAATGATTGGTTCAGGTATAGCTAAGAATATTACTATATAAATTAGGGACAAACAGGAAGTAATTTGGGATTCAAAAATAAGGCAAAAAGGAACTTGGATTTAAGCTTGCTGGAAGTTCACCCCAATAAACATTGCATTGTTTGCACCTTTGGACTTCGGGTATTGTTGCTCTCTGTTCATGCGAGAAGGACCAGGGAAGTGAAGGAATAAGCCCCCTAAAACATCCTGGAAGAAATCTTTCCTAAATCCCTTCTTTTGGCCTTCAAACAACCCTTCCAACCTCACCAATTTCATCAGTAGAAACAAACTTCTCACAGATAAGGACCCACTCATTCAAAGAAGCACCAGACTCTGCCATAATAACATGCAAAACCTGCAACCATATTTCCACTGCTATGTTGATCAATGCCTCCCACAACACATCTTTCAAGATTAAGAGGTCCTGCACATGCCTATGATAACAAGTGGTATACCTCATCCAGTGCATGAAACACCCCCAGTAACAACTGTGTGGGTGAAATGAGACAATCACTATGTTCTCAATGAACTCAAACAGAAAAATGATAAAGTCCAAAAACACCATATTACTCATGGGTAAACACTTTTCACAAAATAATCACTCCATATCTGACCTCTCAGTTCTCATCCTCAAAGGAAACCTGAAGAACACCTTCAAAAGACGAGCCTGGGAGCTTAAATGCATATCTATGTTAGACATGGAAAAACATGGACGCAGTAAAGACACTGGATTTATGGTGCATAATAGCAATCTCTAACCCAATAACCCTCCTTTGTCCTATGACTACTGAGGTGTAAACTGCCATTTCACCTCCAATGGTCTCTTACAACATGTTATCTCTGTATGCTAAACAATCTGTTCCACCTAACATTGAGCTGTGACATTCTGAGTACCTTTCCCAGACATGAAGAAGAGCTCTGAGTAAGCTTGCAAGCTTGCTTCTTTCACCAATAGAAATTGGTCTAATAAAAGATATTACCTCACCAACATTGTCTCTCTGATATTCTGAGACCAACAGGTCTACGGCAACACTGCAAACAAAGAATAAATACCTATTTCTGGGCTTGGCTCTACTCTCCCACTGCCATTTTAATTCTAGTAACTTCAGTAAAGTTGATCCAGACTTACAATTAAGTAAATGAGGGCAGATTCCAGCCCCCGAGTCATACTGATCTTCAGCTCTACTAGTTTCTATATCACTGGATATCATTTATATGTATAACGTGTATATGTACGTCAGAACAGAGTAGAGATGGGTGGAGGAGATAGTGCTAGCATCCAGCCCAATTTTAAATTTACACTATACTTCAAGTTTCAATTAGATTTAGGGTTTAAATTAGATGCAGCTGAACATTTATAAGATGGTCTTGAGAGGTTGTGGCCAGATAAGACACAGGTATCATAAGAACAGCAATTCTTGTGAAATATTTAGATGCATCTGGACCAGAATTAGAAAAATAGGCGTTTTATAAGGTTGTGTCTACTATACTGTAACTTCTATGTAAGTTTGTTTAAGAAAACCCACATTATATTATAATATAATATATAATAATTAGGGCTCTCAAGAGATTTTTAAACGAGCGTCATCAGCATGGAAGCATGTCCTCTGGAATAGTGGCCGAAGTATGAAGGGGCATACAAATGTTTAGCTTATCTGGCACTTAAATTCCTTGCAATGACGGCTACAAAAGTGCCATGTAAACGCCTGTTCTCACTTTCAGGTGACATTGTACATAAGAAGCAGGCAGCATTATGTCCCCTAAATGTAAACAAACTTGTTTGTTTTAGCGATTGGCTGAACAAGAAGTAGGACTGATTGGACTTGTAAACGCTAAAGTTTTACATTGTTTTTTCTTTTTTTTAGTGCAGTTATGTAACCAAAAAAAATCTACATTTGTAAGCTGCACTTTCATGATAAAGATATTGCATTATAGTACATGTATGAGGTGAATTGAAAAACACTATTTCTTTGTTTATCATTTTTACAGTGCAAATATTTGTAATAAAAAATAATATAAAGTGAGCACTGTACACTTTGTATTCTGTGTTGTAATTAAAATCAATATATTTGAAAATGTAGAAAAGCATCCAAAAATATTTAATACATTTCAGTTGGTATTCTATTGTTTAACAGTGGGATTAATCGCAATTAATTTTTTTTAATCACGAGAGTTAACTGCAATTAATCAATAGCCATAATAATAATATATTCACTGGCAAATGTTTATAATGATTTAGGTCCTGATTCAAAGCTCATTGAAGAGTCTTTCCATTCACTTTGAGTCACATGGACAAAGACTTTATTTTAAGGCAGAAGCACAAATAGAAAGAATTAAGGTTGAATTTTCAATCTGAATTCAGCATCCCCTGACCTTTGGGAGTTTGATTTCTCAGTGTAGTGTTACTATATTAGTAGTAGATTTATTGTTTGTTTTTTGCTTGGTTTGGTTTTTTAAACATGGAATATATACATATGGAGTCTTCACATTGCTTTTAACCTAATCAATTGGTTTTCACACTAAAATTTATTTGATAGTGGTGGTCAGTGATTTCCTGCAGTGGATGAACCTGTGACCCGCCTTTGATACTTTTGACCATAAGGTGTTGAGGTGGTTGTGATCACTCGCTGGGGTGGAGGGAGTCTCTCTTGACTGGTTCTCCTTACATTGAGAGATGTCAGAGGGCAATTTTGGGCAATGGCCTTTCTGCCCGAAGGGTTCTTTCACATGGGTTACCACCAGGTTCAGTATTGTCAGATCTCTTGTTCATTGTCTGTCAGAAGCAGTTGAGAGTTCAGTGAGTAAACGTGAAATCAGTGGTGCCAAAATGATGAAACCCAACTGTGACACTTATTATCCCTCTGCCTCAGTGAGAGAGAGAGAGAGAGACTTGCTTGTGTTTTATTGAGTTTCAGCTCTCTGACACCAACAGTCTGTCAGCTACCCAAACAATCCCCTCAGCGCTCTGCCATGCTTTCCCTTGCAATGTAACAATAGGTGCACCCTGAGCCCCCTTGAAGCATTCCCCTACAGTGTCCAGTCCTTAACCATTGAACATTCACAGAAATTACCAGGTCTGCTGTCCCCAAAGAAACAGCGCACCCACCAGCTCCTCTATAACATCACAGCACTGAGATATGTTTATAGAAAAATAATCGTAAGTTTATTATCAAAGATTAAGGTTTAAAAGCTACTGAGTAAGGATAATAATAGAAATGATTATATATAAAACAGAAAGAATAACATGCCTCCTAGAGTCTAAACTTAATTTCAACAGGCTAGACCCTTAATTCAAATAGTTTATCTCCCCTAAAGTAATCCCCCAGTGTGGCTGGGATCCCACTTTCATGAATGCAAAAAGTGCTGTTCTTTTTGCTTCCTCAGTGAAGGACAAAGATGTGTCCTTTTGCCTTCTTCTTAAACCCCCAAAGTTCATTGTTTTGTCCTCAGAGACAGGATGACCTATATGGTTTATTCCCTAGCATGCTGGCTCCATGTTGCCTTCACATCCTCATGTTGACACTGTATGCAAATAGACTTCCACAGTGTTGACTTCCAATGCTTATTTTACATGTGAACCATGGTGGTGCTTTTCTGGTCAAAACCTGCTTGTCAGCCCTGACTCTGATTTAAAAACATATTTTCTAGTATATATACACAACTCCTTAAATATCATCTGGATGTACATCTTGCAATGTGATGATCAGTATGACATAGTATTTTAATAGATACTTCACAACACTCTCTGTGCTGGGTATCATGAGTTTGTCAGTCCTGTTGGAAATTACTGTTATGGAACAGTGAACCCTTTTCCAGTCAGAATGGAGGAGTTCTTAGAGTCACACTAACTTCCATAGATTCATAAAGTTTAAGACCAGAAGAGAATGCCTTCACTTTGCCACTGAACCAGTATGGGCTTTTAGCTAAAGTTAATCTCTTTCTTCATTGTGAAATTTTGGCTTTTTGGCCATGTAATAAACGCTTAAGGAACTCTCAAATTTTAAAAACTTCATTTTTATTGTTTTTATGTGAGCAGTGTCAGGATGAGCTCCACCCTGACATCTGGTGGTGAGGTGTGGCAAGTTGTGGAAAAGAACTTCAGGGGCCGATCTCATTTGCATAGGCACACCCACCCCGCCTAGAATGAGACCATAGCTGCCCAAATGGTCACTTTGGCTGCTGTGGGATCCCCAGTGTCTCTGTTATTGGGGCAGGAAGAATAAATTGTTATTACCCTGATTATGGGAACTGTGCTTGGAACTGTACTTGGCCTTTTGTTATGATGGAGGGACTCACCATCAACTAAGTAGCACTCGCTAGGCCAGGGTCATGAGTTTTAAAACTCTGTAACTGGAGACAAGCATTAATACTTGGTGGCATGGGCCTCTTGGTGAGGGCCTTGCATGCTAATTGCACTTCCTCTTTTCTTCACTGTGGAATATCAGAGCTAATTTTGATTCCATTAGGAGTCTAGTTACAGGCTGCTGAGCTCACTTTGGGCTAATGGTGCACCAGCACTGAGGCTCCCCTACTGCAAGCTGAATTCACCAAAGAACTGAACTGACTAAGAGCTGAAATCACTGAGTGTTGTGTTAAGTAGTGCGGGAGCCTGAAGATATATTGTGGAGCAGTTTGTGGGACAGCTGGAGTGCCTTGTGGACAGGCCGGTGGAGCAGTTCGTAGGACGGTGGGAGCTGCTTGTGGGAGGCGGAGCAGTTTGTGGACCGGCTGGTGGAGCAGTTCGTGGGACGGCGGGAGCTGCTTGTGGGCCGCGGAGCGGAGCTGAGCAAAGGAGTTCGTGGGGCAGCTGGTGGAGTGGAGCGGAGCAAGTGAAGGCCTATGGAGCTGTGGGGCGGTCAGCTTCAGATCATGTATAAGGTGCCTCTTACCCCCGTCCCATCTCCACCCAGGTTGGGAGGTAAAGCTCCGCAGATAAACTTTCGAACTCTGGGGCTGCCCTGACCAGGGACAGAGACTTTTGGGTCATTGGACTTTTGGGACTTTGGGTGATTTGGGGTTGCTGGACTCAAGAACCAAAGGGAAAGGGGCATGCCCCAATTTGCTTGGGGTGGGTTTTTTTGCTCATGGGTTGTGTTATGAATCCTGTTGGTGGTGTTTCCCCAACATAATGCCACATTGTTTCTCTCTGTTATTAAAAGGCTTTTTGCTACAATCAGACTATGTGCTTGCGAGAGGGGAAGTATTGCCTCTTGGAGGCACCCAGCAGGGGTGGTATATATTTGTCCCAGGTCACTGGGTGGGGGCTCGAGCCGGTTTGCATTGTGTTATTGGAATGGATCCCCTAGGTATTGAACCCGGCCCTTGTTGCTGCCAACTCTGATGGGCAGAAGGGTTACATTTATATAAAAGATAAGCACATATTGTAACAAAACATATATAAATGCATGCACAAAGCATATAAATAACAAAATTCAGTATTTATCATTTGAAAAACCTGGAAAAAAACAAACAAACAAACAAACCCAACAAACAGCAACAAAAACAATCCTGATCCCATGGAGGTCATGCAGGGCATCAATTATAAAAGTGACTAAACAGATAAATAATTGAGAACATAACCTATGAGTATAAGGGCCTAATATATACTAAACTGCAAAAGTATACAATAGTTTCATGACATCTTCATATTTTTTCCAAGTGTTTCTGTTAGACAGAGTTATTTTTCCATTAATGCAATAGTGGAGAGCTCACCAAGCCAGTCTATATATGAGGGAGGAATTGCAGATTTCCATTTTTCTCAAAATTTTCTCTTGGCCACTAAAATAGTCACTGCAATCCATTTCTTAATGTTAACTAGTGATACCAATTCATCCTGAACCCCTAAAATACACAACCTTGGAGAAGGAAAGATAGTGACGCTTAAAGTTTTTGAGAGAGAGCACTAAATCTGGACTTCCAGAACACATGTATTTTTGACAGGTAGAGAGGATGGGCAAAAGTTTGGTATGTGGCTGTTTGCAGCTCCCACATTCATTGTGGATTGTTAATTCAGCCTTAGGCAAACATTGCGGAGTCCAGTAGTACCTGTTTAACATCTTGTTCTGGAAGAATCACAAGGATAACATTCCTGAAGTATCTTTCCCATTAAGTCAGATATCTTCCCAGGTTTCTATTGTGATTGTAAAGCTAAGATATTTTTCCCATTTTTCTTTAAGACTGAGAGGGAAACGCAAAGCATTACACCACTTATAAGTAATTCCTACAAAGTGACTTTTGTTTCCATATTTCTTAACATGTTCTTCTAGAAATCTCAATTTTCATTCGTTTTTGTCTGCCTAAATTTTTCCTCCTTGTAAATTCCATTTATAATTTTCTTTATATTAAGGAAATAGATATAAAATTACTGGCTGGGACTTTCCTTGTTTGCCCATATTGAAAGTAATCAGGTCAGGATCACTGGTACCATCTAGTCCGGTGATTAATTCATCTTTATGCCTCATAATTAGGTCCAAAACAGAGTTACCTCAGGTTGGGTGCAATACCTTTTGTGTCAGAAACTCATCACCTCCCATTTTAAAATACCCTAAAGTATCTTTTACTTCTGGCCGCATGAGCCCTCCAGCATACATCTTCCAAATTGAATTCCCTCGTAACAACACATTTTTTCTTTCTACACATTGCAAACAGGTGTTTAAGGAGTAACTCATCCTGTTCTCTCATTTAATTTGATGGGCTGTAACTGACTTTGATCAGTACCCTCCTCCTGGAGCTTGTTAGTAAGCACATCAATTCATATGCATTGAAGATCTTACAGTTCTCAGTTACCAATAACTTGAAAAGAGGTAATGGCGTCTTTAATGTAGAGTCCCCCCGCACACACACACACAGAGACACTTTACCAACTCTATGCTTCCTGAACTGGTTATAACCAGTAATTCTTCACATTCCAGTCATGTGAATTGTCCCACCAGGCTTCAGTAATGCCAATTATATGAAATTTCTTCTCATCAATGAGAATTTCCAATTCCTATTACTCGTTGCCCAGGGGTTGGATTCACAAAGGAACGTAGGCACCTAACTCCCATTGATTTGAATATTAGGCGCCTAACTATCACTGTAAATCCCACTCCAGATTCCTATATAAGTAACCAAAAAATGTCTCCTCTTCACATTCTTTGCCACATTTGTTCAATTTGTTTACAACACACTGTGTACCACATTTGCCTTCTTAGCACCCTCTCCTTATATTGCTAATTTAATGCCTCCTGGAAATCATAGCGAATGTCCAGATGAGAAAATTAGCCCTCCTACCAGTTAGATTCAAGCAATCCCTTCCATATATCCCCTCTCTCACTGGAATGTTGCCCAGTATTCCATAAAACCACATCAGTCACACAACCAACAGTTCACTTCTGGTATTTTCTGCCTTCTCTGACTCATAGGAATGATCTCTGAGAAGATCAATTGGACATTCATTTTCTCCACCTCTTTTCCAAGATTCCTGAAATCTGCTATAATCTGTGTAGTTCCATGTCATTGGTTCCGATGTTTTTCAATGTATATATTTCTCTGTTGTCTGACCTGGCTTTTGCAATGCCTCCTTCAATATCATCTTTGTCTCTGTCAGAAAATGCAACATAATTGCAACAATTAGGAAAAAATGCTGCTCCATTCAAACTATATGGGTAATTCTTTCCTAGTTTGCATAATTCTTATATTTGAAATACAGTGAATCTTTTTTAGTAATTCAGCAGTTTGTGACAATTGTTTTTAAAAGTGGCTGACCCAAAAGAGATTTAATTTCTTGGCAAAATATTTTACATATTTGATCCCATTCTGTAAATAAATCTCTGCTTTTGGTGTGAATGTGTTTGCACAGATGTAAAAAATTAAAAAAAATGTTTAATGAGAAGTAGAACAAATAATTTAGCCATTAGAACGATTACTGAAAAAGGGTTAGAAAGACACACTCTTTAAATATTAAAACAACATTTGTTTTTAAGAAACATAAACCCCTAAAATTCACCTCCAGATTTGCCTTTAACAGTACAATTTGTAGTTAAATATGAATAATGCAATAAACCTGCAGGATATTTTTCATACCACCTGGTATGATGGGCAGTGGAGTTGGTTAATAATACTACAATATCCAGACTCTAAGTGTGCAAGAAACAGGGCTTATGTCATTTTTTTACTTATAGAATGTGATTAGAGAATGCAAGTGAAAGTCAATAACAAATAACAAATAGAACAATTAGATTATAATATATCATCTAAAAGTATAGATACATGAAATATGTACAGAATGGAAAAATTGTTTGCTCGGGCTAAAGAAAATGGCCTGAGTATCTCCTGCTCCTCAATACTCCAGAGCTAATGCTGACTAATCACCCTCTAGGACAGATGAGAGATACACAGGTACTATAGCGCCATCCTGTAGTTAGCAAAATTTAGGATAGGCTTCTTCTACAGAGGTCTCTCCCATTCTGGATTTTCTTCTCGAATCAACCACATGCCCTATTGTAGAAAAGCAGCCAAATTTTAAACAAAAGAAAAGGAGCCAGGTAAAGAAAGAACAGATCAGGGAGAAAAGGAAATGTGTGTGTTCCCTCTGAGCAGTCTACTGTCCACAAAATTAGCAAAGAAAGCCTGGGAGAAAAGTGAAGAAATGTCTTTGGAAGAGGACATTACAGGTCCACTCCTCCGTTGTGTAGGCCTCATGGTCAGGACAACACAGAAGGTGAAAGGCACAAGTGGAAGTTAGGCAGCTAACTCCCACTGACTTTCAACTACCCGGCCTTTGTGCTTTTGGAAGTCTCCTCTATGCTGCTGCCACCAAATTTTACTTACCAGGTCCAAGAAAAACAGTAAGTTGTTGTTCCAAAGGACAAGGGACCTCCTCCCTAGGTTTTGCCATCCTTTCAGCTTATTCCCGTGTCTTCCAGTGAAAGGCCTGTGCTATTCGTATCATCTGTTCTAATGAACAGGAGTTGAAAGAGGTCATGTCCAGGTTCTCTTCCTCATCAAGTGCTCTGTAGCCAGCGAAGTGCCCGATGCTTTGTCTGCAGTGGAAGACCTTCTGTCACAACATTAAAGAAGGACGAATGCAGTCTAATGATCATTAAAGTACAAGTTCACATTTGCTGCTATTATAATAAATAGAAAGATAACTATGTGTTATATGTTTTGTTAGGCTTGGAGTCCAGTGTTCTTTTTCTTAATATGAAGACAAAAAGAGGAACCTTTCCTTGAGGGCATGTTTCGGAAAGCGCTGAATTTTATGAGCCATAATCTCTGCAACTGGTGCAAGAGGTGTAAAATAAATCTTCTTTTGCCAGCAAGGACTTCTGCCCCCAGGAAGTACTCCCCCAAAGGAGTACACACAAACTTTCCATCACTGCACTCCTCAGGGCTTTCCCTCAGGATATGGGAGCAGTTTTATGTTCCTCTGAGGGGTCCATAGGAGGTGCTGAATCAGCACACCTCCAGCACACATGCCTATATCTTGACATGTGCCCACCACCTTTCCATGACACCCGTAAGTGATGGCTGCCTTGTGTCAATACAAGTTCTGCCCTGTCAGGCTTTCAGGTTCTAGGAACTTGTGTCAGGTTTTATGCTGATAGAAGCAACTAAAGATCAGGGTGAGTCTTGTACCATATGTGGAGTTGTAACTTATAGTCAATTGATTTGATATATGAAATGTGCTCTTATGACCTATAGAGAGCCAAAAATGACTACATTTAACTAAAAGTACTTTTACATTTGTTTCACCATTCCATATAGGAACGCAGCAAATAATAATGATATCTGCTTCCTGTCTTCATTCTGTTCTTCTGCCACATTCACCCTGTTAGTTCAGTGATTTATGGTGAAAGATGGACTCTCATTGATCTTAGTCCAAACAGTCAAACTAGTGCATTAAGCTGACATTGTTCAAAGATTCTGAACTCTAAGGCCCTGGTTTGCATGAAATACAATGGCCTACCAAAGAGACACAGAATTAACAGCTGTCATCACCACAGAGCTTGCCATAACTGAGATCATTTTAATTGTGTGCTATATCCCTTTCCTCCACCTTTATTTGCTATTTGCCTTCTTTAGATTGCAAACTTTCTGGGCAGCCGCTATACCTTCCTGAATGTATGTAAACTTAAAGAGATCATTTGGCTTTTACACAGCCTAAGGGCCAGATTCTTTTGCAATTCAGTGAGTAAGAGTATATTACTCCATTGAAGTCAATGGGACTACGTAGGAAGTAAGGTGCTACTGAAGTGGAGTAAGGGTGTCACATGGCCCTTGTCAAGTTTGTTATAATTTATTAAGAGAGGCGAAACACATTAATTACAATGTCCTTTACCTGAATCCAGGTTCTTGTTTCAAAAAGGTGTAGCTACCGATTCCAAATTAAAGATGACTAAGAAGAAAGCACAAGATAATAAACCTGATTGTTCACTGTAGGGGTGTAAGTGTTTCCATTTCAATAGCTTTCTCTTGTCAGATAGATTTTGCCATGCTTTCAGCTTGTTCCCATGCTTTCCAATGAAAGGCCTGTGTTGTTTGTATCATCTGCTGTAATGAACAGGAGTTGAAAGAGGTCATGTCCAGATTCACTTCCTTGCTGCGTTCTGGGATTATGAAATAGAGGTAGAATGACCTTAGGAAAGACCTTTCCATAACAGTGAATTATTGCTTGAAAGCTGTTTAGGACAAAGAATTTATCTTCCACAACCTGCAATTTTTGTTCACAGTTGCCCGAATATGCTCACATTTCTCATGCAGTGGTAGATAATATGTTAGAGCACATATAAAGGACAGCATGGATTTCAGACACTGGTTTTAATGGTTCATTTCATTAAGAAAGTTCTTAGAAAAACTGTTGTGTCATTTTTAGGCCAACAGGTTATGTGTTCATTTCTGAAATAATACAAGGCTAGTCTCTCACTAGGTGTTAAGCACCTAGCAGAGTAGGGACCTTGATCCTGGTTGAAGCCACCACAGTACAAATGATCAAATATTAATAATAATGATACTATACCAGGTGTCACTATGTGGTGCTATTACATATTGTCCTCTAGTTTGTTTTTTCTTTTCTTAGAATCTGAGCAAGTTTTTAGTCTTGGAAGGAATGCTTGTGTTGTTTTTATTGTTTTCTGGGCATAGGGAGCTGTGTGAGCAGCAGAAGAATTTGCTGAGTGCCTTGATCTCAATTCTTAAGGTAGAGTTGATTCCTATGAATGGAGCCTTAGTGTTGGGCTTAGAGTCCTGAAAGAAGGGATTGCCATGAATGCTGTTTGACCATCTTGCTTTACGACTGGGTTTTATGTGTAAATACATTTTCAAACTAGAACCTTTGTGCTTTCTCCCATAGTTCCCCTCCTATGTGGGAAAAGTTTAACTATCCACAAAGCTATCTCATTATCCACCTTCAAAACTCTCATTTACTATGAGGCCTACAAAAATCTTGATAACACAGGCTGCCAGTGTTGATCAATATTGTCTGATTGCTTCTACTCCCCAGGCAGTCTGTATCCATTTGTTGTGTCTTGTTTTAGATTGCAAGCTCTTTGAACAGGGACTTTTTTGTTCTGCGTTTGTACAGTATCTACCATAATGGGGTCCTAGTTCATGTCTGAGACTTTTATGTGTTATGATAATCATAGAATCATAGGACTAGATGAGACCTTGAGAGATCATCTAGTCCAGTCCCTTGCATTCAAGGCAGGACTACGTATTATCTAGACCATCCCTGACAGGTGTTTGTCTAACCTGCTCTTAAAAATCTCCAGAGATTCCACAACCTCCCTAGCCTATTTATTCCAGTGCTTAACCACACTCACAGTTAGGAAGTTTTTTCCTAATATCCAACCTAAACTGCCCTTGCTACAATTTAAGCCCATTGCTCCTTGTCCTATCCTCAGAGGTTAAGAATTTTTTTTTTCTCTCCTGCTTGTAATAACCATTTTTTATTTGAAAATTGTTATCATGTCCCCTCTCGGTCTTCTCTTCTCCAAATTAAACAAACCTATTTTTTTCAATCGTCTCACATAGGTCATGTTTTCTAGACCTTTAATCATTTTTATTGCTCTTCTCTGGACCTTCTCCAATTTGTCCACATCTTTCCTGGTATGTGGCGCCCAGAACTGGACACAATACTCCAGTTGAGGCCTAATCAGTGTCTTGCTTATAACACTCCTGCTAATACCTCCCAGAATGATGTTTGCTTTCTTTGCAACAGTGTTACACTGTTGGCTCATATTTAACTGGTGATCCACTATGACTCCCAGATCCCTTTCCGCAATACTCCTTTCTAGGCACTCATTTCCCATTTTGTATGTGTACAACTGATTGTTCCTTCCTAGGTGGAGTATTTTGTATTTGTCCTTATTGAATTTCATTCTATTTACTTCAGACCATTTCTCCAGTTTGCCCAGATCATTTTGAATTTTAATCCTCTCCTCCAAAGCACTTGCAATGCCTCCCAGCTTGGTATCATCCACAGACTTTATGAGCGTACTCTCTATGCGATAATCTAAATAATTGATGAAGGTATTGAACAGAACCAGACCCAGAACAGATACCTTAGGGACCCCACATTATTTATAATATAAATAATAAGTAATCATAGAAAGTCACACTTAGAGTATCTGCATCACTGTTTTCTCCTCCACTTAGAAGCTGACCTACAAAGAACCAGACATCTATTACTAATCAGCAGAAGGTTGATAGTGGTGTCAGAACACGACAGTGCAGTTATAAGAAGGGGCAACAATATACAGAGATAGGGCTTGATATTTAAGCTATTCCTATATGCATTAAAAGTAGCTAAGCATTATTATTATGAAGGCACCATAACAACTCAATATTTAAGGTTGAATTTTGATGTTAAGGCAGGGATTTTCCCTCTTCTGCATGACAAATACAGAGTATATTCCCTGAAATTACAGCACTCACTCTTTAAGTGCAGAATGAATTTTTGGAGAATTTACAGACAACCAAAGTAATTGCCTAGGTAAATGGCTCCTGCTGCTGGACTTGATTACACTGCTCTTCAAATCCTCTGTAGTGCTCACATGAGCATTTAAGCATATATATGGAAATAGAGGTATGTATTTATATGTAAAGTGACTAGATTGAGGAGCTCCAACTCATGCTCTTACTCACATAAGCACCCATTGATATCAACAGGACCACTCATATCATTACCAAAGCGCATGGGTTGGCACTGTGGCCCATGCTTTGCGGAAGGCTGTGGAATGAAAGGCACCATTTCAATGTATACCATTATCTGATGGCATTTTTTCCAACTGTTTTGTGCCAGTATTTGAAGGTCTTTCTTCAGCTGCTTGTAAACAAACAAACAAAAAACCCAGCCCCATTTCCCTCTAATTTCTTCCAAGGTCACACTACACATTCCGCTGTTACTGATAGTCGTTGGTGGCTGACAGAGAGCAAGACGTTACTTAAGCCCATACCTTCAAAAGCACGTGCTTATAAATCTAAGAATGAATTGATCGCCTGTGTAGCAACACAGACAGGGGCTTTATCCTGGCCCACCCACACAGAATATGACCACACATTAGAAAGAAATTAACACCAGTTTGTGTTGATATTATGCATCACCCTACCATTTTCTCTTGATGCATTCAAAGGGGACTGGGCTTATGCATCTATAAAGGTTGAAATGAATATAATCCTTTATTTAAAATAACATTGTTTTCTCTGCAATGCATTTCAGAGTTACAATGGGTCTCCCTTATTGTAAAAACGTTGCTGGAGTCAATTCAGGGTCATCTGAATTAAAAAGAAAGGAAGGAATAATCAATTCTCTTTAGTAGTGTTGAGTATTTCTAAAAATATTAAACAGAAAGAGCGCTGAGAGTGATTGAAGTTTGGATCACTAGAAACTGAGGTTTCTATCCAGGTAATAGGTACAGCATATGCAGCTGTTATGTAAGGATGTAATGAGTGGTTGCAGAGACCAAAGGTCAACCTCCATTTTGGAAGGTAGAGTTCTGGACAACAGGGAGGTATTAGTAGGGTGAGGAAATACAAATAAGGGAAGGGGAGGAAACCCCTACTAAATATACATTAGGCACAGTGGTGGCAGCATAACGTATTATAAAAGTTGTATCCCAGCCTGTGTGCTTGGGGAGAGAGAGATGGAGCCCTTGGGGGTGTCATTTGACTAACATTTCAGGTTGTTCTGCAAGGGCTGGAGAGAGTATCTGGCTGTTGAAATGTTAGTCACTGTCTTCCTCATCACCAGTGCCTGTCGTCCTGGCACTGCACCCCCAAGGGCTCCACTCTCCCCAAGCACACAGGCTGGGATACAACTTTTATAATACATTATGCTGGCACCACTATGCCTAATGTATATTTAGTAGGGGTTTCCTCCCCTTCCCTTATTTGTATTTCCTCACCCTACTAATGTTGGGGTGCCCTTATCCCATAGATTAGGTCTATTAATGACCTCAGCTTATTATCATATGTCAATTTGTTGCCATGGCTCTGGTTGCTGTTGTACTGGAATTATGTGTTGATTAAATAGAAGTACTCCTTTTCTTTTTGCGAATACAGACTAACACGGCTGTTACTCTGAAACCTAGCAGTACAAGCTTCTCCACAGTGCTTCAAAATTATATGGAGGATCCACTTTGAGGAATGGATAGTTTAACCTTGAGGTAAATAGGCTTCTCATCTCACTGATTTACATCACTGTAAATCAAGAGTAACTCAGTTGAAGTCACTGGAGTTACACTAATGTAAAACTGGAGGAGACTGAGACCCAAATCCTCATTCCCAATGTTCTGAGCTTTTCTGTTCCCTACTATTTTACGGAATGTGCCAGAAGCAATTATTAGAAAGCAATCAAAACATTCATTAAAAAAATGAAGTGGGTTTGGGTATAGGAATGTAATGCATACTGTTAGGGCTAGCATTAGGAGACCGCAGTCTGAGTAACTGTTCATGTGGCTGAAGACATGGAATCTACCTCTGATGCACCTCATAGCAATGAAATAGTTTGACACCACAAGCTGCAAAGGCCTGATCCAAGACCCTTTGGAGTCAGTAAAAAGACTCTCATTGGATTTTGGACCAGGTCCCAAGATAGCAGGAAGCACTAGAATTAGACTCAGAACTTCCCCTTCTACTGGTGGTACCACGTCCGGTGCACACCGTTTTGGTAAGAGTGCCAAAGACACTCTGTGTTGGCCTAAGTCTGCTCCCACTGAAGTCAATGAGCGAGTTCAAAAATCCTACTTTTTTTACCTCAACACAAACACAGCTCCAGCATGGTGGACTGAGAGGAAAAGGAGGGGAACAAGTCTGAGAAAGTAGGAAGGAAGTGAGCAAAGACAGATGACCAGGCTAATTAGAGGAAGGCAACAAAATGGATTAGAAGAAAAACAGAGGAGAATGGGAGACATAAAAGTAAAGAGAAGAAATTAAGACAAAACCATTCTACCAGAAATAGCATTTTTGATCAGTTACAGATAGAAAGTTATGCTTCCCAGAAAGCCATTTCACACAATGGGAAGTTGTGGGAGAACTAGGAACTGCTAAAAAGTTTAAACAAACAAAAAAGAATGGTTTCAGAGTAATAGCCGTGTTAGTCTGTATTCACAAAAAGAAAAGGAGTACTTGTGGCACATGAAAGTTGCGATATTACAACAAAAAAACTTCAAATCCAGACTCCAGTGAGAAACTGTTGAATTGGAATTCATTTGCAAATTGGATACAATTAACTTAGGCTTGAATAGAGACTGGGAGTGGCTAAGTCATTATGCAAGGTAACCTATTTCCCCTTGTTTTTTCCTACCCCCCCCCCCCTTAGATGCTCTTGTTAAACCCTGGATTTGTGCTGGAAATGGCCCACCTTGATTATCATACACATTGTAAAGAGAGTGATCACTTTAGATAAGCTATTACCAGAAGGAGAGTGGGGTGGGGGGAGGTATTTTTTCATGCTTTGTGTGTATAAAAAGATCTTCTACACTTTCCACAGTATGCATCCGATGAAGTGAGCTGTAGCTCACGAAAGCTTATGCTCAAATAAATTGGTTAGTCTCTAAGGTACCACAAGTACTCCTTTTCTTTTTACAAAAAAGAATGGGATTCCCCAGTCATGTTTCTTTTAGTTTTAAATGTGTCATGTATTTTCCAGTTTTATTCCAGAGAAGGCCTCAGGCTCAGATTGTCCCTCTCATTCTCAGTCTTCCCCCTATATGGGAAATTCCTACTAGTTAAAATTAATGTCTCTCTTTTTCCTTACCCTCGTCTTTCCCTTTATTTTATGTAATTAGCTGGGATGTTAGTATCACAGCCTTGCTACATCTTCTTGCCACTACAGCTTTGCTATTGTGCTGTAATGTAGGCATGAGCACACTGTAATTCCCCAACTAAGTAATTCCTCCAACTTGCTTTCATCATCAATTTTAGCCTCTTCTGGACTCAGCCTCCACATCCAGCTGGCTCCCTGCCTAGGGCAGCATCAACTGACTGTTTAGGCAGACTCTGTCCAAAGGCCAGCAGTGAATATTACATTCACACAACAATGGAATTGTCTCCTTTACTGAATAATTATTGCCTTTTTACAACATGACTGTTTGGGAATTCCACAAAGAAGTTTTGCTTGTACATGATCTCAGAATTGTCATTAACAGTCAGTTAAATATAACAAAAGATATGCTCAGCTAATATCAGTCTCTTTCCTTTGGTATTTATATTCCTGATTTGTGGTACATTGAGCTTAACTGGTCTATTGGAGTATACTGTTTAGCGGAGGGATGCAGTATTAGCCACATAGTGAGCATGCTTGGCAGGACCTAGGCAAATATACAGTCTCCTTTATACTTTAAACTCAGGTTTAGAGGAACCATACCTATTTTACATGCACAAAAACTACTGATGTCTTCAGATCAAGTTCACTGTTTTATTTATTATGCACATTAAAGGTATGATGTGATCACAAACATTTTCAAGCTTATGGTTGGCACTTGAATCCATATTGGGTTTGTCTACATTGCAATTAAAAACCCATGGATACTCCATGCCAGCTGACTTGGGTTTGTGAGGCTTGGGTTAAGGGGATGTTTAATTACACCCTGTAAGGTCCTAGAGCCCAGGCTCCAGCCCAAGCTCCAACGTCTACACTGCAATTAAACAGCCCCTTAGCCCAAGACCCTGTGAGCCCGAGGCAGCTGGCGCAGACCAGCCACAGGTGTCTAATTGTAGTGTAGACATATCCATTTAGGTACCTAAATAATTGGCTTGTAATTCAAAGGTGCTGAAATGCCGGCTTCTATTGACTTCAGGTCACTTCATAGACCCTTCATTGATTTCTGAAAAATCAGGCCACTGATTTAGGTGCTAAACTTCTGGAACTCAGGTTTGAAAATTATGACTGGAGTTTATGATGTTATACTTATGTTCCAGAGAGTAAAAACTGATGGATTGATTCTATACTGTGTTGCTCCATTAATTTCAATTCAGTTACACCAGTTGAAATGCCTAACCTGCCCTTGTAAATCTAGCCCTTCATATATACGTACAAGAACAAATCAGTATTTCAGATGTTCCAGTATCAAATTCCCTCCAACAGTCAGAAAAAACTAACATATGGCCTAGTACTTCCATAACAAACTTTACATTTAGCAGTGTAAAATGATGTTCTCAGTTAAAATGTGCACAAATAATTTTGAAATCGTTTTCAAATGTTCCGTTGTTGCAGCTCCCAAGCATATATGAAAATCTGTAGTCCAAGAGTGGGTTATTTCCCTGTTGGGAGAGGAATTAACTGACAGGGACACAGGATACTGTATCCTGGTTTAATTATTGGAAAAGTATGTACACGCAATCGAGGATATAAGATGGGAAAATCAAAGTGTCTCTTATAACTCATTGCTGAGGCACACTACTTTCACAAGTCAGGCATACAGTCCAAACTTCAGCCAGATTGTCTTCTCCTCAAACTATATGACTTTTAACCACTTTACAAACATATTACATCTTCTAAGAACATGTGCCAGTGCTCTCAGCATTTCAAATTATTAGATCACTTTGTATTTTAGCGGCAATGCTTCGTAAAATGACAGGACAGAACATGGTAGCTTGTGGATCCAAAGCATTCTGTGGTAAATCATATTTGTGGCTGCCTGCAAATAATCTCTAGTCAGGAATCCTATTATTTATCCACAGTCTTTACACATGACCACAGCACTGAATTCATGAGACACTGACAAAGGTATCTTAATTTTTCATTTTCTCCACCTGCCTTACTAACTCTTACCATACATGGCAAATGCTGTCCAGTAATTGAAACTTCCAGACAGGTACACTGATTATTTTGGGTATCTTGACAGCTCATTTCTTTTTGTCTCTTTCAAGTACTTTATTGGCAACTAATAGGAAGTAAATGGAGAGGGAAAGGGCTTGGGAGAAAAGAGGGAGAGGAAGTATTAGCAACCCCAAACATCCAAAAATCATGTGTCAGGCCCTGACATTTCATAAGATTATTTTTAAAATCATGAGTTGTAGTTGTTAAATGTGGGGTTCTTCTTATTTGCCCTCTGTTTTTTTTAATCTTCAGGGTTCACTCAGGTCATGTTTTCAAGCTTTTCTCTGAAACCACAAAAGCTAGAAACTTTACTTCTATTTTTTTTTTAATGAAAGCTGAGCTTCACATGACTCCAATAGCTGGGGCTTTAAGTAAAACTTAAAATATTGCAAGACTTTCAATAAAATTGTGAGAGTTAGAAATACCATAGTGGGCACATATTTAAGCTGAGTTTGACATTTGTGAAGAGAGTTTCATGTGCCATTGCTATGTGAGCCAGTCATAAGATAATCGATTTAAAATAGGCACTCAGGTGCCACCTGCTGTTCAGGTAAGCAAATCCAACCTCCTCTTTGCTTAGATGGGAGCTCATCACACAGGTTCTCTTTTCTAGGCTGTTATGCACCATTCTCTCCTCCATGGAGTTTCCTAGTTACATATACACTTTGGTTATTTGTGCATCTGGGTCTTCCCACAAACTACTGATTTTAAGGTCAGGAGGGAACATCTAGAATGACCTGCTGCACAACACCAGCTGGAGAATTTCACTTAATAATTTCTTTTACATCCTTCACAATTGCAACTGTAATGGGAAGGCCCAGAGTTCCTGAAATGTTCTGCTCTGGGACAGAAACAGGATCATTATGCCATCAGGAAGGGGAGTTTCCCAACAGCATCCAGAACCCACTGTGAGTCCTAGAAGGACTCGAGATATCAGACTTTTAAACTGACATTTTTATACACAGAAAAGCTATTGTGGGTAATTTTTAAGGTTTTTATTTCTCCCTCTGGACCACAGACATTTAGACATATGGTAACTAAGGAACCTGGTTTGTCAAAGCAATATGTTAAAAATAATCCCAAAAATTCATTTTAAAAACTCTCAAATATTCCTAACATACCTTTAAAAAAAACATCGGCAGCATAAATGTATAGAAAATGGTGTGGTATATAGCTTTCATCAGCACAAGTTACATGTGGCTTCAACACTCATGACTGATGGAACCATCCCAAAATCATGCCAATAAAACATTTATACCATCTCACTTATCATTGATTCCATCTACATACATATATCCACTCATATAGATAGATATATTGATCTTAAGACCTTTTGTAATCATCCCACTTCTGGGGTAATCCAGAACTTTTCAATAAACCAAGAATTCTGCCCCAGAATTAATAAGTTTTTTTGCCAAACTATATAGATTTGTAAAAAGTTCTTACATTTTCTTCATTTTAGCTCAGATTTTGAATTCTTATTTACAAAACAATTGCATTTCTGTTTAGTGTATCAGTGAAAGATGTAGAGACCATGCAAGCTTTGTCCTGTTATTATAAAGATTTTAATTTTCTTGACTGCAAATAGTAATCAAAAACTTTACAGGAATCAGCGTAGTAGTCCTGTATCCTCACTTTTGGAAATATCTCTTTACAGTTTATTGAAACAATCAAAGACAACCCTGTATAGCTTGCAGGAAATCCTTAAAGCTGACCCTAGGAACTTATGATACCCACAGCATTTTCCATAAACATTTTGCTGAATATAAGAATCATGTCTTTATGATCCCTCAATATGTATGCCTGTCAGTTTCAGCAGTGAGTCCTGGGCTCAGTGGCTCCTCCCCACAGTCTGGTGGGAGGGGCCTTTTGCCCCCCATCCACTTCCCCAGAACTCAATTGGACAGTTTCAGCAGGCATAGAAGTAGACCACAAGGAACTGATATCATTCACTAGACTGTGCATTTTTAAAATATTACTTTAGTCTCCAGGAAACCCAGTGTTTGAAGAGAGACAAAATGGACAGTTCAGATATTCTCAATTATTCAGGTGTCAGGATCATGATTATTAGGAGGATCACAGAAGAACATCTATGGTAAGTGCTTGAATCATTCAGGATAAACACCACTGTGATACATATTTAGAATGGAACTATTCATTTCCCACAGTGCAGTGCTGAATATGTAAATTTCCTTGGGGTACAGGAGGGGGCTCCAGGCTGGGGCAGGGGTTGGGTGCAGGAGGAGTGTGGGGTCCCGGCGGTGCTTACCGCAGCTCTGAGGCAGCAGCTCCCACGTCCCTGCAGCCTCTAAGTGGCGGCATGGCCACGATGCAGCGCACACTGCCTTCGCGCCCATAGGTGCCGCCCCCACAGCTCTTATTGGGTGCAGTTTCTGGCCAATGGGAGCTGCACAGCAGGTGCTGGGGCAGCACGTGGAGCCTCCCAGTCCCTGGCCACCCCAGCGCCTAGGGGACACAGGGACCTGGCAACCGCTTCCGGGGGCAGCGTGGAGTCAGGGCACATAGGGAGCCTGCCTTAATCCCGGGCCTACCCTGTGCCACTGACCAGACTTTTAACGGCCTGGGTGGGAGCACCGACCGGAGCCACCAGGGTCCCTTTTCAACTGGGTGTTCCAGTGAAAAACCAGATGCCTGACACCCCTAGCTTATTCACATGGCACAGTTTTCTATTGACTGGACAACTTAATCTACTGTTACAATAACTACTTACTATCAGTCATTTTCCTTTAGGCAATCCAACCTAAAGTGAAAACTAGGGGTATTCCATGGACTACTCACAAGCTTAAAGTTAAGCATATAGGTTTGTAGGCTCAGGGCCTAAATCGATACTAAATCCAAATATCCCAGTAAACTTTTTAGAGGCCCAGTGCTGGTGGAGGTGCTGTCTTTCAGATGAATCACTGTCACAGAGTATCTCTGCCACTACCTGGTGTACTTAACTGCCTCAGTCACAAATGCCCACTCCTTCACTGAGATGCATATTTATTCTTTTCTTACATAGTAGCAGTATAATGCAGGCTTACATCCTGGGAAGACTTCCCTACAGCCTTCACTCTTCAGCCCAGGCTCACCCTCCAAACTCTCTTCTGAACTCTCTCCTGCTTCCTGTTCCTTCCACTTATATCCTCCCAATTACATCATTAGCCCAGTGATTAGAACCCAGGTGCTCAAAATCCCCCAACCAAAAGGTTAACTGCTTCCAGCTGGACCTGTAGCCTTCTTGAGGCTGCAGCAATGTCAGGGATCAGGATGCTGCTAGTATCCTGTCACGATCATGTATCCAAAATCCTGACTACTTATAGTAATTAAATACCACATTTCACAAGAGCTGGGAATTATCACTAGTGTTTTAATTAAATACCACTTGGATAAATATAGCTTGACTGACTTATTATCTCAACTGGATAAAGTGTTCTTCAGCATAGTATTGTTGTGCCCTCTTTCAAAGCTGCCGCCATCTGTGCAAGTGAAATCAATAGAACATGGGCATGTTAAAAAATCAAAAAAGAGTCTTACAAAAGTGGAAACTAGGCCAAATTACAAAGAATGAATATAAACAAATAACACGAGTATTTAAGGACGCAATTAGAAAGGCCACGACACAAAACAGGATTAAACTAGCTAGAGACATAAAGAATAACAAGAAAACATTCTATAACTACATTAGAAGCAAGAGGAAGACCAAGAACAGGGTGGTCCCATTACTCAATGGGGGTGAAGGGGGATAACAGAAAATATGGAAATGGCAGAAGTGTTAAATTACCTTTTTGTTTCAGTTTGCACCAAAAATGTAAGTAATGATTGGATGTCTAACATAGTGAATGGCAGTAAAAATGAGCTAGGATCAGAGGCTAAAATAGCAAAAGAACAAGTTAAAAATTACTTAAACAAATTAGAGGTCTTCAAGTCACCAGGGTCTGATGAAATGCATCCTAGAATACTCAAAGAGTTGTCTAATGAGATATCTGAGCCATTAGCGATTATCTTCAAAAAGTCATGGAAGATGGGAGAGGTTCCAGAGGACTGGAAAAGGGCAAATATAGTGCCCATCTATAAACAAGGAAATAAGGACAGCCAGGGGAATTACAGACCAGTCATCTTAACTTCAGTACCCAGAAAGATAATGGAGCAAATAATTAAGCAATCAATTTGCAAACAACTAGAAGATAAGGTGATAAGTAATAGTCATCATGGATTTTTCAAGAACAAATTGTGTCAAACCAACCTAATAGCTTTCTTCAACAGCATAACAAGCCTAATGGATAGGGGGGAAGTGGTAGATGTGGTATATCTTGACTTTAGTGAGACATTTGATACTGCCTCGCATGACCTTCTCATAAACAAACTAGAGAAATACTACCTAGATGGAGCTACTATAAGGTGGGTGCATAACCCAGAGAGTAATCCGTGGTTCACAGTCAAGCTGGAAGGACATATTGAGTGGGTTACCACAGGGATCAGTTCTGGGTCCGGTTCTGTTCAATATCGTCATCAATGATTTAGATCAGTGTTTCCCAAACTTGGGACGCCACTTGTTCAGGGAAAACCCCTGGCAGGCTAGGCCACTTTGTTTACCTGCCGCGTCCACAGGTTCAGCCAATCGCACCTCCCATCTGGCTGAAGTTCGCTGTGCCTGGCCAATGGGGGCTGCAAGAAGTGGTGGCCAGTACGTCCCGCAGCCCACGCCACTTCCAGCAGCTCCCATTGGCCTGGAGCAGTGAATCGCGGCCAGCGGGAGCCGCTATCGGCCAAACCTGCGGATGCGGCAGGTAAACAAACCGGCCTGGCACGCCAGGGGCTTTTCCTGAACAAGTAGCATCCCAAGTTTGGGAAACACTGATTTAGATAATGGAACAGAGAGTACACTTATAAAGTTTGTGGATGATACCAAGCTGCGAGGAATTGCAAGTGCTTTGGAGGAGAGGATTAAAATTCAAAATGATCTGAAATGGTTTGAGGTAAATAGGATGGAAATTCAATAAGGACAAATGCAAAGTAGTCTACTAAGGAAGGAACAATCAGTTGCACACATACAAAATGGGAAATGACTGCCTAGGAAGGAGTATTGCAGAAAGAGGTATGGGAGTCATAGTGGATCAAAAGCTAAATATGAGTCAACAGTGTAACACTGTTGCAAAAAAAGCAAACATCATTCTGGGCTGTATTAACAGGAGTGTTGTAAACAAGACACAAGGAATAATAATTCCGCGCCACTCCATGCTGATTAGGCCTCAACTGGAGTACTGTGTCCACTTCAGGTAAGATGTGGACAAATTGGAGAAAGTCCAGAGATGAGCAACAAAAATGATCAAAGGTCTAGAAAATATGACCTATGAGAGACGATCGAAAAAATTGGGTTTGTTTAATCTGGAGAAGAGAAGATTGAGAGGGGACATGAAAAGTACATAAGAGGGGAGGGATAAAAATTGTTCTCATTAACCTCTGAGGATAGGAGAAGAAGCAATGAATTTAAATTGCAGCAAGTGTAGTTTAGGTTGGACATTAGGAAAAAATTCCTATATGTCAGAGTGATTAAGCACTGAAATAAATTGCCTAGGGAGGTTGTGGAATCTCTATCATTGGAGACTTTTAAGAGTAGGTTAGATAAACTTCCATCCTGCACTTAGGACGAAAGAATCCCATGCACCGCTACAGACTAGGGACTGAATGGCTAGGCAGCAATTCTGCAGAAAAGGACCTTGGGGTTACAGTTGACAAGAAGCTGGATATGAGTCAACAGTGTGCCCTTCTTGCCAAGAAGGCTAACGGTATTTTGGGCTGTATATGTAGGGGCATTGCCAGCAAATCGAGGGACTTGATCGTTCCTCTCTATACAACATTGGTGAGGCCTCATCTGGAGTACTGTGACCAGTTTTGGGCCCCACACTACAAAAAGGATGTGGAAAAATTGGAAAGAGTCCAGCAGAGGGCAACAAAAATGATTAGGGGACTGGAACACGTGACTTATGAGGAAAGGCTGAGGCAACTGGGATTGTTTAGTCTGCAGAAGAGAAGAATGAGGAGGGATTTCATAGCTGCTTTCAACTACCTGAAAGGGAGTTCCAAAGAGGATGGATCTAGACTGATCTCAGTGGTAGCAGATGACAGAACAAGGAGCAATGGTCTCAAGTTGCAGTGGGGGAGGTTTAGGTTGGATATTAGGAAAAACTTTTTCACCAGGAGGATGGTGAAGCACTGGAATGCGTTACCTAGAGAGGTGGTGGAATCTCCTTCCTTTGAGGTTTTCAAGGTCAGGCTTGACAAAGCCCTGGCTGGGATGATTTAATTGGGAATTGGTCCTGCTTTGAGCAGGGGGTTGGACTAGATGATCTCCTGAGGTCCCTTCCAACCCTGATATTCTATGATTCTATGAAACACCTGTCAGGCATGGCATAGATAGTACTTAGTCCTGCCTTGAGTGCAAGGGACTAAACTAGATGACCTCTTAAGGTCCCTTCCAGTCCTGTGATTCTATGTTTCTATGTGTTTTGAGTTAAACAGATATTTAAGTAGAGTTTTTCTGAATAGGGATGGACTTCTAAATAAGATAAAAAGTAAAGGTAAGGTAAAAGGCTAAGGTAAAATATTTATCACAGAGATATAGTGGTCATTGTGAAAATGAAGGAGCTAAAACTTGGACTAGTGCTAGTAGTTCCCTAAGCTCTTTGGAACATGGGCTGTGTTTTCCTATATATTTATATATCACTTAACACAATAAGAAAAGGAGGACTTGTGGCACCTGTCAAGGTTCCTCCCTCACTCTGAACTCTAGGGTACAGATGTGGGGACCTGCATAAAAAAAAAACCTCCTAAGCTTATCTTTACCAGCTTAGGTCAAAACTTCCCCAAGGTACAAAATATTCCCCCCGTTGTCCTTGGACTGGCCGCTACCACCACCAAACTAATACTGGTTACTGGGGAAGAGCTGTTTGGACGCGTCCTTCCCCCCAAAATACTTCCCAAAACCTTGCACCCCACTTCCTGGACAAGGTTTGGTAAAAAGCCTCACCAATTTGCCTAGGTGACTACAGACCCAGACCCTTGGATCTTAAGAACAATGAACAATCCTCCCAACACTTGCACCCCCCCTTTCCTGGGAAATGTTGGATAAAAAGCCTCACCAATTTGCATAGGTGACCACAGACCCAAACCCTTGGATCTGAGAACAATGAAAAAGCATTCAGTTTTTTACAAGAAGACTTTTAATAAAAAATAGAAGTAAATAGAAATAAAGAAATCCCCCCTGTAAAATCAGGATGGTAGATATCTTACAGGGTAATTAGATTAAAAAAACATAGAGAACCCCTCTAGGCAAAACCTTAAGTTACAAAAAAGATACACAGACAGAAATAGTTATTCTATTCAGCACAATGCTTTTCTCAGCCATTTAAAGAAATCATAATCTAACACATACCTAGCTAGATTACTTACTAAAAGTTCTAAGATTCCATTCCTGGTCTATCCCCGGCAAAGACCCAGCATACAGACACAGACCCTTTGTTTCTCTCCCTCCTCCCAGCTTTTGAAAGTATCTTGTCTCCTCATTGGTCATTTTGGTCAGGTGCCAGCGAGGTTACCTTTAGCTTCTTAACCCTTTACAGGTGAGAGGAGCTTTCCCCTGGCCAGGAGGGATTTCAAAGGGGTTTACCCTTCCCTTTATATTTATGACAGCACCTTAGAGACTAACAAATTTATTTGAGCATAAGTTTTCGTAAACTACAGCTCACTGCATCCGATGAAGTGAGCTGTAGCTCATGAAAGCTTATGCTCAAATAAATTTGTTAGTCTCTAAGGTGCCACAAGTCCTCCTTTTCTTTTTTGCGGATACAGATTAACACGGCTGCTTCTCTGAAACTTAACATAATGGGGCCCTAATCCTTACTGAAGAAAAATAATTTAATTAATAACCACATGCAGAGATTACATACAATGTTGCTGTAAAGAAAACTGATATTTGCATGCTGCACGCAAGGGCTGCTGTAATTGACTCTGGCCGCTACGCCATGCTGCCCTGAGTGCAAAAGCCATCGTGATTGACTCTGGCCACTAGGCCATGCTGCCCCAAACACAAAGGCTGCTGGAAGTGACTCTGGCCGCTTTCGGCCTAAAGGCTGTCAGGGCCTCCTCTAACCACAGATAAACATCAACTACTGGTATTATCCATTCGGGAGGGTTTGCTAGGTCTTGGATACCATTTTAGAAAGACTCAAGGACACATGTAAAGGCTTGTACCATGCAGCAGACCATCTGTTGTGAAAAATTCCCATATCGAGAGAGGAAAGAGACAGTTTCCCAATTAATTAGCTGTTTTAGGAGAATTGGATATACCCTTTCCAATATGGTTACAACAGTAAAGACAATCATCTATCTGTCAAGCTGTGTCTGTTTGCCTGGTAGTCTAGCATTTTGGAGAAAAGACAGAGAGATATTTATTGTTTATCCTTTTCCCCTGAAGTCACCCCAGGAACTGAATCACTGAATATAGTCATGGTCTTTTTTATCCATAGTTGTTTTGTCCTCTTGTTAATGGTCCCAGTGGAGGCATATCAAGGACAAAGGGTGTTATGGGCGTAGATTTCAGATGTTATTTATAGAAATACTTTCTTATATGAAACTATTAATAGCAACTAGCTGTCCCAGAGATGAATGAACAATACAGATGTCTCAGTCTCATTTAAAGGAGCTATTCTTTTCCTGCAGAAAAGCCCTGTTTGTACAAGGCACCATTTACAAGCCTATTGTTTGGGGTTTTTTTTGCTTTTTGTTTTTTAAATAGCTACACAATACTGTTGTTTTTATCTCTTTCAGCTGAGGGCTGAGTTCCTGGCTTCCGTCTGGCAGCCTCACAAGCAATCTGCATGCAGCAAGCCATGCTTCGTAGGCTCCTTAGAGTGAGCAACTAGGAGGACTGTACACAAAGCCAAAGGGATGACTTGCTTTCCTTGTAAATTCACCCTTTGAAAAGGTGAAGTCTGGGATCCTATTGAAGTCCTGCTGTGCAGGAACTTTCTTTTATGGGGATGGGGATAGCGTGGAGAAGAAATAGGGGGCAAAGGGAGAACTGAGAAAGGTACCAGTTGTATTCAGGGAAGGATCAAAAAGAACAGAAATTTCTGAATATTCTCCATGTTAATCTATTAAGAACAGGCTGTGAAAGATAATACAAAGTTCTTATATGGTAATATATGAGTCAGGTTTATCTGAGCATGGGGTTTAATAGCTTTGTCTTAAATTTCCCATGCAAATATGAATTCAAATTAATTTAAAACACTAAGATAATGAATTCTCATATTTTCATAGAGAAATCTGTGTCACTCAAAGAAGCAGCCTTTTATAATCCCTGTGCTAGCTCCCTTAAAAGAAAACACAGAACTAGAATAGGAGCTGCAGCAACTTCTGTAGTGAAGGTTGCAAAATGGTTTCCATGTTTTTGCTAAGTATGCGCCTAAGGCACGACAAGTTGTACAATCTGTGTGAAACTAGTTTAGTTGTGTCATGAAGCCCAGTATGGCTCCAAACCAGCCCAGAAAACTTGGTAATGTTTTAAGAAATCCTTCCTGCTCCTGCTACTTTCCCTCCAAAATGTCCCTTAGCCAAAGAGAGCCAGGATGGCCTGGAGTTCTATTCTCATCTCTTGTTTCCTACTTCTTTATGTACAACCATTATTCAGTGAGACCAAATCATAAGTATAATCAAAATGGTTTGAAAGTTGCAGTTTGGGATATGGAGAGACCAGAGGGCCAGAACCACCCAAATGGCCCCTTAAAAACCCCATAGACAGCCAACAGAGAATTCTGATCGTGCAAACACTGCAGAAGTCAGCCATATGGCTACTCTCCAAGAATCCCCTCACAAGCCTGGCATAAGAAGCGTGCAGGGGCACAGAAAGCAGTACCTGCACAGATTCCAGGCAGTGTTGTGGCCTCTTCTCCAGTCCCTCAAGCTCAGGTTCAGAATGGCACAAAGGTGGGTTTATAGCTACTTTCCCTCCTCCCACAGCCCTTGGGGGCTGAGTTTTGTGCCACACCTCTTAGATACCCAGCATGGAATCTCCCCCTGAAGCGCCTTCTTTTACATTTTTCCATCCCCCCACCCCCCGGACCCCCAAAGAAATTAAAAACAAAACTCTATGTTGACAGAGAACATAAAGGTTGTATTATTAAGGAATCAAGTCAGGAATGCCAAACTTAAATTTGAACATGCCACCTCAACTTTGCTCTAAAGTGACTATTCATTACATCTACTCATTGCATGCTATTTCTCAAATTGTTCTCTTCTGCAGTATCCTGAGGTACTGTTAAGAAGTCCATGAAAGGCATCTTTTTCAGCAAAAAATGAAGATCCAGGTTGGCCAAAACGTTTCATGAATTTCTCTTTATTTCAGCAAATAGTTTCTGTTGAAATGGAAAAAAAAATATTTTTTTTTTCAGAAAACTTCCCTTTTGATTTTTTTCGGGCTGTATTAGCAAGGATATTTTAGCACTGGAGAAGGAGATGGTGATGGTAACCCTTATAACTTATAGCCCAATGGTTGGGGCACCCATCTGGAATGTGGAGAAACAGGGTTTGAATTTCTGCCCAGAACCAGGGACTTGAATGAGGTCTCCTTGCTCCCAGGTGCCCTAACCACTGGATTAGGGTGGCACATCTTTCTTAATCTCTCCCATTGAAGCTGTTCCAATTTGTATAAAATATTTGAGTATTCACTGAACAAGTGAGTGAAAATGACTCTATAGTCTGGTGATTAGGGCACGCGTGGGGTGGCACCTGGGTTCCAGTCCCTGGTCCATAAATATTTATGTGAAACATTTGTTCAACCTGAAACAATTTTTGTAACATTTTTGATTCACTGAAAATTCAAAAAAATATCAGTTTCAGTTTGACCCAAACCAAATTTTAATTTCAATTTTTGAGAACTACCAGCAAACTAAAACAATCAGTTATTTGCCCACTGATAGTCATTTTCACATTGTATTGTTTGAGAACCAATATGGACCAGTTTCAAGTACCCTTACTCACACTGAGTAATAGCATCATTTACAAGTGGTCTCATTAATTTCAATCATGTGAGCAAAAGTATTGTAAGCGTAAGAATAATCTGGCCCTGCATGTGTAAATATTAATTTGAATAAAACAAATTAATTCACTATGTTTGCACCTTTTTTGCATTTGCTTTCAGTGAATGTTCTAGTGAATGAATTAATTGGCAGGGACATTTGCAGAAACAATTTATTTATGGCTAATAGCAAATATGCTACATAAGTAATTTTTGAATTCATAAATTTGAGTATCATCACTTGAAACCAAATTCTAAGAGTTACATTCAACAAGTGATGGAACAGAAAATAACACATTATGAAGTAATTGCCCAACCAAACTAACTAATACAACTTGAATTTGAATACCAAATAGTCACAACAAACTGCTCATGAACAATCTACAGACCAATAATTATTCGTAGGAAATTATTGGGCCAAGTTTTTTTAATTAGTCAATAAATTTGAGAAGATTGTGAATTGTTCATGGCCATTTTGTGAACAGAAAACAAAAGATCTAAATTTGAGAAACAAATCATTTACTACTAATTATTCACTGAACTTTAGTAAAACTATTGCAGAAATACTAACTAGTTGTTTTTTGTTTCAAGAATGAAGCATGATATTTAGTATCCAGATGGATTCATTAATTGAAATATTTACCTGGTGGGAGTTAGTTCTACTTTTTGGCTCTGAAAGAGAATGAAAAATGTTCATCTTTAATCCATTATCCCTATTTTTATCCTAGGCAATGAAATACAAAATGACAACAAGAGGCCTCCAGGATTGACATTTTCATGAAAAACAAATAGAAAAACATGCACAAAATAAAATCCCATCCCATCCCACTACTTATTTGTTGCTTAAGTGTTCTGCAAGCTTATTTCTGGGAGCACAGATCTCTTCGCCAGTTTCTTTTGGGTTGATGTCCACTATTAACCCAGCTCCATTTTGATTTGCTTTAAACTGTACTTGGAGAAATGTGAAATTATTATGGAAATTATCTATTCTTCTATTGATCTAATGTCTAAAATCATGTCAATCTTCAAATACAGTCAGTCACATCACAGTAGTGCTGGGCTTGTTACTAAGCTACCCTTTAAATAAATATAGAGTAGCTAAAAGCAAGGGGTTTTTTTCTGTTAGGAGACCAATTTGCACGAGTAGATATTTTAAAAGATATCATGATTGGTAGAAATGAATGGATCTTTACAATGTACTTTATCATAAATGGCTGCATTCAGTTTTTTCTGATGGGATTTTGGGATCAAGAATAGTATCATAAAATTAAATACAGCCTTTAATCTTTTATAATTAATTCTCTTTTAGTGAACAGTTAGCTTCTGAAAGCTGCACTGGAAACTGTAGTTCTTTATTCAGCCATATACTGTAGGCCAAGTGCGGTGCAGACAGCTGCAAAGGGAGGTTCCCCACAATTGCCTCTCTAACAACATGAAGGCTGAGCCGGACAGACTAGCCTCTCCAGGAGTATTTTAGGCTCTTTAACTTCATCCTGGACCTCTCCTATGTAGAAATTGATATCTGTGCCAGATTTTGCTGAATGATATGATGGTTTTGAGGGGCCATATACACGCCAAGGTACTTCACAAACTCTTTTCATTTAGGGCCTTAGCTCAGGTTTGAGGTCCCTAAGAAAGCTTGCTGTACATACAGTACCAGATCATAAAGACAAGTACTGTTGGTGTTTTTAAAGTTATGTTGTACCTAGTAAAATATTCCCACTATGATTTAAAGTGGGACACTGAATCTTTCATATTTTTTCTAGTCAGCAATATCTAAAGATTTTTACATATTTATAAGGTTGATTTTATATACAGAGATGCCTTTGTCTATCAGGGTACTGAAGGCTGTAAAATAGATTTCCTTCTTTTTTCACTGTGCTAGGTCCATTCAGCCATGCCATGTCAGGAATTACTTGTACCAGTAAGTATATGACATCTCATCAGTAAAGCATGTAATGATGTCTTTGGTGCATGAAGTGAAATTATTTCAAGTTGCAAACGTCCTCAAGGAAAGGGTGAGAAGGTTGAATGCTAAGAAATAAATCATACATGTCTGTAGGGAATTTTTCTTTTGGGTTAAAGGAAAGATTACTTACAGGCCTACTGCTTCTCCAGGAAGTTGAACTATGGGTGTCAGTGTGTCGAGTGGTTAAAGCAGAGAATTGAGAAGTCGGACTACTGGCTCTGCCTCTTTCTAGCTGTGTGTCTTGAGGCAATTTAACTTCTTAAGCCTCTGTTTATCTGTCTGCGAAATAGTATAGCAAGGCTTGTGCTATGGAACCCACAGGGGGGTGGTGAGGCTTAATTTATTTAACATTTGTAAAGATCAACCTAAAATATACATGCAATTGTGCCAATATCACTATTCTCTATTTCAGGATGGCAATAATGACGTACATCAAAAGAGATGTCTTTTTTTGTATTTTTTCACCCTCCAAAATGGTCAGAATGAGACTGCATTTCATCAGTCAAAAGAATGTCTCTTTCATGCAAATAGTTTAAGCTAAAGAGTTTGGAATATTTTTCCCCAAAAGCTATAAACATTAACTTACTGAAGCAAGTTTATATTAGTTATATCCAAATCCTACTGTAAAAATGCAGTAAGGGCCCCGTTCAGTCCCAATTGAATTATATGGCAATACTCCCATTTACTTCAAAGGGCATTGGATGGAGTCCTAAATAGGTCAAATGTAAATATAACTGGTGTTGGGAAACTCCAAGGAATACAGTAGACTTACAGGCAATCTGTGGAACAGTAGCAGTATTTTATATAACATAAATATCTTTCACTGACATGAGCTAAGCAATGGATTTCCATATGGCCTATTGAAAGCCTTTGTGTTTGTGTTTTACACATGTAGGCATCGAGAGAATTTAAGGAAAGAAAACCTTTACAGACAAGTAAATGGCTGAAGGGATGACACAGTTCAGTCTTGTCAACGTGGAAAGAAAACAGAGTGAATAGGTTTTCATAAACTTTTACAGGAGATGGCTTGAAGGAATCCCATTGGCTTTGTTCATGTGAAGTGTATTGCCAACAAAGTTTAAATCTGTAGCCTGGGAGACCAAGTGAAAATTAGGAATAATTGAAACAGATTTTCACTGTTGTTGTGCTGGAATTTATTTGACCTCAGTCAACTACAGGAAACAGGAACTGGCATCTTTGTAGCCTCCACAGTTCAGTCACATTTACTTACATTAAAACAACTTACTTTTGGTTTGATAAGTTGTCGGTACATATGAAGTAGAGTGCGATTTATTATACATTGGTTGATGGCAGGAGGTTATGCAAGCATCACGCTCATGTTCTAAAACTATTCATTGCTGTGTTTGATTTATTAAGCACCTAATCTGGGTACTTTAAAATATAGAACATAAAAGATAACAATTCATAGAGTATCTAATCAGCTGCACAGGACAAAATAATATTTGCCACCAAAAGAGACCCATAATAACCCAACATTTAGAAACAGCTTTCATCCCATTCCCTACCCAAAAACATAAGTGCTAGCATCATGTGCTGTTTGTATGATGTACCAAATAAGAAATGGGCGGTCACATCCTGCATGAGCTTGAGTTTCCAAATGGTCTCAAGATGTAGACCCATGTAGAGTGCTGTTCAATAAATTTTGTCTCAAGGTGATAAGGTACCATAGCAAGGTCCATATCTGAAAAATGAGGTTACAGTCTCTTGCCAGTGGCAGATGGAAAACATGCTCATAGCTCATGTTATTTGAGTATCCATGGTTAGCTCAAAGATAGAATGCCTCTGAACTGTGAGCTCATTTCACAAACAGCAGCCATAACTCGTGTGTCAGAAGAGGCAACACAGTCCTCACCAATTCTGCTGGCTGCTTTCCCCAACCTGCCAATATTGCCTCTGTCTGCGTTGAAACTCAGCCAGATCACACTCACCCTAGCTCAATCATTTTCAAGTATTAGATCATTTCTTCTATTGCCCCACTTGGTTATACTGATACATTGATGTAGAGTTGAAGACATTACAGCCTGTGTCTTCTCATTAACACCTATATTAGCTTCATAAACACACTGACTGGAGTCAAGGTGTAACAAGATAGAACCCTGCATTAACCTGCATGAAAGTTCCCTAGGTACAGATGAACAATTGCCTCAAACTATCTTCTCTGATATTTCCCAAAGAAAGAATGCAGCCACTGCAGAATTTGTCCATCTACTCTTGTCAAGGACTAGACATCAACAACACTTTATGGTCAGTGGGGCTTGATTTTCACTTACGCATTGCATTGACTTTGCACCTCTGGCAGTGTAGAATTGCCATAAGATGTAAACAAATGTAATTCTGATGCACTTTAAGGTCCTTTTATGCTACGAGAGCAGTACAAAGGGGCTTTAGTGGAAATGAAAATCAGGCCCTATGACTTCATACAGTGCTAGCAGGTCTTTGACCAATGCCACCAGTGTATTTTCAATCTCATTCTCAGATCTGAAACCTGACTGAATTGGGTCAGAGAAGCCTGAGGATTCTGGATCCTTCCAGAACTTTCTGAACCTAACTTACCAAAAAGTAAGGTTGAACACAAGTCAGTAGTTAATGGGATTTTCAGCACTGAGAGGCAAGTTCTTGAGTAGAGGCTTCACATTATCTCTTTTAAGGACAGTTGACACTGTGTAGAAGAATGTTGACAGTTGTACCCAACAGTGGCCTTCAATTGCCAAGGCAGGCAGAAGTATAATTAGCAGGGTTTGCTCTAGGGCAAACCCTGCTATACCTATTCTGTGAATACACACATGATCTCAGACTCCAGGACTGTCATTCTGAAACCTCTCACCCCTTTCATCTCACTCCCATCCCTGTCCTTTTTGAGGTGTCCCTAATAATCAGTTGATCACCATTTTTGCCCCCTCCCCTTTTCTGGGGATGGGTCACTGTCAGCTGTGCAGGAGAGCTCTTTTGTAGACAACTCTCAAAATATTCACAGTATCACAGTTCATTTAAAAAAAGAAAAGGTTTCCATATTTGTCTTACACAAGTATTTCATTTTTCCAGGCTCCTATATTAAAATGGTATTTCTGAAGCTGAAAAATAAAATGAAATTCACTGTTGCTGATTTGAGATACAATAAAGAGTGAAAGGGAGGGAGAAGAAGAGAGCAAAGATTTATTATTTTTATCTCCTCCTTTCTAAATAAAACTTTCTCTAATTTGAACTTTGCTCCAGAAAGGGGAATTTTTGACGGTAACTGGTGTGGAGATGCAGCAGGTTATGCCAGCAGCTTCAGAGATCTATTTTCAACTTAAGGAGACAGGAACAATTAATTTTTTTTCCCCGCTCCAGACCATTTTAATGAGAGAAAACAAAGCTGTCTGCTTCCGGGATGGCATGTGAGGAAAACATCAGGCTCCAGGATTTCATCCTTCACAATCTCTGAAAAACAGGAAAAAGGATTTGAGTTCCTGATGTGCTAACAATTTGTGTTAATTCACACTCATGCATCAGTGACCAGCTCATTTGTGAAACATTGTTTCCAAGGTCAAGGGCTGCTTGTTGGATAAAAGCATTAAGCTGGTGAAAGACAAACATCGCTTACCATAATTGATCAAGCCTTTCATTGCTTTTTTTTTTCTTATATAGTAGGGGCATATGTAGGGGCATATTTAGTATATTTATATAGTAGGGGCATATGTAGGGGCAAATTATAGTAGGGGTATATGTAGATTGCAACATTAGCAGGTGATTCTGAGAGGAAATTAATACATTTTGCCACAGATTGCTGTGGGTGCTGCCAGTACTTCCAAGACTGTAGATCAAAGTCTATTAGGAGTTTGAAAGTATTAAACCATCTTCAGACATACTCTACTATGTGCACTTCAGTTGGAAATGAGGCAATGCTGCTTGCTAAGCTTCACAAAAAGATTCAAGCACTAACGTCTGCACATACTGAGGCTGTTTGACTTTTTTAGTCCTGGTCATCATGGGTTTAGCAGAGTTTCTAAATGATTTTTCCTACAGATTCCTTTTCCTCAATATTTTCTTACAGGTTTTTCCCAATGTGTGAGTTTCCTGAATGAATGCTGGGGCTTGTGCAAGGCTAAGGGTCTGTCACCAATAGAACAGAGTCTTTTTTTTTTTAATTCATACCACAGGCACTGTCAGCAGGTAGCCTCAAAATGTACTTCTCCACCCTGACTTGGCAGGATCACTTTTCCTAGGAGTTAAGAACACATCAATGTCATAACACTTCCCCTGAATAGCCATGCCAATTGTGGCAAATTATGCATCATGATTTTTTTGGTCTTAGACTTTGTTTACTGCAGTCTCTGCTAAGAAAACCAAATTCCCTCCTCTTAAGAATTCAAGTTCATTTGAATGCTTCATGCTGTCTTTTGATCTACATCCATAGATGCTTATTCTTCACAGTGGATGCTGAACACTATTTATCTCATTAATTTGCTGTATCAAGTAAATATCTTCATTCAGTACTACAACATCAGTATGCAGTGTTTTGCCTTTGCCTGCAGAATTTTGTCATCTTCTAAATAGTGTTGCTTGGCACGCAGGCATTACAGTACATTATTTCAGGCAATACTTGTGACTCTGTCAGATAGCAAAAATGTGCAATGTCCTGCAAAGGCTGCTGGTAAGCCATTCTGTGGCTAGTTCCACTATCCACAGTTTCCTCTACCCAGTTGTCAAAACCTCCAGTTTTTCCTTAAGCAATTCTACACTTTTATTGTTATGTATTTTCAGCCCAGAAATCTCTGTGGCACATTGAAAACTGAAACTGTTTAGAGCCGCATAAGAATATTTCATACAAAAATAAATAGCATAAGGTTTTCTCTGATAACATAGTTTAGTGCCTCATAACTCACTAAAAGACTCAAATTTTGAATTTATCAGAATTTCCAGCATTGCATGGAATTTACATTGCCATGGAAACCTTTGGGATTGCAGCACATTTTAAGGTCAGCTTGCCATGGAGTCCATTAGGTCTTCCTTCTAAAGTGCGTATTGATGGGTCTCCTTTCATGGGTCCCTTAACATGAGAGAAGAGATTATTGCCAGCATGACTTTTGGGAAGCAGTAGACCAGGGGACGTAGAGTTCCAAGATAGCTTTTCTCTTAGCTTTTCTCTTGCACACTTTCCGAATGCAACATGGTGGGGGAAGTATGCACATAAATGGCAGTGAGATAGAAGTAAGAAATAGTGGAATGAGTGGGGACCAGGGCAAAGGGACAAGTGAACAGAGGGTCCTGGTTTTATGACCAACCAGGTGTCTACCCACTCTACTTCCTAATATGTGCATGAGTAAGATTCTCTCTTTGGTCCTTCCAGGCACCCCTGCTCTTTATGTTCTTCAAGTAGCAGTGGACTGTGGGAGAGAGCTGGGGTGCTTTTCTGCCACATATATCAGGATTTCTGCAGCATAAGTCAGGGATTCTTGCTACATAGTTGAGGTCAAGTGTGCCACATTGGTCATAATCTAGGCCCTGTGCCCTAAGAATTTTACAGTAGGATTAATTGGGTCTTTAAACATATAATCATCAAAGACAAACTCACTCAAGAGTTTAAGCAATACCAGAATGTATTTTTTTCTGCAATTCTAGGAGCCAAAATATTTATGACCTTCTTTGGTTTCACATAAAATATGACTGTTATAGCTGGGCAACAATGTGCAAGACCTTCAATGAGACCAACTGAAAATTGATTTTTTTATTAACCTGAGGTTTTTAGACTAGTGTTCCTTTTATGAAAACGTTCTTGTGTCAGTGTCCCCTCAATCTCTTATATTCATAAAAAGTAGTCCTTTATGGCCCAGATTCTTTTGGGTAAGGGTGTTTTAGAATTGAGCTGTGAGCAAATCAAGGCAATTCTCATTGATATTTAATTTAAAATTTAGTCATTTGCATCCTTACTATTTTGATACTGGAATATTCAAATGATGTGAAAAGAAGCATAAGTAGATCTAATCTCTGTCTCTCTCTCGGCCTCTTCCTCCCACCTCAAATAATTTAACTAAAATTATCTAATGTTCTAGAATTTGAACAGGCCAATTAGAAAAGGGCATGAATAAATACATGGTACAGATGATGTGTTCTGACCCATCCTTATTAAATCAAGGGATGAAACTGCTTTTGCTATTTCCATTCACAGCACTCTTCCAGCTCATAGCCAGCTAGCAATTAATGGAATCAGATTTAAAGCAGGGAATCAGGAGAAATCAGCTTCGGTGTAGTCATGGGTATATGTACTTGTCAGCATTATGGGCATAGTTGTATTGTACATGTGCTGGCATACAAAGGGAGAGAGAGTACATTCCAGTGTATGAGGAACATTATATCTTTTCCCCCATCTAGTCACTACAATTAGTTTAACCCACTGGCACTGCTGTAGAAACCTATTTTTCTTAGGCTTAAGGTAATGCATATGTTTTTTATCACTGACATTATTAGAAGCAAAGTCAGTTCAATGCTGAGTGCTTTTTACAAATCTCATCCTGTGTTTATAAAGGAAAAGCAAATGAAACAAATATTAACAAGGAATGTTATACCTAATACATGAAATGTAATAACCTAGACAAATGTCAGAGAATCACAGAAATGAGAGAAAGAAAAATACAATTGAACATGCAGTCCATCCTGTCATTGCAGAATTGTTCCTGATTACATTTGCTATTCTTTTGGTCTCTTTGTTTTAAAACAAGTCCTGAGTGGGCATCCACAACTTGTCTGCTGAGACTGCGCCACAGTTTATTACAGGAAGTTTTTCTAGTATTCATGCTACATTTTTTCTTTCTTAATTTCATCTCAACCCTTGTTATATCATTGTGTATTACACTAAAATATATTTCCATCACTGCTGTTTAGACTCTTCAAAAATGTATCGACTTATGTTCTCTTTTATACAAACTATACATATTTAGCATTATGTATTTTTCCCATAAATCATTCTGTCTTGCTTCTTCAATGTTTTTCTAATTCTGCACTAACCTTTTTAACTTGTCAGCATCTTACTAGTAAGGTTCAGAACTGAGCACATTATTCCAGATATTATTGCATCAGAGCTGTATAAAGAGGGACCATTTGCCTCCCTATTCTGGGCCATTGCTTTATTTCCTCAAAATTCAATAACTTGCATTTTTCATAGCTGAATCTCATAGCATTATTGCCTGTCCATATCTCTAATCTCTCTAGGTCAATTTCTCTGTCTTCAGTGGTGTTTGCAACTTTTCCCAATGTAGTATCATCTGCAAATTTTCTTAACATATACTTCACTCTCTTTTCCAAATCAGTGATGAAAATTTAAATGTGATTGGACCATTACTATTAGTATTTACATTACAGTGTTTCTGAGAACAGGGCCCTCTTGTGCTATGCCCTGAAGAAATTATAGTCTCATTAGACAAGACAGACAAGAGAAGGTGAAAACAGATGTAGAGAAAAGTTGAAGGGAAGTGGCCAAGGTCACCCCGAAGGCTAATGAAAGCACTATTGCTGTCATACGCCTCTTGAGGCCTCCCACCAACTTTATATATTGCTGTTTATCATTAATTTTGCTTTCAGTCTTCCGGACAGCTTTCAGGCTACACAAAAGTATTCGTGTCCAAACCAATTTAAACTACTTTTCCATGAAACATTTTATAAAACAAGGCATCAATCCTTTACTAAAATCCAAATATGTTCATCTATTTCATTCCCTCTGTCCACTCATTTTATTATTTTGTCAAAGCACAGCAATCATGTTAATCTGGAAAGAGGCAGTTTTTGCAAACCAAAGCTACTTATGCCTTCATTACGCCTTAGATGTTCTGTGGGTTTTTAAAATCTCTTAATATTTGTTCCATTATTTTACTAAGGACAGAATTCAGACTTACAGTGTGGTAATTTCCAGAAACACTCTCCTCTAGTTCATTTATTTATTTTCAGAAAACTACTCTGCAGCACCATCTAGAGAGGTGTCATGTTTTTCCATATTCAAAGAGAAACTATATATTTGCAGTCTGAATAACTTATTTTAGAGTAAGAAAGACAACAAATTGAGAAAAAAAAATAAAGTCCCTATGAGAAAGCAAAATGATGCAATGACAGCCATCTCAAATTGAAAATGCTCTCCAGAATGAAGGACCTCACAGCAAACAGACAGTCAGACTCCTCAGACAACATGCAGTACACAGAATACAGTGTGGAACAGTAACTTAACTGTAAGCAACCAAATTCACTCTAGAACCAAAATTCCTGAGCTGTCACTGTACAGGTCCAAGAGCAAATTATAAATAATAGTAGTGTAACTCAGCAGAATTTGCTCCAGTAACTGATACATGAAGGCAATGAGAACAAACCCTGTAACCTCTGTATGAAATACCATCAATAGATTGATGCAGACCTTCAGAAGTGTTATGTCTTTGTCTGAAGTGTGATGAAAACTTACTAAAAAAGTCATTCATTTGACAATGGGGAGGTTTGCCTCACTTCTGGGAAAGAAGATTCAGCTCAAAAGTGGCTGAGAAGTGGCAATAGTGAAATACTCACCTGCAAATACTTTCAAAATGCACCATAACTCTTGCAGTAGACCTGAGCCTACTTATGGCCTCGTTACTGATTTAAGGACTGATTTGGGCAATTCCCAATTTGATTATCATAGCCAAATGACCCCTGGGTTCAGCTGTTTAAATTAGACACATTAGACCTTATTTTGCAAGGTCAGATCAAATTCTGCTGAGCTTTTTAATACCAAAGGAAGTCAGTCAGATTTTAATCACCTCCATTGAATAGCAGTCAAAAGAGAGTTTTGAACCCCTCTGTTTATGAAAACACTGAAGAAAATATCTGATCTTTTTAAATTAATGTTCTTTATCCTTATAAATGAATGAATCGGGGTGAGCACATCAACACCAATAGGAAATGATTGTTAGGAACTATTTGTTATTCTTATAGACAAATGATCAGTAAAGGAGATTTCCATTAGCCTACAAAAAGATTGAAGATGAAAAAAAAAGTTCTGTGGCTGTAACTCTAAGTTCACCCTCCTTCTGACTGCAACCGGACAAATAGAAGTAAATGACCAATAGTCTACTAGGAGACTGGCTTGTGTCACTCACAGAAATCTTCCTTTCGATCTTTCTTGACATTTAGTGTTTCCTTTAATAGGACTTTGTAAACTGAAGATTGTAAAACTCAATTTCAGAAGACCATGACAGAAAGTATAATTGTGGTTTCTTCCATAAGTCTTCTCCAAAGGCCACATCTTATGAATTCTGCAGGCTAATTTAACTAATAAGGAAGTGGAAAGGAAACTGGGTAAGGAAAATGGGGTCATCTTTTTCATTATCAAAGCCATATGAGGACATTCAACTGGCAGAGCTGAATAATGTTATGCCATAGATCCTATGATGGTCATGTTTCTAGGCCAAGTATTTAACCTGCTAAATTCTTGTTTAGCCATTAAATACCAGCACTCTTCAAGATGTGAGTGCAAAACTGAACTGAAATGACCTGCGTCCCAAATCTAGTGGAATGAAAATAAGTGTGATAACATAGTCTTGTGATAAGGCACTGGAGTCAGGAGATCTGAGTTCAGTTCCTGGTTATGCCATGGAATTCCTGAATGATCCTGGACAAGTCTCATCATCTCTGTGTGCCTCAGTTCTCAGGCTTTCACGTGTATGTTGTATTTCTTTCTCTCTCAGCTATTCAGGACCAATCCTGCAAAGACATGCACACAGACAGAGCTTGGTGGCCATGAGGAGGCCTGTTACCTTCAGTGGATCAGAAGTGGATTAGACGGCAAGCTCTTCAGGGCAGGGAAGATCTGTGGTTATGTATCTGTTCAGCACCTAGAACAATCACACCCTGATCTTAGTTGTGGTCTGTAGGCATCAGACACTAAAAATAATGATAATAAAATACAGATTTAATTTTAAGTACTACATACAGCTTACCAATATCATAATACAGAAACTTCATTACCATTACATTATTTCTTACACACTTTTATTGCTGCTACCACAGGAGCTACACTAACGCTGATGTTCTTGAATTTACAAATAAATTTCATGTTTGTAGGTGAAAAGATTTGGTTTACACAAACAGCATCAAATACAAAGGAAGCCTTCCCCTCCCAGGTACTAGCTGATACTGGTTTAGCACATCTTGTGTGTTACTTTTCTTTCACATTTTATCAAAGTAATTGTGTCTGTGGTTAACTAGAATTGAGGTTGGTCTGTTGGGCAATGGCATCAACGTCATCACTAGCAGAAGCTTTATGTTCCATCAGAGAGTTGGGGCTCATCATAAATAAAAGTACTGTTCAAAACTAGCCTTTTGAAGTATTTTTTAAAGAATACTCAGATAGCAACACAAGGAAAATAAACAGTTCTTGAGCAAGCCAGTATGTATGTATATTGCTCAAATGTATAATGCAGACAACTGTACCACCATTAGACTGCACATCATGCAGGAGGAAGTGTGGCTTTAAGGCCCATTGAACTCTAATCTTACCAAACCATCACAAGAAAACCACATGTGCTAAAACCAATCTGCTGGCTGAATCACTGTGAACATTCACAGTGTTCCTTAGCTCAGCATTTTTCATATCTTGCCTATGGCGAGTGGTCTAGTGACTGCACATTGAACAGTGCAATGAAACCTGGAGACAAAATGGTTAATTACATTAAGGACTTTATTTTTTCACTTACTATTATGCATCAAAAGAGTCAGAGATGTGAAGAGGGTCTGGTCTAAAACCACTGAAGTCAATGGGAGTATTGTGGAATCAGGTCCCACAAGAGGAAGTAAAATATGAGGGACAACTGTGGGTATGATCTGATATAATACACCATGTGTTCCACGGTCCAGTTTTGCATCTGTTTATATTTTAAAATGTATTTGTCATTAGCAGATGTCTAAATAGATGAGTGTCTATGGAGGTCTTTAAAAAAAGAATCAAAAGAGAGGGAAGTTTCTAAGAAGTTCTGAAGTGATATAAGCAAGGGTAGTGAAACTTACTAAGTATAAGAACATAAGAATGGCCATACTAGGTCAAACCACAGATCCATCTTGCTCAGTATCCTGTCTTCTGACAGTGGCAATGCCAGGTGCCCCAGAGGGAATGAACAGAACAGGTAATCATCAAGTGATCCATCCCCTGTCACCCATTCCAAGCTTCTGGCAAAGTATGAACAAGTTGTTAATTCTACATGGTATTTCGGTGAAACAGGTGACTCTGAATGTTCCTTCCCCCATTCTATTCAATTTGATAGAATACTGTGGTTATTAGAAGAACAAAATAGTCTAATCTATATGACCAAAAATTAGTTGACTTAAGGAAAGCTAGGGA